>NW_017728906.1:114116502-114204730 GCF_001723895.1 Crocodylus porosus | reverse complement strand
ACACACACACACACACACACACACACATAACATACAGTTACTTGCTTTCTGATGGGAATAATATATATATATAAAGTTACTTACATATGTGTGTGAGTAACCTTATGTGTGTATGTGAGTGTGTGTATACATATATATTTCTTTGTAAGGTTATTTCAAGATAACTCTCCAACATCCCAGATGTATTCCCTATACATTGTGTTATGGAGTATAATAGAGTAGTGGTCTTTCATCTTCCTTTTCATGAGAAAGGGCTTATCTAGTTTAGATGTCCAGCTCCAAGGGAGGATTCATGGCTGAGATACCCAAGAAGCACATCTTGATGCCTCCCTACAGTCTAGAAATAGATTGTCCCTCACAAGCTTCTCTTATGTTATTCAATATTGATTTGTAGTCATCTGCCCATTTTAGCAACTCATCATCGGCTCATTTTTTTTTCCAAATGATTAATAAATATATTAAGCATGCATCTGCAGTAGCTCTAAAAAGAAGAATCAATTCACCATATAATAACAAAGTGGAAGGAGAGGACAAGACCATACAGGTTTCCCTCACTTTATGCGGTACATGCATTCCTGGAAAACTGTGCATAACTCAAATTTGCATAAAAGGAACCCAGCTTATAAGGTAACAAATAGGGATACATTCCCACATGGTGAGGGAGGGAGAGAGGCTGGGGTTAGGGGTGAGGGTGAGGGGAGGGGCACGGCACAGCCCAGCACCTGCAGCCAGGTGGCATTGGTTGCCCCTGGGGCTGCAGCAGGGAGCAAAGGAGAGGGAACTGTCAGTGGGTGTGGGGTGGGGGACTGTGCCAGGCTCTTCTTGGGGGGCACATACCCCTGGATCTGTGCATGGGACAAGAGCAGGCTGCCACTGTGGACTGGGGCCAGCGGTGGCACTGGGTTCTTCCCAGCACTTGGGGTGGGCAAGGGTAGCACTAGGAGGGCAGATTGTCGGGACTACAGTGAATTTTTGGGGTGACTGTCGCCCACCTTCCAGCACCACAGCCACCTACCTTGAGTGCCAGGAAGAGCCCGGTCCCGCTACTGGCCCCAGCCCTCAGCGGCAGTCTGCTCTTATCCTGTGTGCAGATCTGGGGGCACGCACCCCCTGGGAAGGGCCTGGTGCAACCCCCCAGCCCACAGCCCTCCCTTGATGTGAGTAGCAGCAAGAGCCATGCCCCTTCCACTCCATGTCCTGCACCCACTGACAGTTCCTTCTACTTTGCTCCCTGTTGCAGCCCCAGGAGTGTGCAATACCACCTGTCTGCAGCTGCGAGGCTGCACTGCACCACTCCCTACACTCCTTGCCCTACAGAATTACCTCGCATATAACAAATTTACCTTGCATATAATGAATTTGGGGTTTAAAAACGGTAATTGCATAAGAGTGAATTTGCAGATACAGAACCCACATAAAGCAAAGGTAACCTGTATTTGTCTTTTGGGAACATCTAGTCCAACCTCTGGTAAAGATAAAAGATTTGTTGCTTATATGCCATTACAGATGCGTATTTAAGCTTCTTCTAAAAACTCCCATTGAAGGAGATTCTACAGCTTGTTATAAAATATAATCTAAATATCCTGTTACTGTAGTTTAAACTCATTGCCTTTTGTCCTGCTCTGTGTGACAAGGAAAAATATTTTTCTCCCCCGTTTTATGGCAGCTTTTCAAACATTTGAAAACTGCAGCACCAGCCACGTCAGCTCCCTTTAATCTTTTTTTCCTAACTAAGAATAACTTAAATCTTTTGGTATTATGGCTTTGTTCCAAACCTTTATCACCTCTGGATTCTCACTGGTGTTTTAAATTCTTCTTGCTAAGGTTTAGCTTATGCTAAGAGTGATACTATCATTTTAAATATTTTTCACACAATGCTTCTGGTAACACAAGTAAAAAAATAATTTCTTTTGTTCTGACAGCTTCACATTACTGCATCCTGTTAAGCTTACGATCTTCCAGAGCTTCCAAACCTTGGTAATGTTACTGCTAAATCTGTTATCTCCCATTGGATGTTCATGCATATTATTTTTCTTCCATCTATGATTTGCCTTTGCCTGATTCATCTCTGAATGTATTTGTAAAGATCAATCATTTCTCCATTTTCTGAAGCTTCCTAATAACTTGTCTTTGCTTCCGGTCCAATTTAAATTAAATTTTTGAGCATAGGTGACTAGAGTTATGAGCAAGATTTTAAATGATTTTAATTATTCCCTTGTTTCTTCTAAAAATACTCTGCTTAATGCACCCTAGAATTGTACTAGATCTTCTCATAGTCTCAACATTCTTGTGAGTTATAATCATCCTGCAAGTGACACCCCAATCCTCTCTTCCTCTAGCACCTCCAAACTATAAGCTCTTATCTTTTAACAAAAGAACTAGTCTTCATGGTATAGGGTTGTTGGTTGTAGCTGTGTTGTCCTGCCTAAGGACACAGGCAGACAAGGCAATGAAATACTCAACAACAAACACCACTATAACAACCCCTCTCTCTCAGAAAGAAGAGCCATAGAATCTCTAAGATCCAACCACCAAACAGTAACAAAACCAGCAAATAAAGAAGGAGCTATAGTTATCTTTAACTGTGAAAACTACATATAATAAGCCAACATACAACTCTCTGACACTACCTATGTTTAAAAAACTGGGAAAGATCCAACTTCCCGTTTCACATCAAAACTCAAAACCACCATTACATCATTTCTATTTGAATTACAAGAAAAACTTCAGACCCTGAACCCTCCAATACCCAATTCAGGGACTTTTTACATGCTTCCTAAAATCCACAAACAAAGAAACCCTGGAAGACCTATCATCTCCAGCCATGGAATCCTAACAGAAGAAATACCAGGTTTCATCAAATCCATCCTAAAATTGCTCATCACCCAAAGACTGAGTTTTATCCAAGACATGCCAGACTTTCTGTGAAAATTCAAAAACATAGACCACCTTCCCAGCAATACCCTCCTAGACACCATGGATGTCACTATCTTATCCATCGGCATCCTACACCAGGATGGCATCCAAGCCTGTCTCACATATCTACAAGAGCAAGATTACAACTCAGAGTAAAGACTTCAGGATATCACTGAACTCATATACTTCATCTTCATACACAACTTCATTTTCAACAATCAACCATGAGCACAGCTATGGGCACCATAATGGCCCTGCAATATGCCAAACTTTTTATGTCACACCTGGAAGAATAATTCCTCAGGAACTGCACTATCAAACCCATGATATACCTGAGATACATGGATGACATCTTCATCATTTGGATTGAAACCCTGCAGTCTCTGATTGATTTCCACCAAACATTCCACAATCATTACCCCTTCATCAGACTATCACTTGAATACTCTAACACAAGCATTTCCTTTTTAGACAACGTGATCAAAATCCAAAATGGTAAAATACAAACCACCATATACAAGAAACCCACGGACCAACATACATATCTACACAGAACCAGCAATAACCATAAACACACCAAGGAAGCTGTAATTTACAGCCAAGCTCTCTGATACCACCAAATTTGAACCAAGGAGACTACACATGATTGCCACCTCACAAATCTCAAAAGGGCCTTCACCCGAGAAAGACACTTTTCAGGAGAGATCGATTATACCTTGACAGAGCCACCCAGATGCCACATGAAGATTTGCTGCAATAAAAAAAAAAGAAAATCCCTACGAATCACACACCATTAGTTATGACATGCCACTCTTCCCTGGAAACGATGAAAAAAATCCTCAAACAGCAGTAACCCATACAAAAAAAAGACCCACTTCTTAAAAAGATCTTTCCAGAATCACCCATCCTGGCCTTTAAATAAGCACCAAACCTCAATAACTTCATCAATAGAAGCAAACTCCCCATGTCCAAACTACACTGAATGGATCCAGTCCATGCCAAGACAAGAAATACAAAACCTGCCAACACAACTCCACTACTCCCATAATAAGCACACCCCACAACAGAACCATCACCATTCCTGGATCTTACACCTCCACCTCCTAAAATATTCTGTTTCTTATCCAGTGCACTGAATGCCATGACAGAAAATATATAGGAGAAACCAAACAACTGTGTACCAAAATGAATGCACACTGAGAATCCATCGAAGACCAAAATATCCAATTACTTGTGGGTGCACGCTTCTTCACAAGACAATCACTCCCTCTCTAATTTCTCAGTTCTAATCCATATCCCTTGTAAGGGAACTTACAAAACACCTTTCGTAGATGAGCCTATGAACTTGACTTCTTATACCTACTGGATACAAAAAATCATGGACTCAATATAGGCATTGTTTTATGACACATTGCAACCTGCCTGACATCTGATTCACCAGGTACCTGCCTGACCTTACCATTTACATTTTTCCCCTTCCCTGCCTCCTCTCCCTCCCCTCCCCTGTCTCCTCTCCTCTTCTTTTCTACCCTTTGTCTTTCTAATTTTCAGCTATTTACTTTTTTTATAGACAGCTTCTTTTCTACCTTGGAGAACTCAACTACAGTAGCACTTAGCCTCCCTTACTTAATTTTGGCATTATTTCCCCTCTTCCTCCCCACTCCCTGTCTCTATTCGCTGTTTTCCTAATTTCCACCTATTTACTTCTCACTGACATCCTGACACACTTTTAGGTTCTTTCATTCCTTGGAGATCTCAGTACAGCAGAGACTCCCTATGCCTGAAGAGGGGTGCTTGTTCCTGAAAGCTTGAAGATAATTTTTTCCAACTACTCAGTTGGTCTAATAAAAGATATCATATCTACCTAAAGAAGCTTGCCTGCCTATGTCCTTAGAGCAACATGGCTACAGCCAAAAACCTAGGCAGACAAGGTTCTTTGGATAAAAGTGAAATTTTTTATTATACAAAGTAAGTAGTTGAAAAAATTGTTCTTTGCAAGCTTTTGGGCACAAACATCCTTCTTCAGGCATTAAGAGAGTTTGTTGGTGTTTGTGTGTACTCTCTTTGGTAGATTAGAAGTCAGTATTAACTTCAAAACACATGACCTTGTATTTAATGTTGGTAAATTTCATACCTTTTTTGTTGCTGTGCTCTACCCTTTGTTATTGTTCTTGTGGTTTTATTTCATGATGATCTGATTATCTTCTACATTCAAATTAACTTTAAACTTTGTCATCAACAAATTGCATAAAAATATAACTAGGTCTTTTAGCAATAATACACAAGATGGGCTCCAAACTGATCTCGCAGTATCACTAGGAACCTTTTAACAATGAGTAACTCCTTCCTCAATAACACCCCTTGTATACTCCCTTTCAGCTATCTCCATGTCTAACCTATAATGGTCATGTTAATTCATATCTTTTCTTAATTCTGCTCCCCCTGGACTCAGATCATGGGTTCCCCCTATGCTGGTAAGAGGCAAGCTCCTGTGGCTGGGATATCCCCCAGCTGCAAAGGTATGTAGAATGCCCATGGCTTGGACAGCATATTATCCACAGCCTCCCACTGTGGGGGTACATGGGGCCCCCACAACTGGGAGCCCTATCACCTGGGACCCCTCAGGCTCAAGTGGGTATATGGTTTCCCCCAGCTGGGAGCTCCAATCAGTTGATAGAGCTCCCAGCCACAGAGGCCCTTAGCTATATGTTCAGTTAATGACAAGTTATAAAGCAGCTAAAAAGTTATTACACATATTTTGTGAGATAACTTTGTATCTTACTCCTATTTTTATCACATCATTAATTGGTTGACTGTGTGGTTGGATGACCATTTCAGGTTTGATTTACTGGTAATCATGCCTTAAATCTAACTTGTAGATGAGGCCTTAGGTACATAAAGGGAAATAGAATTCCATCCTACATCCAAACAATGTCCCACAATTTTAATGCCTTTCCTAAATCAGTCTCAGTGTGTATTATATGATCTCTTCCATTATTTCTTAATAGTTCATCTTAAAGTATTGCTTGAACTATTTTCTGTGTTATTTGCAAATACAGTATCATTGCACATAGTTAGGAATTTATATTTGGAAGTAGATAAGGAGCATCAATTAAAATGAAATACATATTTATAATTACAGAGACATTCTGAAATATTTCAATTTATAACTATTTCGGAAAAGAGTTGAATAACTGATTTCCACTGACAACTGTACATACATTCCTTTATTAAAAATAGTAAGAATAAAGCCTATTAATCATGAGAATTTTTAACCATTTTGGGTCAGCTTTTATTCATATGTGTGATAATGATAAAATTCTTATTTGTAGCAGAACAAATCCTGCCATATTTCCACACCTTACAAATGTGATGCCTAGTAGGGCTGTGCAAAATTTTGCCTGCTGTTTTATTTTCACATTGTTATGACTAATTTTGAGCTTGAAACAGTGAAATCAAAATGAAATGAATGGCTTCAAAACAACTTCAAAATAAAACAAGGCTAGTCGAAACATTTCAAAACTTTTGAAACATTTTGAGTTTTGAAGCAGCCAGCTTGTAGGAGATAGGGGAGAACCAGGGCTGGGATCCCAGCAACTCCAGGCTCATCCAGTCATGGAGCATGGCTGTGGTTCTCCCCACCTCCCGCAGCTGGACTGCAGGAATCCAATCACAGCACAGAGGAAGGGAACTGAGCCCCAGATCAGTTACCCTCCCCAGTGCTGCAATCAGGCTGGAGAAGGGAACTGAGCCTGATCACAGAGTTCCTCTCCCCAGTGTGACCATCAGGGAGGGGAACTCATCACTGGAGCGGGGAACTCAGCTCAGCTGGGCTGTGTTCCTTTCCCCAGCCCCAGTTCCCTTCCCCAATTGATCCTAGTGCTGGGGAGGGGAACTGAGTGATGGGCCTCAGTTCCCTTCCCCAGCTCCCCAGTCCCACACAGCATCCCTCCCTCATCTGGCAGGCAGATGCGAGTACGTAACCCCTGAAGGACTGGCACAGCCTCCTCAGCCCTCCCGGGGTTGAGCCCTGATCTGCCTGCTGGATGAGAGAGGCTGTTTTGAGCTTCCCTATTATAGCCTATGGGCAAAACATTGAAACAGCATCACTTTTTCAATTAAACAAAATGGAACAGCAGTTCTGAATCAAAACAAAATTCAAAAAGAAACACTGTTCTATTGAAAACCTGAAATGCAAGTCAAAATGGAGCAGTGCTGTTTCTCACAGCCCTAGTTAATTGACTGAGCAGAACAGCCCACCACTACAAAATGAAATGATCACAAATGATGCTGACAGTTTCAGATATATTGAAATAATTCTAGGTTGCCACTCTCATTTCTTTCCCCATTTATGAACCAGGATAGATAAATCTGTAGCTTCAAAACATTTGGCTTGATGTCAGAATTTTCTGGAATGTGCCACCTGGTACTATTTTTGGGTTCAATTTCAGGTAACTTCTATCAAATGGGCCATTCCCCTAAAAATGATGTCATCACTTAATAGAAATGAAGAGTCTTGATGAAGAATCCTGATGAACAACGTCTTGTATGTGAAAGTGTATCTAACTGTAACCCGGCTATGCAGGTAGTCCAATAAAAAATACCATCCTAAAAAATCCTTTCCTGTCACATAAAACTTTAACCATCATGGGTATGGCATCACTCTACCAGAAATCAAAAAGAATTTAAAAGAAAGGCAGAATATAGCTTCAGAAAATAGATAGAAAAATAGGTAATTGTTATTGATTCAGTCCTAATTTAAATGACATTCTCTACTTTTTTTACCTGTGAAATACTGCTAAAGCACATATAAAGGAAAACTGGTGCTCTCTTTTCCTAAAAACCATAACACAACCAAAAAACAAACAAACAATAAACTAAGAATGGAACAGCTAGACTGATACTGAGAGACTGTTGGCAAATCTATTCTGCATAATTATTTTTTACTGGCAATATACTGGGGGGAGAGAAGACAGGGTCTTTAAGGCTACTTATTTCCTTACTAATCGAAATATATGTTTTCCAAACAGAATAGAAAAACTTTGGCATAGCTTTGTGACAAGTTGAAAATATGTTAATATTTTTTTTCTTGTTTTGTAAGAGTAGCTTACCTGTTTTTCTTTCTTTGTGATTTTTCCCACTAGCTGTGCAAAATATTTGTCTCAGAACTTTTTCAGTCATGCTTTTATACAATCTACAATATTACTAATAGCATGCAAAGACATGAAATAATATTATTAATTAATGAATATAAATGAACAATGTATCTGATTTATACATGAGTCAGGGACAAGTTCCATAATTGTATTAGCTAGTCATTCCATTGTCATCATCTATCCTAAAATATGATTTAGTAAATTATGACACTATTGTCATTTAATAAAATATCAGGTAATCTCAAGAAGGAAATATATCCAGCCTGTTTACAGAAAACTCAGGTTAAGATATTATGAATACTGCGGGACATTCAGATTAAGAATTTTTTACAAACAATGGGGATGGGATTCTAGACCTGGGAGCAGGCTACTTTATTCTACTTTTTTTTTAAATAATTTTGAAGTACTGAATGAGAACTTGGCAGTTGATCTAATTTATGGTAGGGCTGGGTGGTAATGGCCTGGGAGCAGCTTTGGGCCTGTGTGATAAAGAATATTTAAAGCTTTCAGCCTGTATCAAAGATGTATTAGGATAATTCTGTGCCTTGGGCAGCAGTGGCATACTGGGCATCACCAACTGCCTCAATGCTGCAGCCAAAAATGCAGCCACTTGCAGCAGTGGCTATTTTGCACCTCTCTGCCCCCTTCCACAAATGCAGTGCCTGGGGCTACTGCCCTGGTGTTCCCTGTTGGTTCTGCTATTGCTCAGCACCTTTAGAACTATAGAGCACAGAGTTTGGTTTTTCATTAATTTATTTCACATCCTTTGACTACAGTAGTACATTCTGTTTCAGATAAATCCTTTTGAATTATAGTGGAATTATTTTCAACTAAAACTGTTAAAATCTGTAACTGGGAATTTGAAATTCTTGTGAGTCCTACAACTAGAGCTTCTACATTGCCTAAAGAGATAAAAAAATAAGCATTTGACCAATAGCTTGACACTCATTCTCTCAGCAAGCTGTTGTTTCAAATGGCTATAAAAATAAAATAACCCAAGGGAAATCTTGTAATAGTAAAACAAATTAACCTAAGGATCTCCTAATTCTTACTGACAAAATGTCTGACTAATGAAATGAAGAGTATCCCTATTTTAATTAATGAAAGACCATCTTCGTGATTGAATCTATTCTGTAAATATACTTCAATTTATAGCACAATTTCAACACATTTTAAGTAGGAATATGTACTGTAAAGCTTATGGCCAGAATTCTATTATCCTTTGTGTTTCTAAATAGTGTTTATTCAGCCACATAAGGGACATTTTTAGCACTAATACATAATTCAGTGATCTCTGAAGTATGTATGTGTAAGTATAAGTAACTTGCAAATTCAACCCTCCCTCCCCTTCCAGGTAATGGGAAGCTTAAGGATCTGGGGCTCCTACTTACTGGACGAGCACACAAAGATATGAACTGTGCAGCTCTTGGGGCTCAAGCATTAGGGAGGACACTTCTCTTCTGGCATCTGATATGCATTAATTAGATGCATATCCCCACTTTCACCATCACTCTTACCAAGGGCCAGGTTATATTTTTGTTGTATTTGGCTATATGGACATGGCCAGGTATGCATGTGGTCAGTGCATAACATATTCAGCCCTTCCTCTGCCTGAGAAGACTTAACCCTGTATTTCTCTGATCATTCTACAAAATATTTGTGGGTTTTCTCCTAATCTGCTCTGTTGACATAACTCCACTTTGCATAGCATTGTTAAATATTAATAATATTTATTGTTTGAATATTATGGACTGATGAATACTTGATGTCTTATAGCCAGGTTGGATGCAAGGTACAGATTTATAGTGAAGTGATTTTTCTTTTTCCTTTCATGCAGTGGGTGAGTGTTCTAGTCACTAACATAGGCTGTGTCTACACATGCATTTAAGCATGTCTAAATTTAATGTGCATTAGCTCAATGCACATTAAGTAGATTTAGGCAGATGTCCACACTTGAAAGCATTAAAGCACATTAATGCTATGCGTGGACTGACTTGAGACTACAGTTAGTCCCAAATCAGACCACACACACAGATTTAAGTACGCTCTTTAATGTGTCTGCATGTGCGTTAATGTGCTTTAACTATTTGCACCAAAACTCGATACCTGCATTTTCAGGCAACAAATTTAGGTGCAAATAGCCCAGATTCACCATTTTTAATGCTCATTAAGGGCACGCACATGTAGACAGGCACCCTTCATGCACATGAATTTAAACTAATGGGCCTTAAGGCATCACATGTAGGCGTGCCTGTAGTGGATACAAGTATCATAAAATCATAGAAAATTAGGGTTGGAAGGGACCTAAGGAGGTCATCTAGTTCAACCCCCTGCTCAAACTAGGACCATCCCCAACTAGATCATTCCAGTCAGGACTTTGTTGAGCTGAGCCTTAACAACCTCCAACGATGGAAGTATTTCACTGACTATGCACTATGTAAGGATCAGCTCTGAGACATCCACTGGATAGGATGCCTTAGGTGCTAAAGGAATGACTATCCTATAGATCTCAACAGGAATCTTAGGACTTAGGCAATTTGGGACAGATCTTTAGGTAGATGAGGTATTTAGGAATTGTAGATGCCTCCAAAGTTAGGGGTTTTGGCTGGGTTTTTTAACCTATATTTTATACATAGGCCCTTTAAAGGAAGGTATACATAAACAAGGCACATAAGTGGTTTTATAGATCTATACTTTACTGATTAAAATTCAGGCAACAACAAACAAGTAAATGAGTAGAGAGAATAAATGCGTTTGTGTGCATGTACACACACACACACATACTCACACATGCACGCCTTTATTTCAAAATGCAATAATCCTGAACACCAGTATATCAGACGGTAATATTCAATTAGACACGAAATCATTTGAAAGCAACTGTTTCTCAGACCCACACTTTAGTTCCACATGGTTTCAAACTTATTGTTGCAGTAAAAGGAAGAATTAAAGCAAATCAGATTTTCTGTCTAAAATACTGAACGAAACAGATTCTACTTTCACAGCAGCATAACATCAGTGCACTGTTACCAGTACAGTATCTTCTGATGTAAGATTCTGTAATCAAAATTATGCACAATATGTTTATTTCTTTATCAGTTCTCACATTCTAGCACTGTAGTCCGGCTTCTTATAGAAACTTTTTATTATCATTGTCTTTTGACGTCTGACTGCCGATGAAAGTCAAAGCTGAATTGGGTCCATTTTTTCTCACTATGGGAGCTTGTAGATGTGAGGGAGGTTAGTCCTCTGGGTTGCATTCTATGCCCCCTGAGCTGAAATGGTGAGTTTTTAACTGAAAACTTACCATTCCAATTTCCATCATTGTATATATGTGATTATCCTGCTGGCCACAGGAGCCTGCTGAAGGCACAAGCAGCGAGGGGCCCGATCTTTTATTTATTTGTTTATTTATTTTGAAGGAGACTGCCTGCCTCTCTTGCAACTGGGGAACAATTAATCTGTGCCATTAATCTCACTTCCCTCCCCAGCCATGAGAGAGGTGGGAAGTCTCTATCAAAAAAGAAATGATCGAGTCCTTCACTGCTTCTGCTTTCAAGCAGGCTCCTGCAGCCATCAAGATATCTGGGGCTCCCAGGAAGGGGCTGGCTTGCTCCTGGGGCAGCATGGGAAGGTAGCAGGATGGTTGGCTGGGTTTTCCGGCAGCTGGAGAATGTGGTGAGGATGGTGCATGATGCACTGGAAGCTTGGGCAGGCTGCTGGCTGGCCAGATGCCTCCACAATTAGGAAGTGCCTGATCCAACCCTTTACCTGACCCCATCTGGGCTGTCAGTGCCCCATGCACTTTCCCCACCACTTTCTCTGGCTGCCAGCACACCCAGATTGCCCTGTGGCAGTGCAGGGAGGTGGCAGAAGGGCAGCTGGATAGGTTGGCAGCTGGAGAAGGTGGAGGTGATGGGGCACAGGGTGCTGGAAGCCCGAGTAGGCCTGGTAAGTGGGTTCCTCCAAGTTGGGGTAGCACCCGACCCGCCTAGGCCACTCCAACTAGCAACCAGGCCAGTGAGCATGCCATCTACTGTCTGTGCATCTTTTTGTCTGCTGAGCCTGCCTGTCTTTCCTGCAGCTGAGGGGCAAGCTGATTAATGGCTACATTGTTCCAAATTGCATCATTACAAACTAAACTTTGTTGGGATGTAGTTTAATTTGCAATGATGCAAACTCATTTAAAACCCACAAAACTTGGGTACGTGTAATTAAGCCACACAAAGGGAAATTTTTGTTACTTGTACATTGTGACATTGTTATGTGTACAAGCACCTTTTCTCAGTTATTTGCACAATGAAAGCGAAAGATAAGATTTTAAAAAAATGACCTGCAGTGGAAGTTGGCAGATCTCTCTGTTAGGCATTTTTGAAAATACAAGAACAAAGATTAGCTCATGTACAAATAGATGCAACTCCAACTATTTTTAATGTGTTTCCTTTTCTGAGGAATTCTGATGATATGTGTTCTGATATGAGAAATGTTTTTGTCAGAGGAAGATGCAAGTCTGTTTGTATATGGATTTTGCAGAGTAAAGGTAGCAACCCTCTGGGTTCATCATGTAGATCAGCAGCTAGTACTGTGGGGCACTAATCATCAGGGATCCTGGTTTTCTATGATTTAAAAAAATCCCCAATTTTCATTTAAAAAAATTATCTCAAATCCACATTTTTCCATGATTAAAATGAAACATTGCTAGATATAGATCTATATATTAGAGGTGTTTCATTTAAATCATGGAAAAATGAATTTGGGATAACTTTTTTTTAACTGAAAATTGTTTTTGCTTTTTTTTTTAAATCAGAGAAAACCAGGACCCATGCTAATCATTAAAGTTTCCTCAGTGACTAATAATAAAACAAAAAGTTATTAACTCCATTTACTACAACAACGAATGGCCAAGTAATAAATGGAAATTGTACACGGAAAATATTGAGAATCATAACATATTTGTTATAGTGTTCTTCTATGGGGAATACATCATAAACCCATGTTGTGCAGTCCTTGAGAACTCCTAGTATTCTGAGTCTATGAAAGACAAACAGAAAAAAAAAGCTTTTCCTGAACACCTCATGTCTTATTGTTATGAGTGAACAGATAAACTTCCTGCTGTGGTCACTCGCTAGCCAAAATCTACTTTCCTCTTCACTGAGACTTCTTACAGAAATCAACTGTGTAGCCCAAGTGCTTATTTATAACTTAGATAATAAAACCAACAGTTACATCTTCTTGTTCTCTTCAGGATATATATCAGAAAACGTACCCACAACACTCAATATAACTTATTATAAACAGTACCTAGAACATCAATAAAAGACATTATCCAAATACAATACTCAGTTCTACAATAACTTCTGTTAACAGCTTAGGGTCATATTTCCTCCACTGGGCATTTGTGGTACACCCAACATTGGTGCCAACTATCAACATTTCCCCACTAAACATGCTCAAGAAGATCTCAGTGATCCTTGTGAAACCGATGTAGCATCTCTCTGTTACTCCACAGGGCATGCTCAGGTTGGATTTTGAAAAGTTCCTTCCAACAGTACAAGGGAGGCTTCACTTGTCTCTTTTGTTTTTTTGTGTAATAAGAGGCATCCATACCTTGTTATCCTCATTCACTGTGGCAAAGTTTCACAGCATTTATCTAATTAAATACATCCATAGTATCTCTGGGAGAAGGGGCAATTATACACATGCTCTGGGAGTGGGGGGGAGGGGCTCACTTTATTATAGTGGGTCCAACATCCTCTAATTAATGTGCCTGGAGCATCATGGGTATCAGCGTCCCCATGCTTAAAAATGGTGGTGGGGGTGCTTTAACTAAAGCTTGCCATATGACTGACACTGAAGTCTGCCAGAGTGCAGTGATTACTAGCTCCAGCAGACTCAATTGAGCCTGCTCCAACGCCCTGTAGTTACAGCAAATTAGAGCAGCCCCCTTGCACTGGTATAGGCACCCAGGAATTCTCCCACAAAAAGGAGGATTTTGTAGTCTACTCAGAAATGTTTTGGGTCACTCTCTTGCTGAGTCAAATGTTACCACATTGCTAGACCAAAAAATGATGTGAATCCATTAGGGAGCCAAATCAAAGTCAGTTTAGATTTTTTCACTTAATTTTCCAAACATAGATTAATTAACACAATTGCGATGGATTATGCATGATGGGATGGAGGTTCAGAGATTACACAGGTACCATCCATTGTTGTAAGACTGTATCAGAAGGCTTAGACATAAGCTCATAAATTACTGTCATCCCTCTTTATTATCTGTTCTCTTCTTTCACACTGTGAAGTTCTTTTTTACTGGCTGGATAGTGATACAAGCACATCATTTTATTTTATTTTATTTTAATTTATTTTATATTAAAAGTCTGTAACAAATTATTTTGTAATGTGAGCATCCTGGCTCAATGCCTGGTTAAATAAGATAAAAGAATTTGAACAGACAGCTGACATGGAAATACTTTTAAGCAAATGTTTAGTAGTCCCTGTTCTAAGCTCCACAGATATGACCTATACTATATAGAGATGTGGGGTTTTGCATCCAAGTCTACAGGACTAACTAACCTTAAGTAATCCCCTGAATACAATTATTTGCATGAAAGAAGCTTAGGTCTTTAGTGTAGGGGGAAGGGCAGATCTACCCCACTGTGAAAATGTGGTGTGATATAGTGCCAGGTAACACTGGAGAAATTTTAAGCAGAGACTTCTCTGAATTTAAGAATTTTTTCATAATTCTCTCAGTGGGGAGTTGTAAAAACAACAGGAGTTCCTGTCATTTTTGCTTCTCTAGGGAGTCTACGTAATCAAGCAAGACATTAAATAATAGGGCCTTGAACTTGGGCCTAAATATCCTTTGGTTTGGTAAATATCCTATATAGGATTCAACCCTTGCATAAATGACCAGGAACAAGGAGTATAAACTGTTCCAGTCTTTGAGAGGAATACATTTCTTGGAAAAGGTCAAAGAAATATATGAAGACACCTATAAAACAATCTGTGCTACCTTAAGGGTATGCCCCTTCCCCAGTACAGGGTCCCACACAACTGCCAGTGTTCAGCTCTGTGAGGTAAGTAACATATAACTTTCTTCCCTCTAAGGATCTTTCCCATAGTTATGTCTCCAGTCAGGGGAAAACCAGGCCAATATTTTCATATCTATGAAATATGAAATATTATGCTCTAAGAAAAATGCCAAGTGTTTCTTTAATGTTGGCTCACATTAAAAGTAAGCATAATGTGCCAGGCCTGAAAAAATATTAATTTGAATGCATTTTTTCTTTCTCCAGACAAATGGAATATGTCATTCACTACAAAGGATCAGCAATGTTTTACATATAGCTGTGCATATCTGCTGTGGAGGTATTTGTGTCTGCATTTGCCAGCTAAGCTAATCTGAAGCCAGAATGTTTATAGATATCACCTATGGGTCTTAGAGGGAGAGAGTAGGGCTGAGGGAACTCTCCAGTAATCCCCTAGTACAGTTGCCATGTTTGAGGAACTAGTCTTAATTCTCTCAACAAGTCTGAGTTATAATTACATTCTGAACCCTTTAAGACTGGCTGAGCAGGAAATTGTTTTGGCCAGAATTATATGGGCACATGTTCCTTCATAATGCTCAGTGCCTGAATATGGATGATCTGACTCATGTTATTTAGTTTTGTTATTTCTACTAAAGCTTTTGGAGGGCTTAACAGCTTTTCAGTGAAGAAGAAAATGAGAAAGGGACAATAGTCCATTCCTTGATGTGGTTTATAGCTGATTTTATCAGGTTGACATGGCATAAAAATTCAATCCTATTCTGTGTGATAGGTTTCTTTTTACAGTAAAACCAGCAGTTAGAGGGGAAGCAAGAATACATTACTTTACTTCCCTGTTTCAGTAGAGCTGTGATGGGACTTCTAGACTGGGCTAATTTTTTGGGGGAAGGAAAATAAGACAAACAATACTTCTTTGTAGTTTATTTTTATTTTACAATGGGCACCATTCCTCTTACTGATTTGACAAAATATGGATTTATAGCAAAAATGGCAACAGAACTCACGCACATTAAATCCCACTTGCAAGCATTTCTGAAAAATGTCTCTTTGCTCTATAGCTCCAATCCACCATTTTACTGTTTTCTGCTTCCTCCAGACATCACATCGAGCCACTGTGTCACTTGTTCATAATTCTATTCCAAATACTCTTAAAACCTGTTGTATGATTGTATATTTGGCCTGTTAGTCAGCCATGTGAGTTTTGGGTGAGGAATAAATGGGTTATGCCTAATATTTCTGTTGGTACCAATCCATCTGGGATAGTCTCATTAAGCATCTTAATGCATCTGAAAAGAATTGTAGTCTTTGATGAAAGTACATGAAACTTAAGATGCTTACTGTTTAAATTCCAAGCAAGAGAAAAGGTGGAAAGGAAGGCCCAGCCGGATGATTTCCCTTTCACAAAATAACTTTCCTCCCCTACTTTTTGAATCTATCCCCATCATGAATAAGATGCCATATTTCTGGCAGAAAATCAGACCCTTTACTTTCCAACCCCAGAGTTATGATATAATTTTTTAAAATTTGCAAATGATGAGATATATTATTTTTTAATTTGGCAGGTCCCATTGGATTTCAAGTTTAGCCCCTACTATATTATATATAATATATAGTTGGGGCATATACTAAGCAAATGCTCCCTAAGGGAAAGTGTTTCTAAAGTTACAGTGCTAACCTGTAGAATCTCTTATCTCTTAGTTAGTGTCAAACTAAAGTTCAAAGGTCACAAAAGTGTTCTGAATAACTAACTATACCTAACATGAAAATATGATATCCCAACTGATAATTTCATTAAATTACTATTTTTTTCTTCCCTGTCTTCACAATATAAGAAATTCTATACAATATAAACAATATTTACTAGCATGATCCTGTAAATCCAATAAGGAATGCATGAGGTTGGAACTGGAATTCTCTATTCACATAATGTGCCTGGCGAATACTTCTGTCTGTAAAAGTTTATGGGTTTTCTTTCTTTTGTTGGGCTTTAAAGAGAAAGCCCAAAGTTTCTCTGCTGTTTATAAATTGGAAAAGAATATCTTTGTTTGTTTGTATGTTTGTTTGTTTGTTTTGAGCCTTTATAAAAAAGATGCAAGTTGACAAAAGTGTTCTCAGAAGCATAACAATGTGTTCAATACTGTAACGGCATTGATAAGAAACAATAGTTTAATGCAGGGATTGGCAATATTTTAAAGCTGCGGGCCAGAGTGACCCAGGTAAGGTCAGAAGTGGCAAGCAAGCACTACAACCCAGCCAACACCATCTCTTTTCCCCATAGCAACATGGGAAAGTGACTGCTGCTTCAGCCCCCACCACTGAATGCAGCCAAAGCCTCACATCCATGAGCCAGATAAAATAGCTCCTCAGGCCAAAGGTTGCCAGCCCGTGGTCTAATGGATAGTGATAGTCTTGATATCTTGGTTGAGAAAAAATGCATGCTTTATAAGCTCCTTACCACATTTTTGAAAGTCCAAAATCAGTTTCCATAGTAACAAGAATAGAAATAGCAGCCTTCAGCAGAGTTGTCAGAACTTGGATAACTTGCACTGATTGAAATTTTGCACTTCTGATGCTCTTTTAACAATATCTAAAGTCATAGGTTCTTAAAGCTTACCACAAGATTAATTTGGGGTTTGGGGGGTGGGGAGTAAGTCATAGGACATGTTGCAAGTTGAAGATACTATAAATAAACCAGTTGCATAAATAGGGAAGGTTGAACAGGGCAACTACCTCTGGGGGCAGAAGAGGGGCATGGGAGTGGGGCAAAATAAAGTGTCTGACTGTCATTGCCCCTAAGCCCTGGGTGCCTGACTGCATCCTTACACTACTGAAATAATCTATAAGTTTTAAAAATAATCTGTCATTTATCATTTTCTATTTACTTTATACAAACATTACATATGTTTCTCAGTTTGGGTGGATGACGAAGATAATAATTTCTAATGGACCTTAGGCCATTTGTTGCAAAGTTGAAATTGATTTGTTGTGATAATAGAGTTACCTTTTTCATCTGTTTATTTCTGGATTCCCCCCTTTATAACATTTTATTCATTAAAACCTAAAAGCAGGGAGAAAGATAACATAGTAAACCTGATTAAATTATCTCTCTATATATGAAACACTACTGTGTGTGTGTGTGTGTGTGTGTGTGTGTATGGAACATCACTAATATAATGTTATATATATATATGTAGTGTTTCATTTTAATCAGGTAAACATGGATTTTGGGTAACTTTTTTAAAACCTAAAACGGGATTTTTTTTCAGAGAGAACTAGGATCCCTAGCCATCAGCATAAATATAGTATAATTGTACTGATGTAAAATGTATGTGAAAACAGAATGATGCCCAACTGATATATTTTATTCAAGAAAACATTGAAAAAAACAAAACCATTTTCCCATAGACCCACATTTTGAGGCAGACCCACATTTTGTCTCATCTGTAACATGCTGCAACAGCTCGTCCTTAAAATAATGCTAGTTTCCTTTGATAATCAAGAACCTAGATTTTCAGATCCAACCCTTCTGGGTTTAGAGAAGAAACCAGGACCAGAATTTTTTTTTTCGATTACACTTACTCTGACTATTGCTCCATTTGGGAATCAATTGCACATAATAATTTGCATGAATGTAAATAAATAGACAGGACCAACAGACAGGATCAATCACATACTTCTTGGTATAGCAAGAAGCATTCTCTATTGCCCAGCTACAGTAGATTTATAGATACTTTGCATTAATACTGTGCATTCATAGATTTCTGCAATAAGGCCAGAGCACTACCCAAATGTATATGTCCAAATACCTAGAAACAAAACAGCCAAAAAATAAAAGCAAAGTAATGATGTACTGTACATCACTGGTACAGCAGTGAAACTCCATGTAAATACTCTTCCTGACAGACCTACATGCCTATCTTCCTTTTTCTGGTTGGTAACAACTCTAAAAATAGTTATGCTACATGTCAGGATTACTCAGCAAAATCTGAGTGGTCGCAAAGCTTCCTATCATGCATGGATGACCTCTACCAGACTCAAGACTACCAGACTCAAGACTCTACCAGACTACAGGCCAATGAGAGGTAAAGCACTGCTCGGCCTGGTACTGGCTAGTGGGGATGACCTAATCAGTGACCTGGTGATTGATGGGAAGCTGGGTGACAGCGAACACTAGCTGATCACCTTCACCATCTGCCATAAAGCTGGCAAGTCAGTCAGCAACACTGAAGTCCTAGACTTCAGGAAAGCCAACTTTGACAAGCTCAGAAGGCTTGTCAGTGAGTCCCTAAGGGACCATGACCCCAGGGGGAGGGGAGTTCAGGAAGAGTGGTTGTTCTTCCAGGGAGCGATCCTCCATGCACAAGCTATTTCTATTCCATCTCAGAGGAAAGGCAGCAAGAGGGCACAGAAGCCCCATTGGTTTCCAGGGATCTAGCAGACCTCCTGAGATTAAAAAGAAAGGCCTACAAAGGATGGAGGATGGGATTCACCTCTAAGAAGGAATATTCTGAACTGGCCCAGTCCTTCAGGGAGCAAACCAGGAAAGCCAAGGCTGCAACTGAACTCCAACTAGCTTTGAGCATCAAGGACAATAAAAAAGTCCTTTTTCAGTTATGTGGGGAGCTGGAGGAAAAGCAAGGACAACATTGGACCGCTGCTGAACCAGATGGGGCAACTGACAACTGACACCCAGGAAAAAGCCAACCTATTAAATGGGTACTTTGCGTCGGTTTTTCATCAGTTCCATGGGACACCCATGCCCACCACGGGACAGGCAGGTCCAGGTGAGGGACATCCCCTGCCCTCCATTAATGCTGACCTGGTGAAGAAATACCTTGAGAAGCTGGATGCCTTCAAGTCAGCTGGCTCTGACAATCTATGCCCCAGGGTACTCAAGGAGCAGGTGAGCATCATAGCCCAGCCTCTGGCACAGATCTTTGAGACTTCCTGGTGCTCTGTTGTAGTGCCCAAAGACTGGAAGAAGACCAATGTGGTGCCTATCTTCAAGAAAGGGAGGAAAGTGGATCCACCCTGACTTCTATCCTGGGGAAAGTCTTAGAAAAGTTTATTAAAGAGGCCATACTTAATGGACTGGCCGACGCCAACAACCTAAGGGATAGCCAACACAGGTTTGTTGCGGGTAGGTCTTGCTTGACCAATCTCATTGACCTATTACTTGGACAAGGGAGAAGAGATTGATGTCATATATCTTGACTTCAAAAAAGCCTTCGATCTGGTATCCCATGATCACCTCTTGATGAAACTGGCCAATTGTGGCCTTGGGTCCTCCATGATCTGCTGGCTCAGAAATTGGCTCCGTGGTCAGATCCAGAGGGTGGTAATTGATAGAAGTTAATTGTCACGGTGCCCTGTGACCAATGGGGTCCCCCAAGGCTCTGTCCTTGGACCCAATCTGACATCCTGTCCTTTGGGTGGGGGACCAGACTCGATGATCTTCCAAGGTCCCTTCCAGCCCTAATGTCTATGAAATCTAATTATTTGCATGTTTAATAAATGTGTGCATGAAAATATAACTTATTTACTCATGCAAATAAGTTAGGCAGGACCAAAATCCTTGCTTACTATCTTTATTACAAATTATTAACATCACTTTTAACTGTGTACCTTCAGCATCTGTTCATTTACTTGTTTTTTTCCCAAAAATAGTTACCTTTTTTACTAGATAATTCATCTGGGTGGTGAATACATAACCTCTATTATTCTGGATAATTAGTGAGTTGTGTTACCTGCCATAAAGATTAATATAGTGCACATTCAATGCAGAATACCCATTCTTTTACAATAGAAGATCACAAAATAAATCATATGTATTTATTCTATAAAAGAGTACAGCTTGCTAAATTTGCTCTTAATTTCAGAAGGTATTCTTGCAAAACTTGGCTGAGTAAATACTAGCTCCTGCAGCTGCTTATCTATTTACTTCATACAAGATAAAATTTACTTTTATAATTATTTTTTGTGAATAGCATTTTATGACACCCATCAAAAATTGGTGTGTGGAGCAGACAGGAATTTAAAATAAACCAACTTTGAGTTTTAATACTTATATATAAGGTTAGATTAAATTAGGATGAAGTAAACATTTAACCAATTACATTTTTTTGTATTTCTGTTTATTTCATTTCCACTATTCTTAATGCAAACATTAGAAAAGATCTGGGGATTTACATTATTTCATCAGTATATCAATTTCACTTCAACTGTTTGTTCATATCATGGTTCTTCATGGGGCTGAATAGTCATATACATCACTAAAGCCATACTTTTAACTGCTGTTAATGGTTGTAGACTCAGTGGGAATCAATGGCTATGATTTGTATCAGATGAGGAGAGTGCCTGCTTAGTATTTTGCTGCTTGAATAACTGATATTTTTAAAACAGTAAAGAAAAATGAGCTATTGAATAATTTTTCAGATGAGTGGTCATTTGTGGTAAGATGTGAAATATTCAGGATTAGCAATTCATGAACAAAGTGAGAGGCTTCAAAAACTAGAAAAAATAAACATAACATAGATTCTGTTCCAGCTATTAAGCATATGTATGGAGTTAAACACCTCAATTCTATTTTATTCTACTCTGCTCAAGGCCCTGAAAAATTGATAATACAAAAGGTAGGCAGGTGGTCCTCCTCCTTGCTGCTTTTTTGTGACTTGTTCTTAAGAGTAGGATGATGTTATATTACACATGTAGAGACACTAATGGATTTCCAGAATTTGAACAGGGTGGAATAAAATTGCACATAGCCTCTTAAGTATGATATAATGCCCAATAGGTTGAATAGGAGTGGTGAATCAAAATTCTGTACCACCTTCACTATCAATTCAAGACCGATTGGCCCAACCACTTTACATCTTAAGTATTTACAAATCACTTCTGTAGTTGTCTTATGATCACATACTATGTTTTTTTCTGTGAAGAATATATAAAATGATAAAACAGATCATATCCATGCTAGTTTCACTGTTTCCCAAGCATGCCTGTTGATAGCAAGTGGGACAATGACAATTTGCTATAGGCTGGAGGTTTGTACTGTATTTGTATGTGAACATATTTGTGAATTGTGAAAATAAATGTACACTGCTGATATTTGTGACTGAACTTACATCTTCCTGAATAGATTATGGCTAGATACAAACATTACACACAAAGTGGTCTAAGTGATCAGAAACTGATCTAAACCCATACAGAAGTTTGGGGTACATAAAAATGGCAGAACCCTGTCTAAGATGAACCTTGTTCAATGTGTACTCATATTTAATTGATTAAGGTTACCGTGGTGGATCAAACTTCTGTACCACCTTCACTATCAGTTCAAGGCTGATAGCTGTCTTCCAGCATCCCAGCCTCCTTTGCAGCCCCTCTGCAGCCTTCTGCTCCCCACCCCCTCATATGGAGGCACACTAGTACTTGTTCCATGCATGATTGCTCAGGCCAAGGTCCAAACAGGCCCTTGCCCCAAGTTCTCCCAAAGCCTAGACAGAATGGACCCTCTCCTCAGCCCTGCCCCCTGCTTCTGGCCATTTGTCAGCAGCGGACAGGTAGTGGAGGGGAAAGGGAGGTGTCTGTGTCATCTCCACAAGCCCTGGGACCTTGGAGCCCATGCCCATGGGCTCCTGCTCCCACACTCTGTCATGAAGCACCCCACAATGTACACATGTACATGACACTGAGTCCACAAGAAACCCTGTACTTAGGCACAGCCCCACAGCACGCAACCCTGGCTCCTGCACACCTAACCAGGGACCCCTGTGGTCAGGTACAGCCCCATGGAGTCCAACTTTGGTTTCAACACATATTCAGGGACCCCCATCCTTGGACACAGTCCCATGGGGCCCAGTGTTGCCTCCCACAAACCCAGTGCGGGAGTCTCATGCCACCTTGCTTGGGTACAACCCCATGGAGCCTGTGCTTGGGCACAGTTCCACAAAGCCCAACCCTAGCTCCCACACACTCAGGCATGCACCAGCATTCCCTATACTTGGTCAAAGCCTTGGGGATTCCCATTCCCCCATGCATGGGCACAGCTCCACAGAGCCTGACCCTGCCTCCCAGACACCCAGGCAGAGGCCTCCATGGTCCCATGCTGAGGCCAGCCCCATGAAGCCTGAGTCTGGCACCCACACACCACATCTCAGAGCCCAGAGACAGGCACCCTGCCATTTAGACCCCAGCATAGAACTCCCACCCAACACTCCAAGCAGGAGCCAATGTGAGTGGCATGCCTCTGGTGGATCAAGGTGGCTGGGAGAAGATCACTGGGACTTGGTCTGCATGGAGGCAAGTCTGTGACCTCTGCAGCTCAGCCATTGCTGGCAGGTGCCTAGGCCATGGGCACTTGGGGTGCTGCAAGACTAGAGTGGGAGGGTATAGGCAGCGGGAGGGGAACGGTGCTTGCCAGTGCCTAACAGCTGATCAGGGATAGCCTGGGTGCTTGGTTGTTCTTGCCAGTTTTCAGAAGCCCACATATCCCCCAAGGCATGCTAGGATTCATCAGAACAGCCCTCAACCTGCACACCTTTGCCAGTGCAGGCAACCTGCATGCCCTGTCCCCACCAAGGGTCAACATGTATACTGTTTGATACCAATTTAACCTAGGTCACTGACAAAAACCATGCAATAGACTGATTTTGCCTTGGGCTTTTTGAATGTATGTACTTAGTCTGAATGAACAGTTTGTTGTCCGCGTTCAACAGCTTGCAATGGCTTAGTGTCTCCTCACTCTGGATTTAGAAAGATAATGTCATTCTAAGCTGCACTTCAGGTTGCCCTGGCCTCAAGGACACATTATGTACATGTTCCATTAGAAAATCCAGCAAATTTTGGAGACAAAATCAAAATATTATTTGGCTATTGAATTACTGGGGTGAGGAGGGAGGATTGATCATAGAGATTTGTTAGCCACAACACTTGCACATCATAAATATTTTGGGGGATAATGTGTGGGGAAAAAAAAATCTTCATATGAATCCAAGCCCATGTAACTCTCAGTCAATTTGCAAAATAATGAATTCTCTTGAATGAACACAGTGTCCTATACATAGCTCTAGGATTGCTACAGGCACATATTATGAAATGTGAAGGACAGATTCAACTTGTGGCCTTTTATAATATCATTTTATGACACATTCACAGCTCAGCAGCTGGATTTCAAATCAAAATGAAGTTAAATTACCCACACTCTGATCATTACATGAAAATATGATATCTAGGTTATCAATTTTTATTGTGAGAAAAAATGTCATAAACCCACAACAGTTAACAGTAACAACTTTTCTGTTTACAGGATATCCTTCTGCTTCAACTTTCAATGACTTAGTGAAACAAAGAAACCTTGATTGTTAATTAATTCACAAGATACTGACTCACCTTTAAAAGGCAATTTAACCAGTGGTGAATTGGATATTGAGGCATATTGTTTGTATATTTTAGTATGTTCTTCTGCAAACTAAATCCTTGTATCAGCTGTGAGTATAAGTGACTTTGTAAAAAGAAAAAAAAAGGTAATTTTCAAAAGAAAATGGTAAGCAGAGACATGTTGTATGATAAGGCTTTAGAAAATTTTTGGTTTTATATAATGACATTAATCTAAATATGAGTTTCCAAAAAGATACTATATAAGACCTTTAAGAAGCCAGAAATTAAACATAGTTTGTGAAAACAATTTCAATTTTACTGCTGAAACAATGCAGTCCTAAAATATTGCTTCTTCTGCCTTGTCTCTTCTTTACAGGTACATTTGCAGATATAGTAATCCTTTTCATCTGTGAAAAGTAGGTAAGAAGAAAAGTAAGCTCGCTATTGCATAACTTCATTTAAATTAATACTATTTCTTTCAAAAAAATTCTAACAAATTTCTCATCATTTCAGTTTCAGAGGATATTATGAGAGGTTTCAAGTATCCTGTGAAACTACAAAAGTTATTATGGTAAGTCTTCTTAAATCTGTTCTCTGGCTGTTTGGAACTCATCTAAGTTATGCAATAATGCTTTGACTAATATGATTCATTTTCCCTCTAATACTCTCACTTTATAGTTTTAGAAGTAACAGAGTGAGGTATTTTTTGTTTTGTTTGTTTTTTTCACCCAGCATGTAGTGAACTAATGGAATGCATTTGGCATAAGATGTTGTGGAGACCAGTAGTTTAAAGCAGTTCAGAAAGGGATTGGACAAGTTGAGGAAAGATTTATCAGTGGGTATTGAACATAATAGATAGGGCTACAGAAGCAGAACTTCCTAAACCTCTGAATGCTGGAAACTTCAGTGAGAGAGGAGAAGAGAAAGGGCTGAACATTCTGGATACACCTTGTTCACCCTCCTTCTCAGCAATCACACCCTGACAGTGTGGAAGACATGTCTATGTGTTGTGCTGGCACTGTGACCCTCAACTCCCTAGGAACTACAGGCCTCCCTCAGTGCCTAGAGGGAGCCCACTGAACATACAACAAATGATTACTGGGGACAAAAATGATAAAATAAAAATTGGGATCCACACTATAAATTTATAAAGAGAATGCCAAGGAAATAAACTAAGCAAATAACTCTAGCTAGTTCCTACTGCCCTTTGAATGCATCTAAGGAGTCACTGTGCACACTCAAATGAGCCCACACATGCCTCTTGCTGAGGCACACTGGCTCAAAATATATTTGCTACGCGGGCTCAAAATCTGATACCTGGATATCCAGGTATCAAGCCCTCCCCCCCCAAAAAAAACAAAACAGAAAAAAGTGAGGAACCACAGGCTTGGGTCCTCCACAGAGATACTCCAGTAGCCAGCTGTAGTGTCTCTATACCTTCTTCTTGCCCCAAAGCTGAAGCATGCTGCCTGCCTATTCAGGACAAACAGTGATGCAGGCTGCAGCAACCTGTACCAGGATTCTGTTCCAGGTAAGTACGGAGTGGGAGGGAGTGAGAAGCAGGGCTGTGAGGGTGTGGGGATCTGTCAGAGGGGCAGCTCGGGAGGGGTGGGTCCAGCTCGGGAGGGGTGGGTCCCTCGGCTGCCCCCAGTGGGGCCCACATGCCCCTCCCACATGGCCTCAGCCCCCCTTTGTGCCCCCAGGAAGCTTCCATGCATGCAGGACCCAGCCCAGCATGACAGGCAAGTGATGCAGAGCCCTGGGTGACAGCCCAAGTGGCCCAGAGCTGCCTGAAAGTGCATATTGCTGCACCACACTGGGCCAGGCCTGTGCAATATGGCACAGGCAGTGCCTGCTGCCCCATGCCACACAGGGGCACTGTGCCAGAAGGCCTCAAGCACCCCAGTGGCCACTGATGTTGCTGTTGTGCTGTGTGCCATACAGGGGGGCTGGGATCCTGCTGAGGGGCATGTAGGAAAAGCTCTTCATAGAAGGCTCACGCATGCTGGCACATCTCACTTGGAGGTAAGGGTGGTTCAATTGCCTGCAAGAATGGAGATGATTTACTTCTTGGCCCTTGCCTCCTCTCTGGGGTGTAGAAGAAGCTGGAGCCATAGTCCATCTTCCAGAGGAACTGAATGTGCAAGCAGACAAATGTACTGCAGACATAGTGGTTGTCCAGAGTTTAAAGTTCTTCCCGCCTCTACTAACACTGTCCCCAGAGGGATGGGTTGGTTGGGTCAGTGGCCAGGCACCTCTCTGGCTCTAGCACTTCCTGCTCAAACTGCTCCCAGACAGTCCACCTCTGTCAGGTGTTCCCTGAATGTAGCTGCAGGAAAAGAGCCGGAGGCGCACCTTCCCCCTGTCCCACCATCTCCAAGCTAAGGGGAAAGCTGCCTTTGTTCCTGCCAGGCTAGCCAAAACTCCAGGAAGGCCTCCCTGAAGCCCACATCCTCCAGAAGACTGGCATTGAAATGCCAGTAGATTGATCCCAGACTCCCAGGCCCTACTGTGGCTTAGGCCCAGACAAGGTGATGATAACCAAAAGGGGTCAGCCAAATGCCAAAGGGGTGGACCTGGGAGAAGTGCCTGGGGAGTCTCCTTTTATACTCTTCTGGGCCTTGGCTGACTCAGGCCCAAGCAGCAGTCACACAATCTGCAATCCCACAGCAATCAACAGGCACTTAGCACTCACTCTCAGCTTTTCAGAGCACACACCCAACAAACAGACAGTCAGCTACACCAAAGATGCACACAACTGGGTTACTTCCCATTCCTGGGCAGGATCTAGTGCCTGGCCTGGCTTTTCTCCTCCTCCTTCTTGCCTACAGCAACTGCCTGTAAACTGCTTCCCTTTTGGCAGTCCCTGTTCGCTGGCTCCCTGGTCATAAGACCACCTTGCCATAAAAGCAGGAGGCAACCATGATCTTGGAGGCCCCCCAGGACCTGCACCCAGGTCTCAAAGTACGGCTTCTCCCTTTTGGTAGTTTGCACTTCACCCCGTGCCTGTGGGTGAGTGCTGGAAAGGGGGCTCCAGCACCTGAGCTGGAAGGGCCGGTGGTGGAGGGTCCAGGTCCTATGGCTTTAGTTCACCCAGCAGCTGCTTGTGCATAACTGCAGATCCCTCATTGGGGGGGAAGGGGAGAGTCACCTTGCAGGGGCCAGAGCTAAGGCCAGGGACAGGCTGAGTGTGTGCACTGGCTGATGCAGTGCACCTGGTCCCCTCAGGTGCCAGTGGTTTAGGCTTCAGGGCAGGGCCTTTGCTAGCACCCCCAGCTGTGAAGGAGGCTGAAGAAGAGCCCTTCCCACTGCCCTTTCCCTGGGTCCCTGATGGTCTGGGAGGGGGCTTGGGAATCTCTCTGGGGGTGGCCCTGCTGGAGTCTTGCCTGCCCCTGCAGCCAAGTTTTCAGGCTTCTCTACCCCTGGAGAAGGTCAGCAGGTCTCTGTCTCCAGGGTGGGAGCTGCAGGGACATGCACTCTCTGGGGGGCTTTACTGGGATCTACCCCCATAGTGGGGACCATAGAAGGTTCTGTGGAGGCATCTGCTGATCCAGCATGTTCCTGCCCTGCCATGGTTTTATATAAGGGAGAGGAAACTAATGAGGAAAAAAAAATGTAGTGGGGCTAGTGAAGTCAAAAGGGCAGTCTGGGCAGTGGGAGAAGGGAAGGGAAGGGAAGAGAGTCTGAAGCTCACTGAGTCACAGACCCACAGGAAACCAGGCAGGCTATACCTCAGGCAAGTGAGGAGACACACACACACACACACACACACACACACACACACACACACACACACACACACACACACACACACACACACGAGCTGGCCTACTCAGCCACACAACAAACACCAGGGCAGGGGGACTGGAACACAGGACTTGCTACACAGGGGCAAAAACGCACAGGGAAGGCTTCTGAGGCAGATGTGAGAGATGGCTGGAGTGGTGGAGGTACTTTGTTTAATGAAGCTTAGTCCAGGAGCCCCTCAGGCCTCCAGCCAGGCACTCAGTAGCAGGACAGTAGGCAAGAAAACAAAGCAGGATCAGATACAATGAGGTAGCTGTAGGGGGGTGCAGGAGAAGTCAGTCAATTAGGGAGTGATCCAGTATCTCCCTCTCTCCTGAGAGGGGGTAGCAGCAGAACAGAGAGCAGTAGCAGCAGCAGCGGTGCTAGCAGCCATCCAATTCAGCCACTCAGGGTGTGCTTCAGGTGAAAGTGGAGATGAAGGTGAGGGGTGGCTTGCCAAGGCAGCTGGGGCAGACAAGGTACCTTTGGGGCAGACAAGGTTCTGACAGTGATGGTGGGGGAGGGGCCCACAGGCAGCGCAGGCTTCCTCCCAGGGCTGTCCCGCAACTGCAGCTTGGGAATGGCCTGGGCAGCAGGCCAGCACAGGAATGCAAAAGCTGGGGTCTGTTGCTGGGGTGCAGTGCAGTGCAATGGGCCTCTCCCCAAAGAGAGGTAGTGGCATGCAGCAGCACCCTGATGCAGGAAGGGGTAAGGCCAGCTTCCTTCCAGAAGCTTCTGAGAGGGCTAGCAACAATAATAGTAGTAGCAGCTTGAAGCAGGAAAAGGCATGGCCAACTTTTCCCCAAAGCTCCTGAGTAAGCTAACAGCCGCAGCAACAAACAGGAACAGCAGCAGCCTGGGACAGGAAGGGCCATGGCCAACTTCTTCCCAGAGACCTCTCCCCCAGAAGCTCCTGAGGGCAAGCAGCCCTAAGCTACTTGCTAGGGGCAGTTTTTATACTGCTGGGGCCAGCACAGGTGGTAGCCCCAGCCCCTAGCTCCCCCTGGCTGCAGATCTGGGAGAAGCTGGTCAGAGTTATTTTGCACCTTGTGGCACAATTTGCCCCACACCAAAGTGCATGTCCAGGCATGTGCACTAAGGCAAAAATCCCCAGCTCAAATTTGTGCCACTCCAATTTGTGTTGCTTCAAGCATGCATGCCTGCATGTGTGGATGTGCCCACTATGTAACAGGATGAACATATAATCTGACCCAGTGAATGGAAGTTCTTGTATTCTTAAGTACTTTTCTTAGTGCAGTTAGTTGCTTTTAATATGTATGATTACGTTACAAAGGACAAGCTGGAGAAGGCAACATGTCACTTGGTCCAGTTCTCATGGCAGTTTGTCCCACAGTGTTGTACCGGACTCCAAAAAAGTTCTTTTTCCTACATGACAGATGAATTCCTACATGGCAGAGGTAAGGGCAGGAGCTATGGGGATAGAAGGAGGCTCCTGGTCCTGGGTATGACCAAAAACTACACCCTGCTGGGAAAGGATGGCTTGGTAAGACTGCCTGTGGCTTAATTTGGTCTGCTCACCAAAATGGAAAACCCAATGTCTCTGCAGTTGGGCACTGTGACCTAATGCCACCTTATCTCATGTTATAGAATACTATGGTACATGTTTTCAATTTCCTAGCCTATGTGTCTGCTTGGTCCAGACACAGCAGGCCTTGAAGGAAATTTTATCACAAACAGGCTTTTCAAAACCAATTAACACTTGCCATCCCCTGGATCATTATTCTAATGCAATACTTACTTTACCTACAGGCCAGTTCCCAAAATCAAACCTCTAAATACCATTTTCTAGCCATCAACCCTGACTTCAATCATTGAGCTGTAGTCCATCAATGAAGCTGTAGTCTGTACTGACTCATAAGCAGATCTTCAGGCAATCATTGATGTTTTTACTGAGGCAGACAGGAAAGTAGGATTGATGCTTAACATTCAGAAGACTAACAAGCTCCTAATGAACAATCCCCAGGTTTGGTAATCCAGATCCACAGTTATACTTTAGAGAATGTTTCATATTTCCTCTACTTCAGAAGCCATCTCTCTCAGAAGGCTGACATCGATGAACAAATCCAACATTGCCTCAAATGTGCAAGTTTAGCATTTGGACACCTAAAGGAATGTGTATTTGAAGATGGTGATATCAGATCCAAAACCAACCTCATGTTTTATCAAGCAGTTATGATCCCCGCCTTGCTACATGCAGCCAAGACATGGACAACATGGAGGAGACACCGAAGTTTTTGGAGAAGTACCAGCAATGTTGCCTGTGGAGGATCCTCCAAATCCAGTGAGAAGACAAATGCATCAACCTTAGCGTTCTCCTTCAAGAAAACAAGTATTGAGACAATGATTATTCAATATCAATTTTGTTGGGCCAAAGTGTATGTTCAAATGGAAATCAGATAAAGTGCTTTAGGGACATCCTCAAGGTCAACTTAAAAAAAATCAACATTGATGTAAACTCATGGAATACTATCACTCAGGACCATTCCAAGTGGAAGAAGAGTCTACTGCAGCAATCTTAGTACTTTGAAACCTCATGACAACAATAGCAGATGGAAAAGTGGGAGGAGCAGAAACAGCATGTTGTGGATCAAAACAAGAATGCAGCCACACCCACCCTATACAGAAACACATGTCCAAACTGCATTACAGTCTGTTGATCCTGGGTAGCCTCATCAGTCCTCTTTGGGCAAACAGATAATACAATCATGGAAGACAGTCATCCTTGACTGTAAGTAATTGCCAAAGAAGAAGAAAAGGAAAAGAAGAATTGACCTGAACTTTGCAGTCTTAAAAGGGCTCTCTCTTTTACATAAAGTTAGCTATTTCAACATGTCTGCAGTTCATTAAGAGCTTAATTCTCTGAAAACCAAACAGATGACTGAAATTCAGTGGAATTCAAGTATTATAAGTGATGGCTTGGAAATGGTATTTAAAGGTTTGCTTTTTGGGGATTGTCAAACAGATATATGTATATGCATTAGAGTGGTTTGGGATGGGCATCAGGGGTTAATTGATTTTTAAAATCCTGGGTCTCATACACAGTTTCTCAGCCTTCAGAAGCAGACAGGCTGTCTAACACAACAAGGCCAATATATACACACACAGCCTGGGCAAGTGGGGGCATGTACCACAAGGTTCCATAACATAAGATAAGGTGGCACCAGCTCACAAGGCCAAACAGGGCGGCCTAAAATTCCTGCTTTGGAAAAGGTGTGCATGTAATGGGCTTGGAATGTATGATGTAGATAATATGATGACCACAGAGAGAGACCAATCAGCAATACCCATGGATGAAGAGTCATCAGGATTCATCAGGAGGGAAGGCTCCAAGAAGGGCCCTGGGTTCAAGGTCCCTGAAAAGGGTCCCTATCCCTTGGGGGGATCTCCAAGGCCACCATGTAGAGAGGGCAAACCACCAGCCCATCTTGTCCATCCCACTGCAGGATGGGGCATAGGCCTTGGCCTCCCACCTCCAGGCTGTTGACATCTGACACTCAGGAGAATGCCTCATAGTGAAGCCTGCATCCTGACTAACAGCCCTAGAATTGGTAGTATATAGAATTGCTTGATTTTTTTGTATTGTTTCTTTTCTGTTATCACTGTGAATCAATAAATTTGCCTATTATTGAATAGAAAGGTTGTCATTCTGAGAGTAGGTGTTGCCCCACCACCACCGAACAAGGAATTTGGGTCCTAAATCTAGAGACGACACCAAGACAACATGAATAAATTTGCAATCTTTATCTAAAAATGTATCTTTTAACTGATTTAGTGGTGGCACTTTAATTTTAAACTAAGTGCATCTACACATACACAATTAAAGCAAAGAAATAAACTCAAGAGCACTTTGAGCCAAAGTTAATAGTAGTAATTTGAGTCAGGGTGATGCATGCCCAGGTTGGCAGGGGGTCTGGGAGGTCAGGTCTGGGCTGCAGGTGGCAGCTTCAGGCTGCAGGAGGGCTGGCTTGGTCATGAGACTATAGAATCTCCAGCGTCATGTGTCTAGGCAGCAGCTATGAGTCTGCTAGCCACCAAACCACCATCTACACCACAGGTAAGTTCCCAAAAGTACTATCTTATAGTGGAGTTAATTAGTTTACTGTACCCTAATACCAGTACATATGTAAATGGAAGAGCCATCCCTAGGGGTGTGCAGGGTCCCGGAGCATAGCATTCCATGCAGGAGCCAGGGAGAAGCAAGCATCTGGAGAGTGCAGAGGGGGGGTGGAGCACAGAGTGGCGGTGTGCAAGTGGTCAAAGCACAGAGCTGGTAGTGCATGAAAGTGATGGCAGAGCCAGTATGGCACCACCTGTGGGGCCCCCCAAAGCGCAGGACCCAAAGCAATTGCCCCGACTGATTCCCTGCTCTCCCCCCACCACCCCTCCGGACAGCCCAGGTAAATGTGGAGCTAATCAGGCAACTCCAAAGTCACAAACTGCACGTGCCCCTGGCAGCTGGGGGGCCACAGCTGCCCTGGCAGTGGCAGTGTGGAGGCAGTGGTGGGAGCTCAGTGGCGGGAGCCCAGAGGCAGTGAGTGGGGAGCTCCTGTACATGCTGCCAGCATGGTGGGCAGTGGGGAGGGTCATGGCAAGTGCTGACCAGGGTTCAGTGACCATGTGCAGGTGCCACCAGCAGCATCAGCGGTGGCCAGGGGCGATCATGGACCACCCACAGATGCCACTGGTAATGCCAGCGATGGGCTGGCAAGCAGTGACTGCCTGCAGGTGCTGCTGACAGTGTCAGTGGCACCTTTTTGCAGGGGGTGAACTGACATGTGCAGGGGGTGCACATGCACCCACATGCACCCCCTACATGTTGCCCCTACCCACAGTAAAGCACACGTAAATGGAACCACTGTGCTCGATTAGTTTTAGCTAGCATAACTTTTTAATTGAAATACTTGTTTTCACAGGAATTTATAGTACCTTATCTAAAATGGTTTACAAATGATTTAAGTTAAACTAAGACTGGTTTCTTATACATACAGGTCTGTTGGGCTTTTTTGCAGAATGCCAGGATTTAGTGTTCTTTCACAGCAGAGATCCAAGTTTGGCAGCTCCCTTTTTAAATGTGTTGCCTACCTAATCATGATATTCCAGACATTATTGAATTAGTATTTTTTATGCCCTGAAAAACATTACAGAAAATAGATGATCCATTTTTTCTACATCTGTTTGCATTTATAATTAATATTGTCCTTTTGGTTGTACTTGCTATTCTTGCCATACCAATGCATGAGAATTCTGGGCTACAAACATTTATTTATGTCTTAGTATTCTAGCAATCTCTATTGAATTAAGTCACTTTTACTTTTTTCCCCTATGACTCAGCTGGACATTAATGGTCTAAATGATTGAAAGGCTCTTCCCTTTGAGACATAAAGAAAACAGATTAAAAAGTGAAGAAATGTATCTACTCCCCCCCCTTTATTATTTCTGAATATCAGAATGCAATAAGAATTATTAAATAACCAATTTAATGAATGTATTCTCTCATATTCATCTTCCACTGTGATATTAAATCTAAATTAAATACTGATTTGGAGGATCTTAATTTTAAGTGATATCCCTTTATTTCCTTTAATTGTGTTCTGAGACACCAACTCAAATTTGTATTGAAAGTCTTTATTTGGAAGAGTGTCACAATAATCTGAAGGTGTTTTCATTAGAGCTTGTTTCAATACAATAATAAAACAATACTAATACTACTACTAATCATAACCAAATTTGACTCTTTATTATTATCACTATTTAATGAAAAGATTTCTAAAACAATAGACAACTACCCAAATTCACTTGTTATATAATCCCACTGATGTTATTTTGTTCTAAGAATATATATGGTATAAAATTCCTCAGGGAAATGATTTTTGATGAAGTATTTTAATTATTTTTTTAATCTTTTTCCTTTTTGTGTCTTGACAACATTTGCAAAAGTACTTACAAATAGTTTCATAGACATGGTAGCTGGAGAATATTAGTTTATATTTTGCTTTTTAACAAAGTGTCTGAGCTAGTTAAAGAAGCTGCTTAAGTATTTTATGTAGCTTTAAAAATAAATGTTTAAATATTTTTAGCTTGATTAGAGAACTTGGACAAGCTTGACCTTTTTAAATCAGCAGGGTAAGATGAGATTGGGGAACCACTAAATACTATTTTTGCATTATTTTGGGGTGAGTTAACTGAGCCTGTGGATTTAGGGTTACTTTTTTAATCTGAAAATTGGGGAACTTTTTTTTATCAGAGAGACCAGGAACCCTGGTTATTAAGGAATAGGAAGATATCCATAGCAAAGAAAATAGTGGAGGTGTAAGTCTGTCCTACAGAAAAAGGACAAGGAAGTAATATATGTCTACTGGTAAAAGTGAAACTCGTGGTTGCCACCTCACAAATCTCAAAAAGGCTTTCATTCAACAAGGACACTTCTCCAGAGAGATAGATCTCACCTTTGAAAGAGCCACCCAGATGCCACGTGAATAACTGTTGCAGTACAGAAGGAAGACCCCCATGAATTACACACCACTGGTTATGGCATATCACCCCTCTCTCAAACCTATACAGAAAATCCTCAAACAATTGCAACCCATACTAGAAGAAGACCCAATTCTTAAAGAGATTTTCTCAGAACTACAGATCCTAACACCCATCCTGCCTAACATCTGACTCCCCAGGTACCCCTCCACTATTTACCAGCTACATTTATTCCTCCTTCTCCCCTCCCCTCAACCCCCTATCTCTCACCCACTGACTCCTCAATTTACATCTTCACTGGCTGGCTTTCTTGCCCACATTGCATGCCAGCCTCTGGCTTCTTTACTATTCATTCCATACAGGAAGAGCACACATCAGCTGCAGCCTTCCTCATCCTGGTGAAGGGTATGTATACCCAAAAGCTGGCAAAGAAGAATTTTTCCAACTATCTGAGTTGGTCTCGTAAAAGATAAACAGATTTTAATAAAAGATATCAGATTTAGACCAAAAACCTTGTCTACCAGCAAAAGTGCCACCATATCTTGTTTATTTACTGTTGGAGCTCCTGTTTCACCCAGTATCTGAAAATGCTCCATTTTTCCTAATGGATTCTATATTTTTTTCCTTCTCCCCTCCTGACTTAAATTCAGGCTCTCTACTTTGGTGTGTTTGGCCTGCAGTGCCCAGGTTGCAGTGCAGAGCAAAGGAAGCTCGATTATTCCATTGTCTGGGAGAATCACCTCACAAGTTAACCAGTGATTTTTGGCCCCACAGTTTTGTACTTGTGTTCCAAAGACCACCTAAGTCCTATTTTAGATTTAGGACTATGGGCAAGAGCCTAACCAGCCTTGCAGGTACCTAAACAAGACTTAAGTGGAAAAATCCCAGGAATGAACAAAAAGGAGTATGACTCCATAATCCAGCAATTATGGAATTTTCCTGGGAGAAATAAGTCATGGTCTCTAGTTCATGCTGCAAGGCATGATTGTATGTTACTCTTTAGACTGTCATTGGCTAAAAAACAGAAGCAACTTTAGTTGCAGGGACCAGAACCCACAACACTCCAAGCACCTTCAACAGTACAGGTCTGGAGTCCCCTCACCTTCTTTAAAAAAAAACCCTTACACTTGTGGTTAGAGCACCTCTGCTTTGAAGTAAGAGATTTGGATTTAATTCCTCTGGGGCTAAGAAGGGTCTAGACTCTCTCTCTTACTTCCTGGGGTAGTGTTCTTGCCAGTAGACTATTGGGTTCTTCTTTCATCTGGCATTCTGTGGTGAAAGAGGTCAAGGAATGTCAATGACAATGTGCTTTATGCTGTACATGTTGCTGACGGTTCAGGAAGACATTTCCTGTCTGAAAAATCTGGATGACACAATGAAAGTACTGTATTACAACTCTGAATGAGATACCTAATCTATGGGAATGAATGGAAATTCATGTATACTCCTTTGCCTATTTTTTACTTATAATCACCTTCCTGTTGAGTAATTAGAGAATCTAAATTGTTCTTCATAGCTTTTCAGTTTTTCTGCTCACTGCATAGGAATCCTGATAGCATTAATTAAGACTGAAACTGGAGTTTAGACTGGAGGGGTGAACAGGAGAGTGGAGGGTAAAAATTATTTCTGATTTCAGTCACTTTTTAGTCATACTTACAGGTCCTATCTGTCTTATGAGTTCAACAGTTTCATAAAAATGTTTATGCACATAGCCTTATTAATGACTGCAGGGTGCTTTTGAGGGTACATTTAGAAAGTATAAAGTTAACACCAAGTTGGGTGGAATAAGCTACTAAGAGCAAAAGTCCCCATGGAGTTGGCCTTTTGGTGACAGAGGAACAGTGGCAGCTAATTGTCACTCCCCTGCTGTTAAAGTTCTGGGCCTAAGCAAAGTCCAATGGACTAGCGATCATGGCCCTGTGCACTGGATTGAGTGTGTGGGTCCATTCAGGGTGGCATGGGGCAGTGCAGGGCCAAGTGGGGCCAATTAGGATGGTGTGGAGCTGATCAGGGCAGGGCATGGTGGTACAGAGCCAATACTGGGCCATCAGGGCAGAGCAAGGTGGTAATGGACCAAGCAGGGTTAAACAGGGTAATGGTAAGGGCAACATGAGCCTGAGTTGGGTAGTGCAGAGTGGCACAGAGCCAAGCAGGAGTAGGCAGAGGTGGTACAGAAGTGATCCAGCCTGTGGACTAGCCCTGAACCACTTACCCAGCCCACCAAAAGCTTGAGCACCACCTCTTTAGATGGCACAATTATAGTTTCATAGGAACATAGTTGTTAGGGGCTGAAAGGGACCTTAGAGATCACCAGGTCCAACCCCCTGCACTTGGGCAGGAAAGACTGCTGGGATCAGATGACCCCAGCCAGATGGGCATCAAGATAGTTTTTGAAGATCACCAGGGTGGATGACTGTATCTATTGGCAATGCATAGGGAGTGCATGCAGATGCACACATGGCCCCTGAGATTGGCAAAAAGTGCCGCCGATGCTGCTGGATTCAAATCCTGTTAGGATTCAAATCCTGTTGAACTAGGGTATGAAAATGAAGGCAATAAAAGTCATGGTTCTAAAATGAAAGCAAGAAAAATAGTTACTGGATAAAATTCATAAACCGCACTTGGAGTGGTTGGGGTTCTTTCCTTGGAAGTGGGAAATGTAACCTCCAATCTACTCAAGTAGAGGGGGACCTAGAACCCTGGTCAACAATTCCCTTGGAAAGTTTTGTAGACATCAGTCATAAAGTAGGTGCCTTACTCTTCTAGTCAGCATTTTAGGATCTAATGATCCTCTTAGGTAGCACTGTGGATTGCTAATCCTGCATTAACAGAAACTCCAAATTCAAAGCTGCAAGGAACAGAATAAATGTAACCTGAAAGACAGAGTCAAGATTACAGACACACATCCCTCTTCCACATATTCTATTGGCTGGTCTATGTACCCCTTTCCATTTCATCCTGGGTTTTTGACCAAAATATATTTAGGTGTCTAAATTAAAGGTATAAAGACACAATTTTTTTCTTTATAAATTCCTCCTGACATGCCAAAAGTTTGTTCATTGTTGCCCCCTCATTGCCACAAATAAGGGTGCTTCTACATGTAACCCAACAAAGACATTGTTACTGTGCTGTGCTCTAGCACTTCCTTTTGGAAGTACCAAAGCACAGCATAGTAAGTATCCATACTGTGTCATGCATACGGCGTATGGTTTTTGTTGCTACTTTGCTGTAGCAGTGCCACTATGGCAAAGTAGCTGCTGGTCACATCTAGACTCACACGGTTGCTACAAAATCATAGCACATCACATGGCAACATAGCACATTGCTACAGCAATGTAGGGTAATGTGTAGATACACCTTACGACTCTCAAGGTATCAGGGCTGAAATGCATAGAAACATTTTTTGCAAGATATGTATTAACATACATCTTTACATTCAAATACATGTCTAACTTCCTAACACCTTTCCAGTACCAATTATATGTATATTTTGTAATGTTCTATGCACAGATATGGCAAGGTCATTTAGTATTATCAGTGTTTGCTAAATCAGAAGCTATTTGAGTATAACATGTTTATGCTAATTGGAGGATTAATTAGTTATTTGACAGTGCTTAAGTGGCTTCCCTATTAAACCCAGAAAGACAGGAGTCACCTCTGCATGAACTATTAAGAAAAGAGTCAGAACCTTTTATAAAGATTGTTCAACCTACAGATTACTTTAAGCACTATGTACATTTAAACAGACTATTGAAAGCCAACATTGTGCTAGTGCTGAGGTAATACCGTAGTCATGACAGTCCAGGAAAATGATTGGCAAGGATTTTTGTGGTACATGTCTTCAATTAGATCCAGTGTATGGTTGGGAGGGACATAGGTGAGCTTTCAATTAACTCAGTATCCTTTCTAAGCTTTCTGTGAAAAAAGTAGACACAGAAAAACTAAATAGCAGAACAAAACTTCATACAATACTCCATATCTAAATACACTTGTCAAGTTGTCACCAGCTTGTACACTAATATCTCACATTATGAAAGCACTGTTGGTTGCCTGACATACCTACATTGAAATGGACTACACTCAGCTATTACCATACAATATGCTGTATAAGTAATTTACTTCATGTTCACCCGTAACTTTACATTTAACATTCAATGCTTACCCATCTTTGTCAGCCATGGGCACAAAGATGGCTCACCAACATGCCAACCTCTTCATAACTGATATGGTAGAATTTTTTTTTTAGAAAATATCACTTCCAAACCTGTCCTGTACCTGTTTTACATAGATGACCTTTTCATTACCTGGACTGAATGCCTAGACTCACTTTTTGACTTCAACACCACAATTCTTCAATCAAATTCTCTCATTAAAATCCTTTGGTCCACCAGCAATCATCACAATACATACCAAAAAAAGGTATAAAACTATAGTTAGGCCCTCAGACAGCTCTACATCTTCTCTGAGGAGAGTGATCATGACACCCACCTCTCCACACAGAAAGCTGCCTCCCTACCAAGGACATTCCAGCAAAGCAGACCATGTTTTTGAAAGAACCACCCAGATACTCCACAGCAACCTGCTACATTACAAGTAGAAACTCTACGCTGCCCCTTAGTTGTCATTTACATTCATCCCACACTTGAACTGATAAGAAAGTTTATCAAATAATTACAGCCTATACTCCAAGGATGCATCCACACATGAAGGAACATGTTTTTGCAGCAGCTCAAATGGAAGCAGTGCAAATTTGAGCCAGAGCTTTTTGCTTTAGCACATGTGCCCAGGGATGCGCTTTGGTGTGGAGCAAATTATGCCACTTGGGGCAAAATAACCCTGCCTGGCTCCTACCAGATCTGCAGCCAGGGAGAACTAGAGCATAAAAAGCAGTATAAAAAGCTGCCCTGACAAGCAGCTTAGGGTTGGCCTGTGGCTCCACAGTTGACATTTGTGTGGCACTACTGCCACGTGTGCCACTGCCCAGCCATTTGAGCAGCTATCACCCAGAAGATTTTTCTACATGGTGGCCTGCTTTGAACTGTCAAACCATGTCCTCCTGGTCCTAAGTGGCCAGGAGGTCAGCCACCTACAGGGTGGTCCTGAGTGCTACTTCAGAGAAGGTATCTCTGCCTGGGTCCTGCCACTAGCAGGAATTCTGGTGTTCTGCATTTAAAAACTGCAAAATCCCTGATAAAAAAAATCTGATGTCACTCTTTAAAATACACCAAAATCTGTGTACTTCCACAATAAAAACAAAAGATCACTGAACATATGTATGTAGAGAAAGAGAGAGATAAAATCAATTGGGAAATGTTTTCTGATATATTTACAGTTTTAAAGCAATTTGGAAGCCTACCAATGTCTCTATCATAATAAAATACATTCTAAATACCTATACAATTTGGCATGAACTTTTGTGGTTTTTACAGAAAAATCAGAGCTGTCCCTCCCCACTTCGCTCACCAGGATGTGCAACACTGAGTAACACTGACATGCCAGTGTCCTTCCCCTGCCCTTGCCCCTCACTTTCAACCTACAGCCGTCCCCTGACCCCAGTCCCCTCACTCCTGACACACAGGGCCAGGCATGTGGGTGGGGGGTTTGTGGGAGTGGCTTAGGGTTGTGGGGTTTGTGGGGGGATTATGGAGGGACTGTGGATTTGGGGGGAGTGCACAGGGGGTGCTCAGGGTGGGTCCTCTGTCCCCTGCAGGGCAGCACTGCTGCACAGCTCATGGACTGCCCCCAACAGGGGCTACGCCTCCCAACAGGAGCCAAAATCCCCCCCCAAGAGCCATATGCCCCTCCACAGGGGGTTACTGCCCCCCCACAGGGCCCACGTGTCCCCCACCTGGCCCCATCCCCCCCTCTCTCCCCTAGACCCCCTGATCATTCCTCTACCCATCCCCAACCCCCACTCACTCCCCCAGACTCCCCATTGGTTGTCCCACCCAGTCCTATCCCCAGCCAGCTCCCCCAGCCATCCCCAGCCCTGCCCAACCTGGCTCCAGCATCCCTGCACTTAAAAAGACCCCCAAACCCTCCACTCACCTGCTGTAACAGTGGCCTCTAGGGGCTCATGGCAGAATACCTCCATGTTGTACGGGGTAGTGGGGGCAGCAAGGATCACCCCCCCATCCTGGCATCTGTGTGGCAGCTGTCACATCAAGTGGGTTCAGTGGGGCTAAGCAGGGCACTGTGCTCTTTCTGGGAGCTTGGGCCACTTGGGCTGAGTGGTTCCAGCATCAGGGTGATAAGTGAAGCCACCCCAGGTCCCAGAAAGTGCACAGTGTCCTGCCAAGCCACACTGGGCCCATGTGATGAGACACCTGCTGTGTGGGTGCCAGGCAGAGGAATGATCCCCACTTCTCCCCATTGCTCCATGAAGTGTGTGTGGGAGGGCTTTGCCATGAGCCCCCAGAATACCTCCATAGAAACTATGTGGGTGAAACTAGAGAAAAGTTATGCCTCCAAATGAATGATCCCAGAACAAACAAACAAAACAACAAAACAGGCTGTTTTGCCCATAGGTTATTATGGGGAAACATAAAATGCAGCAGGCAGGCATCAGGGAGCTCCCTGAAAGCCCCAGAAGGGCATCCAGGGCTGTGCCTGAGTTCTCCTGGGGGTGTGAGCCCCTGGTCTACCTGTCAGATGACAAACTGGCACAAGATAAGAAACTGGGTCCTGCCTCCTGGGATCAACACTGGAAATATCGGTGCTGCTGCTGGCCCCAGGCAGCAGCACCTGACTCCTGTGCTGGAGTCCTTCCAGGGGTGCATGCCACTGATCTGCCTGCCATCTGACAGGAGCCAGGTGCTGCCACATGGGGCCAGCAGCAGCACCAATCTTCCCGACACTGTGTAGAGGCTGTGTTGAGTGCTGATCTGTCATCTGGCAGGCAGGTCAGGGACCTGCATCCCCAAGAAGACTCAGGCAAGCCTCTGTAGCTCTTGTGGGGGTGTGGGGAGCCCCTGATCTTCCTGCCGGATGACAGGAGGTGGGTGCTATCAGCTGGGACCGGCACTGAAACCAGTAAGCCTGGCTTTGAAACTCAAAACATTTTGAAGGTTTTGAAATGTTTTGAGTTCCCTTTTTTCACTTCAAAGCTGTTTCAAAGGCTTTTGTTTTATTTCAATTTTGCTGTTTTGAACAGGTAGCGCTAATTCACTGTCAGGGCAGCTAGGATCTGGAACCAACTTCCAAGCAAAGTGGTGCTGGATCCTACCCTGGGGGTCTTGAAGAGGAGGCTAGACAAACACCTCGCTGGGGTCATTTGACCCCAGTACTTTTTCATGCCATGGCAGGGGGTCGGACTTGATGATCTGCTCAGGTCCCTTCCGACCCTACCAACTATGAAACTATGAAACTATTGTAACCTGGGCGTTACTCCAAGAGGTACCCCCTCTCCAACTGAAGGGATCAAAGCAGGTGCACAAGTGCTGTGGGAGGTGTAGGGACTCTTCTCCCACTATAGAACAGAGCCAGACCACCAATGGAGACTTAACCAGATACGTTTTAATACTGGGAACATAACACACATAAATCAGAGGGTATAGTGCACACTACAATGCCCCAAGGGTGCAGGACTCAATGAAGGTTAGACACTTACAATCACTGACAAAAAACAGGGTTAACACAATATAAAACATGAACAGCAGAACAAACAATATGGATTGGTGAAATATAAAAAGGCACAAAATACAAAATGTCAAATGACAAGGAAATATAATGCCTTGGTACCTGGAGGGGGAGAAACACAATGGCCCCTTTCTACTGCAAGAAGATTTGCTTCTTATTATTTCACTCACCCCAGCCGGAACTTAAACCCAAGTTTCCTACATGGTTGGTAGGAACCACTGCCACACAGCCATCACTGATGGCACTGCTCTAGCCTGCTAGGGGTCTTGACTTTCTCAGATTCCTGGCCTCACATTGAGCTGCCTGGCCTCTGATTGGAGGAGCTAGAAGCAGAGCTGGGAACCTCTCAGGTCACTGCTTAGATCCTTGCTGGAGAGGGGTTACTAAGTAGCTCTGAGAAATGATTTTGTATTATGAAGACCATAATACTATTTATTAAATATCATGAAATAAGCCATATTTGAATGGTTTAATCTTTTTAGTAGTCTGTTCAGTAATATGAATACTGTATGCTTCCTTGGAAAACTACAGAATTTCTATGGAATGCTTCAGTTGATTCTTAAATGCAAAGAAGGGAGTGGCATAAACATGATAATTCAACTCTTTTCTTACTGTAGTCTATGGAATACAACTCTTCCCAGCTGCTGGAGAATGAGTTGTATAATGGGCCATGTACAGGTGTTCCACTTGTTCCTGGAGAAAAACCGACAAGTGAGTATACAAACATTCAAGGCCTTTTTGTGCAGAAGAAAAATGACTCTTCTGCAAGAAGATGATCTCCACCCCAAAGTGCTGAGGGAATTTTCAGAGGTCATTGCAGGACCCCTGGCACAGCTTTATGAGTAATCATGGTGCTCTGGCCAGCTGCCAGAGGACTGGAAAAGGGCCAATGTGGTCCCCATTTTCAAAAAAGGGAGGAAGGAGGACCCAGGAAACTACAGGCCCATTAGTCTTACCTCAGTCCTGAGGAAGCTCTTTGAGAAAATTATCCAGGAGCACATCTGTGAGGGACCAGCAAGGGAGATCATACTTGGGGGCAACCAACATGGGATCATTAGAGACAGGTCCTGTCAGACCAACCTGGTTGCCTTCTACGACCAGGTCACAAAATCCTGGGATGCAGGTGTTGTGGTGGACATAGTCTTTCTGGACTTTAGGAAGGCCTTTGACACTGTCGCTCACCCCTTTCTCATTAAAAAAATAGGTGACTGTCGTGTTGATGCCTGCACAGTCACATGGGTCACAAATTGGCTGGTGGGCCACACCCAGAGAGTGGTGGTGGATGGGTCTTTTTCAACCTGGAGAGATGTGGGCAGTGGGGTCCCCCAGAGCCCAGTCCTTGGGCCAGCACTGGTCAACATTTTCATCAGCGACTTGGACAAGGGAGTGAAAAGCACCTTGTTCAACTTCACAGATGACACTAAAATGTGGGGAGAAGTGGGCATGCTGAAGGAGAGGGACAGGCTGCAACTAAATCTAGACAGGTTACCAGGGTGGGCAAATGAGAACAGGATGGGATTCAATATTGACAAGTGCAAGATACTGCACCTGGGGATGAAGAACCAGCAGCATACCTGCAGACTAGGGAACTCCCTTCTAGTCAGCAGAGAAGCTGAAAAGGATCTTGGTGTCATTATTGATTCCAAAATGAACATGGGCCGACAGTGTGGGGACATGGTCAGGAAGGGTAACCACACTTTGTTATGCATCCACAGATGTATCAGAAGCAGGTCCAAGGAGGTGATCCTCCCCCTCTATGCAACACTGGTCAGGTCGTAGTTGGGGTACTGGGCACCACACTTCAGGAGGGATGTGGACAGCATGGAGAAGGTCCAGAGGAGGGCCACTCACATGATCAGGGGGCAGGTCCTACAATTGGAGGCTATGGGACCTGAACCTGTTCAGCCTCCACAAGAGAAGGCTGAGAGGGGATCTGGTGGCCATCTACAAACTGGCCAAGGGGGACCAGCAGGCTATGGGATCGTCCCTGTTCCCCTGAGCACTACCGGGAGTAATGAGGAATAACAGCCGTAAGCTGACCGAGAGTAGATTCAGGCTAGGTATCAGGAGGCACTACTTTACAGTCAGGGTGTCTAGGATCTGGAACCAACTTTCAAGGGAAGTGGTGCTCACTCCTACCCTGGGGGTCTTCAAAAAGAGGCTAGATAATCACCTAGCCAGGGTCGTTTGACCCCAGCATTCTTCCCTGCCCATGGCAGGGAGTTGGACTTGATAATCTGCTCAGGTCCCTTCCAACCCTACCTGCTATGAAACTCTAAGAAATTAGATTCATTATCTATGAGAAAGATTTTCTTCTTCATCTAATTTGAATGCAGATGTTTCTCTTGTGAGAGGGACACACCCAGTAACTTAAAATCCTCCATTCCATCTTCTTCCCTCTCCAAATGAAAGAGACAGAGATAGCACACTGGCTCCCAGGCATAAACTATCAGGGAGTCCTGTGAGGACTTTATCCTTTCTCCCTCCAGTCTGCAGGAGGGGCATTCTCCTGGTGCATGATCCCTTCCAGAGACCTGTGAGGGTTCCAGGCATATCAGAAAAGCCCCTGCTTTATGAACTCCTGGAGGAGTGAGTAGGGGGAGGCAGGTGCACCTGGGGTGGAGCTCTCCAAGGGTTCTAGTCGGAGGAGAATGCTCTCCAGCCCATCCCACCAAGCAGCTGCTTGGTGCTAGGGGCAGAGGTACCATTCTCCTGCAACAGGAACCCTTCCAAAGCCCTAGGAAGTTGCTCTGGTGGGCAAAGAGCCCCCACTGGTGCCACCACATTTCTTGGAGAGACCTGCAACCCTGGGAAAACTATCACCTGCCCCACCACATGGTTCCCAGTGGAGCTGAGGTGATCAGGTGGATATGAGTGAGTCATAGAAGATTTGTAAGGCTTGAGAATCAGGCTTGGAGGAGTGGTGCAGTCCACAAGCCCAATTCCTGACCCCTGGGGTTTAAACGCTGCCCTCACCACCCAGCAAAGGAAGCTATCCCTGCTTTGGTTCATTTTACTGCTTTTTGGTTTATTGTTTTAAATATCTCCCTTTCCCAACAGGAAGATACAAGAAATAATTCTATAGATTCTATTGAAAGGGGCTTGGATAAGTTAAAGCCTAGCATTGTGGGCTTTAAATGCTCCATGTGCTGCCCAGCTGAGCAGCACATGCAATGATTTAAAAGCCAGGGAGATGGGACCCAGGGTTGGGAAAGCTATTCTGTCCCTACTTTTCCATGCCTCTAGCTTTGAATCACCCTATTTGCAGCTCAGGTGGGCTGCACACCATGTGATTTAAAAGCCAGATTCCCCATATTGGCAGCCTGCTCCCTTCCCAAATGGGGGAGAGGGCAAGCTGTTAAGTAATGGGCTCCGCTAAAGCTGAGGGCATCCTATGTAGCAGTCCTCTGCTGCCCCCTGCCTGGAATGGTCACCTGCATAGCTCTCCATCGGGGGCTGGGGGGCTGCAATGCATGAATGGTCCAGTTCCTCGAATAATTTTTCACCAGTTAAGAATTTTGTGGAAATTCTTATCAGTAGAAATGAAAGTCTATATAGAGCCACAAGCTCCCATGCACATTACTATAGCAGAGGTGTAACTTGAGTAACTATATGTGTGTGAATGACATACCATAAGGTTTAGCTTAGAGTTCTCTCCATGACATTCCCTTTGCTTGGAGCCTTCAGGAAGCCTATTATTTGTAGGATATAAGGATCAGTGACTGTGCCTCTGTGGGGAGACAGGAACTGCCAAGAAAAAAGGAATGCTGCTCCGCTTGGCTTTTAACTTACCCAAGCCCCTTTCAATAGAAGCTATAGAATCATTTCTTGGATCTCTCTGTTAGGAAAGGGAAATATTTAAAACAGTAAGCCAAAAAGCAGTAGGACGTAAGAGCCATCCTACTGCATTTTGAACAGTTCAGATAAGCATAACACTTTGGATAACACTCTAAACATATGGAACCTTGAGTCCTTGAATCCTTTTGAGGTTTGCCCATTTTCTGTGTCTGTTCCATTCCCATTTTATTCTATTTGCAGACATTTGCACATGCAGCTTTGAGAGGCTTTGCTCTACAAGCTTTAATTCTTTTGGAAGATTTTTGCCAGTGCATTTGCAGTCAGAGACAATTGTCTTAACTCTTTGGCACTGCTGAAGTCCAGGTTTCATGCCTGTGTTGGAGAGAGAAATGCTTTGAAAGGATCAAAGTATCTGTTAGGAGGGTGAAGCCCTCTTATTTCCTCCATCCTTTCCCCCCAGTGAAGTAATTATTTCACCACATAGTAATATTTGGATGTGGAAGCACAACTGAATTCTGTTCCAAGCTTTGATTTCTAGTAACTGGGAACCTAAGTTTATCCATCTACTCCATTCATTGTTTTGCCCAGAAACAGCTGATTTTATTCACATTTTATTACAAAGGAAGTTATGAAGTTGAGAAACTATGAATGCTGTTATATTTCTGTGAGGTTTTCTTTCCTCCTAGGGATTCAGACTCATAATAAGAATAATACTAATTCATGATAAACAAAAAACAGTTTTTGATGTTATGGAGTGGACTGTAATTGTGGTAATTGTGTGCTGCTGCAATAACAGAAATGAGGATGTTGGGTAATTGGTAGAAACATTTAAATCAAAGTCAAGATTTTCAAAAGTCACAAATGAGATATCCAGTTTCCAAATATACAGTTTTAGCTTCCCAGCTTGAGAGAATAATTGTGGGAAGTGCTCTCACATTAGGCATCTGAGTATAGAATAATAGAAGATTAGGGTATTGAGAGTAAATACTGGGCAGCTTGGAGCCTTCTTGGCCCAATCTATTAGCCTCGCTATTACTTGCCTTTAATTCGCTGCAGTGCAGTCTGACTCTTGACTGCCACATATTGATTTTTTGTTGATGCTGTTAGTCGGGAGGTGTTGTATGGTCCCTACTGCAGCCAGCCAGTGGCAACCTGTGCAGGGATTTCTTCTGGAGTTCCAACGTCCCTTACACCCTGTCCTAGCACCACCCAGATGTTATGCCACCAATTACAACAACAGTCTTTCTTGAGTGATCTAATTTTCTTTCTTTTCTTTCATTCTAAACTTGATCTGTTTGAGTCTCAACAACATGGAAAAAGGTGGACCACCAGGCTTCCTCTCAACCTCAGGTAAGTCTCACGGGTAGCTGCAGGATGTCATTATGTATCCCACTTTCCCAGAGTAGCCCGCCTTCTAATAAAATACAGTAAATAGTTCAACTCAAAAGGGAAAAAAAAAAAACACCTGGGGCTTCTATTCCCAGGAGTTTGATTTCTCCAGTTTCCCAGCCTGTGACCTTCTTGCTATGTCATCTTGCCCATGTCCAGGACTCTAGCCACAGTCTGTGGCTATGGGCTATCCTTCCCTTTTCAGGTTTTTGGCTGGAGATTGTTACCAATCTGGCATGCTCACCCAGTAGACCCACTTTGGGGTTCAAAGAAAAACAAAGGACCACTAAAGCAAAAAAATAAAACCAGCTGCAGTTGGGACCTGTCCCAGAGCAACTGCTTCTCCTGCAGCATGCCTATCTCTGGTGGAGCTTCCCTACCACTGGCCATTCCTCCCCATGGTGTCTTTTCAGCCACAATCCTGCAACTCAGTAGAGCCCAGCCAAGCTCTCCTCTCAGCTCACAGCCAGCTCTTGGGAGTTCTGAGGCTCTCACCCTGGGCCTCAGAGAGTGCCCCCCTCCCTCCACCTCTTTGTTCATACCCTTCCTTGCCTTCCAGGGCCTCTCTAGTCTCACAAATCAGCTACTCTAAAACCACTACTTCCAAGGAGTTCTTTTTTCATCCTGCATGGCTGCCTCTTTTCCAGCAGACTCCTCTTCCCCTGCAAAGAGTTTTTTTTCCTATTTTCCAGTTCCCTTGTCTGTTTCTCTCCACAGTAATCTAGTCCAACCCCATGCTCAAAGCAGGATCATCCCCAACAATATCATCCCAACCAAGGCTTTGTCAAGCTGGATGGAGATTCCACAACCTCTGTGAGTAACCTGTTCCAGTGCCCTACTAAATTTCTACTGAGAAATATTTTTGTAATAACTAACCTAAACTTCCCTTGCTGCAACTTGAGGCCATTGTTCCTTGTTCTGTCATTTGCCACCACTAAGAGCAGTCTAGCTCCATCCTCTTTGAAACCACTCTTTAGGAAGATGGAGACTACTATTAAATCCCTCTCTCAGTCTTCTTTTCCCTAGACTAAGAAACCTTAGTTCCCTCAGTCCTTCCTAATAAGTTACGTACCCCAGCACCCTAAACATTTCCTTGTCCTTCCACTGAACAAATGGTGTCCTTCCGCTGAACAAATGTATTATTGATAATACATAAAAACATTTCTGCTTGATTATAGTGATGTTATGGGTGGTTGAAAATTCAGTCTAAGTTGGAGGTAAATAAGAGTTGGAGGTAAATAAAAATGTTTTTGTTGTTAGTGTTTTGTTTTGTTTTGTTTTTAAAAGAAGTAATTTTAAAGATTGTTTTTTGTCTTTCATGAGTTATTTCTCTCCTTGGAAAACATGTGTTATAATACATCATATTAGGATTCATTTTAGTGAAATAAACTTCAGTAACCTTCATTCTGTTGTTTAGACATTTTCTAATTTTGGTAAGTCATAAAATTTCCTAATTGTGTTTTCCAGTAATTGAAAGCTGTCCCATGAGGGGCATAATGTTTTGGGCATGGCTATTTCTCTTTCTAATTCAATGTATCATGGATTCCCCATGTAAGGCACTGTGCTGATTCAAATCTTGAATGTGTCATTTTATTAATTAACTAGAACAAGAGAATTTTCAACTACAGGATAAATGAATAAATTAAATGACAAGACTTTAAATCCCCAGCTGAGTGTCATTTTATTGAAGGTAGCTTTTTTCTCCATGAACATTTATAGGCAGGCATTGAAATGTGCTGCTAAGCGGTGCCAAATACACTAGTTTTACTGATGAACAATTGTTTTGAAATAATATGGGCATATTCAAGCAGTGTGCCTCACACATAATTTTACATGATCTTTGTAGCAGATATTGTCATTTACTGTTTATTTTAGTTTTGATTCTGTGCTGCTTGGCATGATGTGTATTCATTTACGCTTGTGCAACAGGGTGTAACACAAGACCATATGGGTAATCTAGCTTTTTATACTCATTCTGTGCAGTGCCTATTAAATAAACAGGAAGGTGGTGGAGAATCAGGCTCTTCTTGTTCAAGGAGTTTCAAAAACAAACTTGGAATGTTTTGCTAAATACCACTGGGTTATTCACACTAGTTATTAATATTTTTACATTAAAATACCTTTTTTTTTGCTAAAAGCTATATAGCTTCACCTCTATTCACAAAGGGAATTAGAGACTTGCTACTAAAGAAAGAGAGCATACATAGAGTTGATTTACATAGTGAGCTGTTGTTCGGATTTTAGTCTCCCTGGAACATTCCTGTTCAGTATTTTCCGCTTTCTACATGGTTTGTCTATTGTTCCTTGTTAAAACAGCAAAATGCACCATCAAATGCCACACAGAGGGCACGTCTACATGTATGCCCCATCATGCACTTGGTACTACACAGTCATTTAGTACTTGCTTTAACAGTGCCAGTGGTGCTGGGGTCACTTCTGACCCTGCTGCGCAGTAAACAATGAGCTACTGAGCAGTGTTTAGTACCCACTGATGCTATGTCACCATAGCAATGAGCTAGGTCACCATACCTCATCACTATGGCAATGTAGCATCTTGTGTAGATGCACTCACAGAAAGTAAAACAAAAACTTATTTATAATACTCCATAACACCTCAGATAAAGCCTTTTGTGTGCCTTGGGAGAACAGAACATTTCCTGAGCTCTCATCAAATACTGTATAAGAGTTTTTAATATTTTTTTTATTCTTATCTACAATGTGAGGTAAACAGATGGTTAGGACCTTTGGTGTGAAGTATTTTACCCCGATGACATCCCAATAATGTGTTTTGTTGTATTTTATTTTATTGGAACAGAGGGTAGGAACCACTCATTGCCCCAAGAGCCTGGATAGGAAAAATCCTGATCACCTTGTCATGGAAGGTGACCTGCATCCCTGACATCTTTCCTCTCACCCTTCCAGCTTTCTTTATATTGTTCCATATAAAATCCCCAGACATATAGTAAGATACATTGGGTGTGTCTACATGAAACATTTACAGTGAGTTACCTAATTTGTAAATACAAGTACTATCCTAAGGTGGCACTATTTAGTGCCCAGCAACACATGTGTAGACTCTGATCCAGCCAGCCCTGCCCTGGAGCACCCTCTTGTCCTTGCCAGCCCCTCTGCAGCACATTGAGTTGGGTTGGAGCACCCCTTGGCTGGTAGGCTGACCCTCTGGGACTCCTGTCAGGCAGAGCTGCTCCAACCTGGATCGACATGCTATAGTCCCAGGCACATGTGTAAATTCATTGCCTAGGAGAAACAAACTCTGGCATGATATGCACCGGAATTCATTGCATCTTATTAATATGTATTTGTAGACATACCCTTTGACTCAAATAGAACTTTGGAGTAAAGACTTTTTCACTGGGTCCAGTGTTATAGTCTTTATCCTATGTCTGCTCCAAAGCATTTTAAAATCAGTTGAAATCTTTACTGACTTGACTGGGCTTTGGGTCAGGCCTCTGGAGGTGCCAGTTGGGATATGCAAGCTCACTTATGCCAACTAGAATCACAAGTTAGGAAACCTATTGTCATAGTAGTGCAATGATTAAAGTATCTTTTTTCACAGGAAAGCTAGATTTGGTACCATGCCTTGCATTCTATAACATTTGTACGGCGGATGGAAAATCAAGGTGCACAGACGTAAAATCCTGTAACTCTGATATTAATAAATAAAAACCAAGAAAGGTTTTAGAACCCAATCCTGCTTTTAAAAAAATAACTAAGTTTTACTGCCTTGATCTATCAGCACTCCAGGAAAATAACACTCATCTCACTCATGTAGAATTACTAGGAGTCATTATTAAATAAGGCTGTTTAAAGAAATTCTACATATGCCTGTGTTTTTGATTAAATTATCCTTTTTTTAATATGAAAAGTGTCTATTTTGTCAAAACTTTGACTTTTTCTTAAAATATATCTGGTGAAATGTATTTCATTATTTTTTACCCCTTCTTTCCCCTTCTCCACATTTTTATGAAGGCTTTAGGTTGGGAGGGGGAGGAATCAAACTTGCTCTATTATGAAGCTGGCTTCTTTTACTTACATTGCTTTTTATATTCTTTTATATTAAATGCTGCCACTTAAATGTACCTCCTCTGCAAAGTGTAAGTTCAAATTTGTGTTCAAGCTGAGTCTCCTTTTATTATTTGCTTATATTTCTAATCTTTTAGGCTTTATAGGCCACCAACAGACATAAATAAAAAACAACCTTAAAACAGCACTTTATCCGAAGAAGCACCACATCAGTTTGACCTGGCCTGCCCAATGTCTGTATAGATCATCCACTTCAGTGAGGTTTTTCTTTTTGGCACTTTTATCTAAAAGGGGTTTTTTTGTTTTTTGGGGAGGTTTTTGGTAAAAAAAATATATATGTGTGTGTGTGTGTGTGTGTGTGTGTGTGTGTGTGTGTGTGTGTGTAACCCGGGTGGTATGTGGAAAGGTACCCCTTCTCCAATTGAAGGGATGTCAGTGGGTGTGTATAAGCTGTGGGGAGCCTGGCTGCCTAGATGTGGGCCAGCTCATATTCTTTCCCTACAGAGCAGAAAGTCAGGATACCCAGTGATATTTAACTATGTACAAGTTTAATGATACAACATTATATAAAACATATTATTAAATAATTACATATGTATATCTATAGATATATATACATACATACACATGTACATGTATTATTTACAAATATAGGTTTACACTGGCAATAGTGCTTTTCAGTCCTGAACTCTGGCAGAAGCCTATCCCCTGTGACCTCCTGATTAGACTGTATCCCCTGACTCTCATTACAGCCCTCCAGCAGCAGGCAAAGGAGCACTTAAGGATAAAACACAAGTTAATTAACAATTCAGCAAAAGGAATAACTAGCAGTGATGAGACAATAATTGAACATACACAAGCAGATTACATCAGTAGAGTCACCAATATATATAGATAACCAAAATAATAGATTCAGACCTAAACAGAGTACCATCCTCTCATATAGAAACAATAGAAACACAGTATTACAAACAAAATCCCAATGGCATAAATAACCCAGCCTGAACTATTGGCACAGCAGATATGCCCTAAAAAGAAATGGCAACCCAGGGAAAGATCCCATTACCTAATAGAACATCATTAACCTATCCCAAGTCACTCAACTAGGAGGGGCCCATAACCATGACACCACCTTTAAAAACAGAGGACCTAGTCTCCCTTCTGTGCCCAGGGTGAATCATCCCCACTCCTCAGGGTCTTCCCCTTGATCCGCTGCAGTGAGGAAGGCCCCTCCTCTCCTGTGGGAATCCCCTTTCTGGGTAACTCATGTTTCCCAGCATTCCTCACAGCGGTGGTTGACCCAATCAGTCACTACTCATGGCAGGAAGGCCAGAGCTGCCTGGTGCAGCCGCTGGGGCCTATTAGCCCTCTCTCAGCCCACCATGCACTGCCCTGTGCACTGAGACCTGTGCTTCCTGGTGCAGCTCTGGAGACCTGTCAGCTTTACGGCCCTGGCACTGATTCATGCATCAATGACTCAGCTCCTGCCTCATGCAGGGTTGGGGACCCGCGTTGCCTCGTGCAGCCACTGCAGTCCCTTTCAGCTCTCCACCAGCCCCATGCACCACTTTGTGGACCAAGGAGGTTGGGCTCCTGCCTCATGCAGGGTTGGAGACCCATGTTGCCTCCTGCAGCCACCGTCCACTTCCATTTCCTCTGTGCACCATAACTTCTGCCTCAAGCAGGGTTGGAGACCCACACTACCTTCTGCAGCTGCTGGTCCCATCTGCTCCCAAACCCTCCATGCACCTATCTGTGCACCGTTGCCATGGCTCCCTCCATGGCAGGGCAGGGCAGTGATGTAGCCACTTGCTGCTCCCCATTCAGCAAAGGCATTTTCAGGGTGCTTCTGGGGCAAATGCTCTGCCCCACTGGTCATCTCCACCAGCTCTTCCCAGCCCTTCTTCACCATCCCTCATCAAAACCACCTGTATACTCGGCATGTAGACTTTTATTCCCTCTGGAGTTTCCACCCCAGATTCCAAATGGACCAATCAGGAAGGACAAGGGATTAGTTCTCTTTCTGGTCCTCTGTCTATCTAGCCCCTAGGTCAGGGAGGGGCTGCCTTCTTTCTACCTTCCCCTGACTGGTGGAGAAAGGAAAATGGCTCCTAGCAATGGAAGCCTGAGCGCTTCCGGCTCAAGTTAACAATCTGAGCTTCTGGTGAGCCCACTGGCCAGCCTGCCTCATCAGGTTATATTTATCTACACTTCTAGTCACACACATAAAAAAAAAAGCTATAAACATATTACAGTATCCACACCCATGCACCTACACAAACCTGCCAGTCTTTCAAACCTGTTACAATATACATACCTGCGGACCTATGCACCTATACAGAAGCCCACTACACCTGCTCAAAAATCCAAAAAACAGTCCCTTAATCCCCACCTCATTTTTGGGTTGCAAACCTCAGTTCATCCACTGCCCGTGTTGCTGTTATTCCAGCTCCCGCTGGAGGGCTTACTGCTGCTGTCGCTGCTGCTGTTCTCATATGCTATCATCTCTGCGTCCTCTTCACTGTCACAGTTCACTTCCTTTAATCTAACAGTTAATTCAATTAGTCGAAAGCAAAAAGACTTATGATTTATCATGTAGTTCATTGAGCTAGGCCCTACCAGAATCAATGGCATTTCAAGCCATGGTGACGCCACAGCTCAGCACTGCTCAGTATGTGTGAGTACTCCAGATACCCCCCACAAAGGATCCATGTACTAATTAGCTACCACTCATGACTGAAACTGGGTGTTCATGTCATGGGATCCTTCAAAAATGTATATGTAGATAAGGCACGGGACAACCTGGTCCAGCTCTACCTCATGGAGGGCAGGGCCACAGTAATCAGGCTGAGAGAAGGGGCAACAGAGGGTGTGAGTGTACTGTTTGGTGATGTTTGCCAGTCATCTCAGGCTGGTGAAGAAATAGAAATCATTAGAAATGGGTAAGAAAGGGACAGTTCAGTTGTGGGAGGGAAGCAGAAATTGAAATGTATTCAATGTTGTGGCTTACCATGATTTGCAAAGGAGTCAGTGCTGAAGGGGACTGTGCACAATCAACACTATCATATATCTTGTTTAGGTGTGCTGCACTAACCTGTCTTTGTGAGAGGTTCCCATCAGCATTTTTGACAACATGGGAGGGTGTTGGAGCTTGCTTTGGCCTCTCTAAGTGTCAACCTGGCACTGTGGTACCTCCAAACATGGTAGTTGTTCTCTCCTGGGATAGAGAAACTCCCTGTTGTAAGGGATCACACATGCAAAACACAGAAACGTACACACACCCATACACATTAAGTTCTAACCTGCATGTTTCATCATGTGGGCCAAGTATTTTATAGTCATGCTCAGTGTCAGCTGCATTTAATCAATTTCATGGATGGTTTCTATTACTAAGCACAGGCTGCTTTTGGCAACTGTTTAATAATAGACAATGTATTTAATGAATGTGTTTAATGTATTTTTCTTGTGAGTGAATATAAGACAAGAGGCTTTTGTCCCATTGCTGATTTGTGGGGGGAGGGGAGACCCTTGTCTTATACTTGAGTAAATATGGTAGTTAAACTACTGCTGGATCCCCAGGGTCTTCAAGCAAGTTTTTTTGGCTACGGATAGACATTCAAAAAGCCTGAGCCTGAATTGATTCAATCTTTGCAGGTTAGGCAAATCTGACTAGGTTGAACTGGTTTGAAACTGGACAGACATTCTCTTTGGACTGAGAAAACTCAGGCACATGCCTGCAGTGGCTCAAGCTAGAAGCCAGGGATGCTAGAGCCACACTCCCTTCCCTTCTGCAGGGATCTGAGCTGAGCTGAGGGAGGTGTGGCCAGGCCCCAGCAGGACTCTTTCCTTAGGGGTGTCTGCCTGCATGGTCCCAGGCTTTTCTCCACTGGCTGCTCAAGGGGTGGGAGTGTTTTCAGACCCCAGCCCCAGGCTAGCACTATGAGGCAAGGGGAAGAGGAGCATAACGCATGCATCTGTTAATGATACAGAGCTTTTCCATCTCACTTCCTGCTTCATCATACTATCTGCAGCAAATTGACAGGGGAGCCAGCCAGATGGGAGGATGATAGCAGTCTTTATCACCCAATTAGCAAAACAATAGCCGCTCTCCATATTACTTCAAACTTCTTAAACAGCTTACTGGCTGATTTATTGATTAGCAGCTCCAAAAGCCTTAAGTGGCCACAGTTCTGTCTGCCTATCCCAGTGAAATTGGAGAGAGACACACACAGACACCTCTTGGCATTAGCTAGATGCTGGCTATGGTCCCTGCTATGGCAGAGAGGAAGAAGGGATCTCTGCTTAAGCAGCAAGTGGTAGCAAGTGGTGAGAGGATGTGGAGAGGTTGGCACAGGAAAGCCAGGAGACCCTGCTGTGCCTTCAAGTCTGTGCTGAGCTCCAGCCAGGGAGGAGAGGGGTGGGGCCAACCCTGCTGTGGAGCAGAGAGCCCCGCCCAGCCCAGAGACCATGCTAGGATGCTGGGGAACTCTGATTTAACTTAAACCAGCAAGGGGTCTGGGACACACATTGCATAAAGAGGTTTGAGCCAAATCAGTTAAATGTGATACTATATTCAACCAGATTTATCTGAAAGCTGTTTCAGCCATTTTCAAACTGGTGTATATGCACGCACTGAACATCTGTTCTGTTACAGGTTTAAATCAGTTTCTAATCACTTAAACCGATTTATGTGTAATACCTGTCCCTAGACTTCAAGTGCAATGATATACAAAATCATGTAAGACCTATCAAAAAACTGTACAGCAACACAACAAATATATCATAGAATTCCAGAACATGGAACACTTCCATAACAAAGCACTCCTTCTTTGTACCATTGCACATATAGAACCAGATTCTGATTTTTATATTCTATATATTCCATAAAATCCATTGACATAGAACATGCAATTTTCATCACTGCTTCTGATGAGAATTGTGCACTTCTCCTCTTGTCTCCATGCAGTTACTTATGTGAGTAATCTCACTGACTTCAGCAGAACTATTTGCATAAAGAGATAATCATATAGTTGTTAACTATATGGAATATGCAAAATACAGTTGTCTTGGTATATACCAGATGTCTCTTAATATTTGCTGTTCTTTTAGGAAAGGAGAAACAACTAAAATATTAATGCTATCCTGTAAGAGCCGTGTATGAGCCTTGGAGCAACAACAGCTATAAATAAAGTGTGGAATGATTCAAACCTAATTATGTATTTCAACAACAAACCTGATTTGCTTAAATTAGTAAAACAATCTGTGGTGGATCTGTGCCACATTAAAGCACTCTGCTTTTATGCACTGATGCACTCTTCTTTCAGTTCTCAGTTTTGTTTGCAGGAAAGGATTGAAAATCATAATGCTGTATTAAGTGTCTCCTCTTGAACTTCTAAAGGTCAGATAAAGGAAAAATTAAGTACTGTATAGTTTATTCCTTTTTGGAAATATAACCTAAGATGTTATAATCATTCCTTTTGTATAAGAAAACAACCCCAGGAGAAAACAAGCACCAGTATTTAGATGGGGATAAAAGCTTATATATGTGCAATAAATAATTAAAAGCAATGGAAATATGTCTGTTTACAATCAAAACATGATTACTTTTGTTCTCTACTAACTAATAGGTGTTCATATTAGAAAACGTCTACCCTGGGTTGAAAAAGTTATTGGATCTGGTTTTCATTTAATATGCACTGATTTTTGTGATCACAACATCCATAAAAATATAAAAATATGGATGTGGTTTAAAATTTTCAGTGTTATGCATATACATTCATTTTTAAAGCTAAACTTATAACATAGGAAAGAAACAAATTTGTTCTTGTGATTGTGGCTGTTGTTGTTTTAAGTCTGCTTCCCAGAGGATGATAAGCTCTAATAACCATAAAATCCTTGTGAATTTTTGATAAATGAACTCTCCTCTCTTTTTGAGCTGGTTTACACCAAAATATAGATGTTGAGAGGTTTAAATTCTTCTCTTGTGTGGTACATGATTTGATGTTGTACTTATATCACCTGTTTCTGATTAAATCGAATATGTATAAAGCAAAACATTATGATTTGGAAACCATGCAGATCATTAAAGCCATTTAAAACATTCTAGACACAGATCCTTTGAAATGACAAGAGTCAGTCAGAGGCAGTTTGGTTGCTAGGAGACCAAGCCGCATAATACCATGATGTTCTTTTATTTTAAATAAAAATGCTTTAAAATGAATAGATAATGAATTAGAATATCAGATGCATTTGTTTTATCAGAGATAAAGTGAAACATTTGATTTATATATTGAAATATAACATGTAAAGTAAAAGGTTTCGAGAAAAAATTGTCTTGGAACCAAATATCCACAGAAGTTTATTAACTGCTTGATTACAAGTGCACAGGGGTGACTAGCTGTGTTTGAAGTCATGAAGAACACCTTCATGACTTTAGAGCAGGGTGACACTTTAGAGACAATTTATTTTTGTACAAAAGAAAAAGGCATTCACCATTATATCACACATGTTCATAAATTACATATTAATGAGTTGAAGCTGCTTCCAGGATCAACCATCAGGGGCACATCTAGGATTTGACAAAGTCAGGTGTGGGAGTAGCAATCCACATCGCAGAGGTGGTTACAGTGCCTCTCCCAGACTTGTCCACCCCACCACCAACTGGTATGGGCAAATCATGCAGGAGCCTCAGGCAACTTTTAAAAGACTCCCTTCACACTCAGAGGAACCTCCCCAAATCTCTTCCCCTGCTGCTTCTTTTCCTGGTGTCTGGGGGTAGGAAAAGCTTCAGAACCCAGCTTATGCACAGCCCATTTGGAATATACAGGACCAGCTCTTAAGCTTCCCCTGCTCCCAGCGGGCAAAGCAGCAGTGGCAGGTTGCAGGTAGGGATGAGGAGAAGACATGCCTCTGAGCATGGAAGGGAGGGTGGATAATCACTTGATTTGGGGACTTTAGAAAAATTCCCCAGGGATTCTCAAGGTGTGTTCCAGTCCAAAACGATGGTACAGCCATTCCACTGCACCCCCTCTGGATCTGCCCCTGTTGACCATTGAGATGGTAAGTCAAAAAGCGGGGGAAACAACTAATATTTAAATTCTGGCAGGCCCTAAAATATATGTCTTTAGACTCCAGTGAAACTATGCACAAAGAAGGATACAAGTCTCCTTTAGCAATCAGCTTTCTCTGTTCCCATCTCACAGCTTTGTCATCACTTCTTAGACACCAGGTAGTCACCCTGTCCTAGCTTCTGCCTTAGAAGTAGATAGGATGTTAGCTTGGAAACAACTACATGCATTTCCTACACGATAATCACAGAATAAGGGAAGGAATATCCCAGTGAAGAGACTGAAAACAAAGATTTATAAACATTTCACTTTTTTCACTAAACTAAGCCAAAAGAACTGGGTTTGTGTTAAGAACCTAAAGGACTGAAGTGACTTAGGCTGTCATTCTTTTCTTTTCCTGGTTTTCTAAGTCAGGGTGTCAAAGTCACCCCATACCATTTTCTATATCTGGATCACAGGGCTCCTCACTTGCCAGATCCTTAGGGCAAGGGACAACTGTGGTGGGGCATGTAGCAATGGGGATGGAGGCAAAAACAATGGGTCAGTGGTAAGGGGCCAAATGGTCATTTGCCACAGCAGACATGGCACAAGTGATGGGCCAAGAAGCCCTAGGGTGATCTGGGGTCTGTTAGCACAGCCCTCGATTGCTGATAGGCTGCCAATGTCCATGTTTAGGGGGGTCCTGGAGCCCCAGATTCTGTGGCAGGCCCTATGCCTCATATTAACCTGGTCTACCAAAAATCTGGCTAGGTTGATGGAATGCCTCTGTAGATAGTATGTTTGACAATTCTGGTCTAATTGTTCAGCTTTGCTGCCTACATGGCATTTTTGTCACTTATCTGCATGGAAGAATGTTATTCCTAGCCACGTAGCTCTAGGCACATAGATGATTGTAGGACCTTCAATGATCATACTGTGCACATGCATGTACCCCCTACTGGCCTTAGATTCCCCCAAACTCATGACTTAGACATTCCAAATTCTTTTTAAATCTAGGAACAGAGGGAAGTCAAGAGAAAGGGTGCTACCATCTTCCCACCCATTCCCAATGGCAAAGTAGCAAAGATACTCATGTGGAAGGTTTAGGTCACCTCCACTCAGAGGAGGTTTGAAGCTTTGTCTCTCAGACCTCTTAGCACACGCTCTATCCAACATGTCACAGATCACCCATTTTCCAGTTCCCTATCATAGGAACCATGCCTTATAATCCTTTTCTCTATTACAGAGCTCCACCTCAGAGCTAGTTGAATATATTTCCACGAGTATGATGTTTAAAAAGCTGTTCCAGACCTTACATACTGTAGTTGTTTATAATCTTCAGCTAATTTCCAGTCTAATTTTGTTCATGGTCAATTTATATCCATTTGCTGCTATGCCAACAGCTCCATCCCAATTTACTCTGTCCTGATGTGTGTATAAGAAGCAATTGTATCCCCTTTCAGCTTTTGTTTTGGTAAACTGAACAGGCCAAGCTCTTATTGTTTTGTCTTTATACACTTGTTCATCCAAATAACCCTTCTGGGTTGAGTTGATCCATCTCAAACTTGGATGATGTGAGTTATACTTGACATTCTGACATCTCATCGTTGTCTTGTACAATAGCAGAAATCCTTCCCTAGCTCTTCTGGAAATGTCTCTTCTGATTCATCTTAGAATTGTATTTGCCTTTCATACAGCTTCATCACATAGTTTCCTCGTGATGAGCTTGTATACCAAGGACCTATGATTTAAATAATAAATTATTTCATACTTTTGGGATGCATATTATTTAGTCCACTGCCTTGGTAGACATTCAGCTCTTTGAATTTTGCTTCTACCTTGATTTTGGCAATTTCCATTTTCATACTTTCAATCCAATCTTACTTTATTTTCTATTACTATGTCCCAAACAAAACATCTTGTTGATTCAGTGATTATTTGATAAGGAAACATATTCAATTTTGCATCCAGGAATATCTAAGTCCTACCACTCTTTGTATCACTTCTGTCTATTTCTAGGAAATCCATTTCACATAATGATACTATTTCTGGTGATATTTATAAATTCAGTAACATTTTAAAAAAATCTCTATCCACATTCTAATCCAGCTGTAGGTTTTATAGCAGATGTCTAGCACTTTCCTCACAGAACCCTTTTTTTTTTGTACCCTTCTCTAAAGTGATTTTACCTATATAGAGTGGTTTTCTATATTTTCTTTTTCTATCATATTCCTAACGTGTAGTGATACACTTTTATTTCCACTTTTCATGAAGTCAACATACCCTTCAGTATGTTTGTTCCAATAATCATTGCAATCCCACAGATCTCTGTTATCTCTACATTATCTCATATCACATCCTGTACCAGTAGCAAACATTTTGTTGCCCAGGCTCCTAGTATTTGTACGTTAACATTTCCACTTTTGCACAAACCTCACCTCACTCCCTAATTAAATTAAGCATAGTCCATACTCTGGGTGATACTCTGGACTATAAACAAATAGTGTTTGAGCTGAAACTAACAAGAATCAAGAGAGATGTGGATTATTTGGGTGTCCAGCAAGGACCCTTTCTGTTGGTAACCTGGTAGATTTGCTTACAGATGACCACTTTACTAAATCTCTTTAAGTATTTTTAAAAATAATGCAATAATAGTGTAACAAGGCCATAGGGAGAAAAACACTGAATCAAAATGGGTCTTGTACATATGTGAAGAAAATGAATATTTGCCACACTACTCTGGATAATATATATGCATGCTTTTTTCCTCTCTAAATTATTACTTGAAGTTTTGTTTGGTTATTCTTAGCTAAATTCTTTTCAGGAAATTTATGCAAAAGTAACAATACCTGTAAATAACTTATTTGAAATAAACTGTGTATTGATATTACACTAACAGTTTTACTTTGCTATCAAGGAATCCTTTTTTTTTAAGAGCAGAAGTTCAATGGCATCAAAATTTGGTTATTCTATTTGACATCATTACTACTTTTGAAAAACAGGCTACTGAATGAATGAATGAATGAATGACAGAGAAATTTAAGTGAGAATCCACAGTATTTTTAATTTATCAGTGGAGGAGTCTGCCACACCAGTGTCTCCCATGGACAAGGATTTAATTAATCCACACATAGAATTACAAAACTGTTTCTGTGTGATCACTGATCAGTAATTTAGGGTATACCTTGTTCCGCTTTATAGAACTCAGTTTACCTATGAATAATCTTGCACCCCCTTCTGCTGTGCATGTGCAATAGAGAGTGCCAAGGAGGCTTCGGTATGCAAATTAAGAGCAGAATTCTTTTTCACCAAGTAGACAAAGTACAGCTTGCAATCAACGCTAAGTTACCCAGCTAAAGCACAGGTGCAATTCTAACCATCTTTGGGCATGTACGTGCCTCCCTTGTAGGAACTAAGGAAACATCTGAATGTCTCTGGAAAGTGATATTATTTCTATAAAGGATGAGCTTACAAAACAGTTTAGTTGGGTAACTCAGTGTTGTGCTCAAATTGTACTTTGGTCATCTACTAGGTGAAATAGAACTTAGTCTTCAAGGTTTCCCCTTCTCTTATAGGAAAAAAAGTTTCTCCTGTGTCTCATTTACTTCTGTGAGCTGGCCCTTTTAACTTTCATCCACATTGGCTATATATTAAAACAAACATTCTTTTGTTGCATATTAACAAATTTTTATTGCATCTCAACATGGGATTAAATTGCAGCAAAGGAAATTTAAAGTAACTGTAAGACAAGTGAGATGATGGAACAGGATGTAACATCTTCTTCCTTAGAGGTTTTCAAGATGAGGCTAGAGAAACATTTTTTCCTGGGGTGGCTTAAGACAATTATATCTTACCCATTCTGTGGGCTGGACTACACAGTTCTTTAGATCCCTTCCATCCCTGTGATTATTAAAAATCCCACGTGCGGTGAGCCCTTGTGGCCCAGCAAAGCTGGTGCTGGATATCCATCTCACCCCAAATGGCAATCAGATCTGCAGTCTCCTTCTGGGTCCAGTTTGAGCTGCAGGCTGCTGTCTCTGGTATCAGAGAGACCTACATGGCAACTGCTGCCAGGGGCCTTGGGGAGTCAGGCTAGGTCTCCGGATGCCAGCACGGGTTGCCATGTGCCCACAGCAGTGTGGCATGGTGCCCAGGAGACAGGCTGTGCCCCTCAGCAGTCCTGGGGTTCACAGCCGGGGTACACAGGGGTGCAGGACCCAGCATGAGCCCATGGCAGGTGGGCACAGAGCCCACAGGGCTGCCAGATGCCAGCTTGGGTTCTGTGGGTCAGAGTCAAGTCCAGGGGGCGCAGAGGAAATGGGAGGCTGGCCCCCTGCTGGTACAGCTGACCAGGTGCAGTTGGCATTTGACACTAGTGTTTACACACACGCTACTATGCATTCGTTTGATACACCGTTTTCTAGTATTCATGTCTGTTACTAGCAAACACCCCATTAAAGTAATCTAATGCACAGTAAGTGCCACTCATATGTAGATGGTGCTGCTTTACTGTGTATTAGACTAATAGCATTATAAATTACAGTAAAGTACAATAGTCTTCTAATTACTTATGGTGATATATTCTGGTGAGATTCAAAAGAAACAAAATTAATTAGAAACAGTTAATTTTGAAATAAAATAATTTCATCCATCAAACTGATCCATCAAAATAGCCAACTGAAAGATAACAAGTAAAATTTTCGAAGGTACCATACTGGAAGTTTTACAGGTTGGGATTACTCACATGTGTAAGCACTTCACTGGGTCCTTAGTTCGGATTTGTTTGTTCTATCTGACATTTATGTGTGTGGAAAAAATATATAGTTTCATTCTAATCTATTGTTGATCTGGAAGGCGGTCAATTTGAATCTGAATAATTGAATTAACTTTTCAATGAGTAGTTAAAATGTCTAAACACCATTTATTTATTCCTTTTTGGTTAACTTGTCACTGACAGCAGCATAATTTTGAACTGATGCAAATCTTCTTTGTCAAACTGATAATGATGTGTATTAAAAATCCATATGTCTATTTTGGAATTTGAATCAATTAATAATGCAAAAGATTTACAGGTCTTTGACAAAACTTTGATTTTAGCGTGATATCAACCTACTTGATAAATTTCATTTTGCTTTAATAAATTATTAATTTAGAAGTTTAAACCAGTTCCATTACCCTTCTAAACTTCTTAATTGTCTTTAAATTGCATTTTAGCACAATCCTCAGTCACCTGTAGGAAAATTTGTCTTAAGTTTCACTTTTTTAATGTTTATTTTCCTAAGCAGAATTGTGAATATAATTTAAACAAAGGGATATTAGCAGTTAATTCTGGCACCACCAATTTGGTAAAGAGGACTGGGGATTTTTTTGGTTTGATATGAGCATCTGTGTAGTTTTAGGAATAGATTAAACAAGGACGTGTATGGGATGGTTTGGATAAAACTGATTGTGCCTTGAGCAGGGATTGAATCAAATTACCTCCTGGAGGCTCCTCCAAGACCTACTTTTCTATGATTCTAGTAATATAGTTGAATTTATGTGGCTAACATACTACTAGAAAAATGTAATAGGTTTTTAATAAGCTTAACATGTAAAATCATCATATAAAAGGCAAATTGTGAAATGATCACTTTCATATCAAATTTCATATGGTGTAGCCTGACAGTTGATTGGTTTTTGAATTATTCATGGCAGGAAAGTCCTTATCACTCCCACAATAGCTAAAAACAGGATGTCCTAAATATTATTCTGTAAACTCAAAGATTAAAAATAACAAATGCTTTTACTTCGTGGCCTCATTTGGATGACCTGGATAAGAATTATGAACATGACATGATCCCATCAAATGGGAGCATCAGTATCTAGTGTATCCAGTGACTGCTGGAACAAACATTGCAACTGCTAGGTGTGGAGGGTTATTTCATTCTTAAAATACAGCTTAAGGCTGCTGGAAAAAGAAGTGATTTGAAATATGTATTTTCAGTTTTACCCTAATATACAAGAAAATGGTCTGAAACTAGTTAAAATATATATTTCAATAGGTAGTGTATTTTTGTTTACTATTAATCTAGATATGAAGGGGAGAAAAAAATGACAAAAGTGAGCTTCAGAAACACAGACCAAGTAAGAATCAATAACTCATTTAATACAACCTGTTAGGCACAAGCCAAAGTTAAATGCACAGTATTGTCTTAGCTCTATGATGCATTTAATATCCCCCACTACTCTGAAGAGTCCCTATGATTCTGTAGCTCAAAGAGATACCTAGCAAGCCACTTGAAACTGTGCTCCTAGTATAAATAAAATTAAATTTAAAAAAGCTAACTTTATAATGGTAACATTGTCATAATATGTATCAGACTTTTGTTCATGTCAGGCTTTTAATAATTCTTTATTAAAAGAATTGAAGTTATGACAAATTATGGGAGTAGCCCCATGGATTTCAATGGGGTTACTCATCTAAAAACTACATCAACACAGTGAGTAAGAATTCCATCATTTGGTCTATGTATTTTCTAAAAAAATGAAGGAATGCTTCTTTCTCAGTTTTCAGTAAGGATAATATGTAGAACTATGAAGGTAATGGCAAGTTGATTATTGAGTATAGCATAATGGAACTACCATAAATGAGGTGGGTAGAAGAAAAAATCAAAGAATTTATTAATTTAAATGAGAGAGACAAGAGAATACCCACCCCAGAACACTGAAAAAAATTGTATGTTAAAGACAAGTTCAGGACAAAGATTTTTAATATATTGATTAAATCAAGGGGTTGTACAAAATGACTGGATAATGTAATATAATACCTCTACTTATGAAAGGATAGAAAAGTAATCTAGGCAAATAAAAGCCTTCCAGTATGACCTCAATAGGATGTAAAAGGAAATTTCGAAGGAACCAATAATTAAAGACATGAAGGTAAATGGAAATGGGCAAAAAAGCAACACAGATGTATTTCTTTGATAAGATAATTGGTTTTCTAAGGGATAAAAGGAGAAATGTGATAGTTCTACCTAGATTTCAGTAACGCATTTGGTATAGTGCTTTTATTTATTTATTTATTTTGCTGTTTTATTATTAGAAATGTTCAAGTTAATTAGATAAATTCCAAGCAAATGCTACTTCCAAGGAAAGATAATGGTAAATCCAAGGAGAGGTCCCTATGTTTTCATTGTCAAAAGGAGATAACGCAGTTATTCTTAATTGTCTTTATACACACTGGACACAGCTACATGAGATGCTACTGCACAGTCATTACTGCACATTTATTTAGTACTTATATTTATTTAGTACTGGAAAGTATTGTAGGACTTAGATGAGATTAGTAGGGTCATGCATAAATATTAAATTTAAAGATACAGTGAAAGTGGTGAGTTAGATTCCTAAAGCAGTGAAACATCCATCCCACTAAGAGCTGCTTAAGACTGGCACACTATGTGGGGTGCTATCTTAATCTAGTAAATAGGAAATATTAAGGATAATGAGTTTTTTTTAATTCTATCCTTAGGAGGATTTATCCAGGGCTGTAGACAGCTGCCTACCTTCACTGAAAATCATCAGACTTGAAAATTATGATGAAGGTAAGCACCTACTACCTTACTTTCAAAAACAGAATGGTCAGTTTTTCCTTTAAAGCAGAACCAGAGAAGAATCTCTCCCTAAATATAATCTCTCATTGGGTTACATTTAGGAACACACACCTTGGATATAGGATTCTGAAGTGTTTGGCTAATCCAAAGCATGAAACCCAACATTTTAGAGATATGAAGGCTTACACCAGGGCTCTGGGATCACCTTGAGGGCCAGGGATCTAAATTACAGAATATTTTGCATCAAAATACTTCAGTCCCTTTTGGAATTCTTCTCGTATGTTTTTAAAAAACTTAGAAAGTATTATGTAGTTTAAGAAACATTGGGTGCAAGTACATGAAGTGTTTACTGCACAATTGAGTAATTAGCTGTGAAGTAAATATTATAGATTTCATACCGTTCATAGATATCAGGGCTGGAAGGGACCTCGGAAGTTCATCAAGTCCAGCCACCTGCCCCAGGGACAGTAAGTCAGCTGGGATCATAGGATCCCAGCAAGATAAGCATCCAATTTGATCCTGAAGGTGTTCAATGTAGGTGCCTGAACCACCTCTGAGGGCAGGCTGTTCCAGACCTTGGGGGCTTGGACAGTAAAGAAATTCTTCCTTATGTCCAGCCTGAAACGGTCTTGCAGGAGTTTATGACCATTCGACCTCATCATCCTTTGGGGCACTCTGGTAAATAAACATTCCCCCAGATCCTGGTGGTCACCCCTGATAAACTTATAGGTGGCCATCAGATCACCCCTGAGCCTGCACTTTTTCAGGCTAAAGAGCCCCATGGCTCTCAGCCTGTTGTCGTAAGGTCTATTTTCCTGACCTCTGATCATGTGTGTGGCTCTTCTCTGGACTCTCTCAAGCTTCTCCACATCCTTTTTGAATTATGGAGCCCAAAACAGGATGCAGTACTCCAGCTGCGGCCTCACCGAGGCTGAGTACAAGAGGAGAATGACGTCCCAGGATTTGCTTGAGAAGCATCTACGGATGCAAGCCAGCGTTTTGGTCAGTTTACTAGCTGCAGCATCACATTGCAGGCTCATGTTCATCTTGTGGTCAATGATGACTCTCAGTGTCACACATCTATACATGAGCTCCTTTTAGGCTGGAATAAATGAATTAGCTCTGCACCAGGATAGCACTTGTATTTACTGTACTATTCTGCAGTTTTTTACTCTACAGTAGCACATGTATAGATGTTGCCCTTGCTGGCTGGGACATGAGAGTGCTTCAATGTAGGGGCTGTCTGCTGGATAGTCCCATGCTGAAGCACCCTCCTGCCCCAGCCAGCCACTCTGCAGCATGTTTAACTGGGACAAGCAGCCCCAGGCTGTCAGGCTGACTCCCTGAACCCCCTACAAGATGGGGCTGTTCTGATGAAGCCTAACATGATGCAATCCTGTGTGCACATTCAAATAGCATGCCTGGAAGCATTAAACTCTGGAGTTTATTCATGTGCATTAACTGCATGTGTAGATGAGCCCATTATGTCACAATTAAACCTGTATAAAGAAATGTTATACTGAAGCTAAAATATTGTGGGGTGATCTTTAATTAATACAAAAACAGTATTAATATTTTCTGTTTTATTGACTCCTGAGCATTTCAAAATTGAGATTATTTGTTGGAAAATTGCATACACGTCTTCTACACTGGAATAGTGTACAGAATTTGATTTCCAGCAGATTTTATAGAGTGCCATTTATGAAATATTGATGTACTAAGGACTAGTTGTGCAGGCCTTAATATGAGTATAAAAATGAGGAAGTCTATAAATTAAATGATTACATGGTAGACCATAACCAGTCTGAATGATCTGATAAAATCTACAATTACTCATATTTTAAATATCTCTCCAAGAGGATGTTTTTACACTATATAGATTATATTTAAAATCTTTGTTTATTAGTGTATATAGATAGGAGTCACAAAGCCATTAGAATAGATATGTATATATTTTTAATGATTTTGTGACACCTAACAGATTCATTTTTCTGGGGTGTTTTAGGCATTTAAAACTCATAATTCTTAGAATCCAATCAGTCTGTATTCAAGAAAAGGTTATCTCCTTATGCTAGTTATGAAGCTGGTATACTGAGGGGAGGACATATAAATGAACTTCTTCCTTTCCAAATGTTCCAAAACTCCCTTTAATGTTTTAGTTGCCTTTCTATCATTAAGACTAGTCAGGAAGCAGGAATTATGCTGTCTTAAGCATGAAATAACTCTCCACACCTAGCAGTTGCCATGATTTGTTCCAGTAGTCACTGGATACATTAGATACTGATTTTTCCTTTTGGGAGAAGCATGTCACTTCTCAAAATCTGATCCAGGTCATCCAAATGAAGTTGGCAAGTAAAGTTATTTGTTATGTGGCAGCACATCAAACTTGCAATTACTATAAGGATCAGTCAGAATAATGCCTTCTATATTTTTACTCAGCTGATTATTGAAAAAATATTAAAACTGAACATAACAATTATACATCATCACTGAACAAACAGCTATTTTTCAACATAGTTTCCATCTCTTTCAGTAGGCTTTTCTTACTTCTGAACAAAGTTATGTATCCTGGCACTGAATGAGGTTCTGTGAGAAAGTACTGCCTCCTAATTCTCATTTTCTAAGTAAGCCATGAGCATTATGTTTCTTCTTATTGTTGACTTCTTGTTTAAGAAGTGCCACAGTAAAGTCAGAGATCTACATTAAGACCCTGAAGAAACTGAAACACTGCATGCAGAGTCTGTCCTAACCAAGAAATGTCTGAGGTTCTGCATCTGCACAACAGTGGTTGCCTACATCCCATCTTGTGCACCATAGAGGCAATACTATTGTTTGGATGAATTGTGCTGCCCCATGTTTCATACAGCATAGAAAATGAAGGCCAGGTTATGGGCAAATCATTTTTGGCATGATAGTGAAGTGATAGAGGCTATATGATAGTGGCTATGCAACAAGGATAAGAAGGTATATGATGTCAGGATATGTGCACTTTGTTCAGCAGTGGATTTTGGGTTATGTTATTAAAAACTGGGGATTTTTTTTTTATCAAAGAAAACTAGGATCCCTGATGGTTAGCAATGATGTGCACGTTTTCCACTCAAGTGTAATATTTTCTTGATGAGTAATTCAGCAAAGAAATAGGAATTATCTTCTGACTAACTTTAGCACTCACCAAGGATGATATTTTAAAATGCAGGGCATGTACTATCCTGTGAAATATGTATATAGCTGTACATGTCTCATCTCAACATGGAATTATATTACACCTTCAAAGGATCCCTTGTATGAGGATGGATAAATGGGGAGTCAGGTTCTGGGTTCTAATAGTGAAACTTTAATACACATTATAATACACTTTAATACACACATTTCAGTGAGAAAAAATGTATCTGAGGTGTTTTCCTGTTTTATTTATAAACATAGCAAAATACCAAACAGCAGAGCTTTGTTTTAAAAGACCTCTCCTTGGGGGATAGAACTGAGAGTTTATCTATCTCGCAGAGAAAAACCTTCAAAATTCCATAACTAGTGCATCTATTTAAAGGATTATTTCCTTAGATCAGTGAAGGTATGAGGCATTTTCAATGCAGCTTTGGCTCCAGCTCCAGGGTGATTGGAAGTGGCTTGGGCTCAGAGCTAAGTTTTGTTAAAGTGACCTTCTGCTGTAAAATGTTGCAGACCACTGCTCGAGTAGAATGTCAGCTTGTTGTACAATGATGGCTAAGTCCCCCTGTAGAAATGCAGTAGGATACATAAAGAGGACTGTAGGAGATAATGATATCACAGGAAGAATTAGATACCTCCTAATTGCTGTCTGGCCATTTATGGGGCTAAACTTCCCCCATGCAGATAAATCTCAGGCACTCCAGAGGGGGAGGGGGGAACACACACACACACACGTGCGCGTGCACACACACACACACACACACACACATACACGATACTAGTGAAATCCTGAGGCTCCAATCTGACACCCAGAGTCACCAGCTCCTCAGCAAGCTTCCTAAAGGCATTCCCACTGCTGAGTAGTTTCTTACAGCAATGCCATCTCTGCTTGATTAATTAAAAAACAATATCCTCCTTCTTCACAACCTATTAATAATAAAATGAAACTAAATGAAGTTTATATTTGATTCTTGAGGGTAATCTTTTTAAAGAGTAGATTAAGCAAAAACAGATAATAGACTAGTTTTGAACTGTAATAAATTTAAACTCTTCTGTAACAGCTGCTCATTACACACAAAAGGAATGGGTTTTACATGAACTAGATATCATAGGGCACTTTTACACATGCTCTGGGTGTGAGAGGGCAGCACTTTAATTAGAGTGGCTTTAAAAGCTGCTCTAATTAAAGCACCACAGCGTCTCATGTATCATCATTCTCACACTTTGTAATGGTGGAAGAAGTGCTTGAACTAAAGCTCATTTGAAGAACTCTATATAAAGCACCCCCACTGCCATGTTGAAGCACAGGGACACTGATACAGAAAATGTGGGAGGCTCCTGGAGCATGGTAATTATCATGCGCCAGCAGACTTGATTAATCAAATCTGCTCCAATATGTTGTAATTATAGCGCATCAGAGCAATCTCTGCATTTGTGTACAGGCACAAATAATTATTTTGCATGTCTCTCTCATTTATAGACAGCACTTTGGTTTTCTATCCTCATGGACAATGATAGTACATTTTGCATAAGAATGACTAATAACAGATTCTACTATCAGAAAAGCATGCCTGAATTGAATCAAAAGAACTGCACATATACCAGTATATTTCAGGGCAGAATTTAGCTTTGATGAGTTAAGCTTCATATACAACCCCTTCATGATGTAGTAAAAAACCATGATAACCATTCTATAGCTGGGGAAGAAAAGAAGAGAGGCACAAACAGGTTTGCAAATGCTACATCCAAGGTTATACTACTAATCACTGGGAGGATTTGGACTATAATTTAGCAGTCTCTATTCCTAGTTACATACTCTAGTTACTGATTTAAACCTACTTCAGCCTTTATTACTCTGAATGGCTTTTAAAATTTTGAAACATAAAAATTGAGAATAATATAATTATCAACTGAATTTCAAAGCCCTCACTTTGGTGAAGCTAACTTGATAGACATTTACATAATTGTAAAAATATATACATTTACCACATGCTGTAGGTAATAAATTGCAGAGACACATGCTAAATTAATTTACCATGCATCTTTGAACACCTGTCCTCAGTAATCCATCTCTCTGGGAATTATTCTAACCTTCCAGATTTCTCAGAAGCTCTAAAGAGTGATGTACATGTTTTATTATTTTTCTTTAATTAACCTAGTAGAGAAATATGTCATTCTTCCTTAAAATATGAAATTACCATCCCAATACATCAGACAAATCAATATTCAGCTTTACTCTACTCAGATGTTACATAAAGTTTGCAACCTTCCAGGATAGCAAGAAGAGTTCTGCATAATTATAAAGGAGAAATTCTTAGCTTTCTAGGGGGATATGCAGTTCTTGTTTTAGCCTTGAAAAAGCCAGTCTTTAAAGTTCTGACATTTTAATTTAGATGTTAGAAAAAGTTATAGTTTCCTATGATTAATATATATGTGATGAACATAGTGGTGAAGTTACACATTATATTTAAGACCATGCTAAATCTATGGAATATTAAGCAGTGTTAAAATTAGAATGTGCTGTATGCAGTCACGCACTGAGGAATAATATCAATTCTTGCCTGTACAACTCTGATTTGCCACTAGATGGCTGGTGAGTGGAGGCATGTCTATGTGCCAGTGCACCTCGGTTCTACCCCTGCTCTGGGTGGAGAGTGCATGGAGCAGTGCATCCTGAGGTGCTGTGGGACTCCAGATTGCTCATTTTATGGCTCTGGAGCAGGAACACAGAACAGGATGAGGAAAACAAGAGGAAGCTGAATGACAAGAACCCAGCAATGGTACATGAGAAATTAGCATTCCCTGCACCTTCATACTGAACTGCTGGACAAGCTTTGTGCCAACAGAAAGCAGAAAAGTTGATCCAGATTAAAAAAATAATTGTTGGAGGCATACATAACATACAGGATATTTTTGAAAGACCTTGGATCTCAAGCTATGAAAATTTTCTTTGTATCACATGCGACTGGTATATTTGGTAATAAGACTTTTTTTTTTCCTGTAGGGTTAGTTGTTTGTTCTTTTTCACCTCAGAGGAATATGTGTGCCACCTAAAATGCCCTGTAAAACTGGACATAAAATTAGACATAATTTGTATAGAATTCCTCTATATTTAGCTAGTAGCCTTCACTGATCTTTAGTGTCTTCGAGTCAAAGCATGTTCATATCTCTCAGGCATAGATAAAGGAAGAGAAAAGGGGGGAAAAAGAGAGAAAAGAAGAAAAAAAGGAAAAGGGTAGTCCTTTAATAAAGGCACTGAATGGGACCCAATGCATGGGTTCAGTTCCCGTCTTTTTCAAAGTTTTCACATATTACTTTTGGCAAATCATATAAGGATAAATCTTCAAAGGTACATTTCAACACCTGTAAGAAGAAAGTGAAAAATTTTGGTTTTTTTAAGTTAAATATTTGGTATACCCATGCTGTGTTTGAAGAGAACTTGATTTCTTTGTAGAAAGTTTCTGAAAAGCCCGTACTTCATGGCTTCTGCTAGTTACTTCTAGAGATCATGATCCGCACCTCTCCCCTTCAACAATATATTAGTGGAGGGCTTTGTTTGTTTTCTTGCTTGCTGCTTGTCTTTTGTTTTGTTTTATGCTGTCCTCAAAAGGACAGTGGGAGTTTGGCTATGGTGCACTAGTGCTCCTAATAGCATTTAGAAACCACTTATACATGTATCTCTTGGGTCTAGGCATGCAGAATCAAAGCAGTCTTTACAACTGGAGTAAGGAAGGAATTCTTCTCTAGGTGTGATTAACAAAGATAATTGTTTGCTTGTTTGCATTTTTGTTTTGGTCTTTTTGTGATTTCTTCACCCTTCACCCTTGTTATAGTGTGTGGTCCTCTTCAAGAGCTCCTAAAAAAATTAGAGGTGTTTAATGGCTTTGCAAATGCTTATTCATGGCACATAAGTAGTCTGTAAGGCTTGGCAATAGTACATCAGTGCTTCTGAAGATGACATTGCTCCCTGGACTTGGGTGCCAAACATATGTTTTGAGAATAAGCATGCAGAAGATCACTCCAGGATAACGTTGTTTGAAAAATTCAAATGAGGAATTTCTTTATAAAGGAATATTTACTTGACACATTAGTAATGGTTCCCATTTTTCACCATGTCTACAACACAAAATTTGATGGAGGGGACTTCATTCAAGTTCAGTTTCAAACCTCTGAATAGAATATTTGTGGGTAAGAAACAGTAAAATGTTTAGCAAAGGTAAGCATTCTTGTATGTATTATTTAACATGCTTTTTTACCATATTACTGAACCAAACAATTTTCTTTTTCTGGTCACCTTCATTGTTTATTCTAAAGGTAGTATATTTTTTTACCTAGATAGAAGATACAGGAACTTTTTTTCCTTCATCAGGTAATGTTCTGCCACTGTTCCTTTGTTGGCTGATACATGGAGTATTTTGATGGAGCTCAATGAATCATTTATGGCAAAAGGAGGATTACCATAATATGAAGCCTGAGATGAGGGTGATGAATGTGTGATAAAATTAGGGGAAAGGGAATCTATAAGAGGTTATATGCCAAAAGAGGTGCTTTATTTGTGTGTGCTATTTTTTTAATCGTATTTGAAAATATCCCGAGAATAAGAAACCTTTCTTAACGATAGGAGTAACTTTCAATATTTAAAGACTTAAAATAAAAATGTTGGGTTTTTCAGGCCATTTTCAAAATCTATTTCAGCAATATTTTATTTCCTTTAGAGAAGTCTATTAATGGAATACATACATATCCAGACTTATATATACATATAAACACATACATACACACTTGTGTGTTTAATATCTTTAATGCAAATATATGATTTCTGTTTCTACTTTAAGTCCTGATAGACACGGGTATTTCTTAAAATGTGATTAAATTTAAAAAGTGCATTAGCTGCTTAATTAATCATTTTCTCCTTCATTAAAGCCATGATAGCTGTGAGTGAACATTTACATATAATTGTACCTTAACAGCAGAAAACTCAAGAGATATACTGAAACAAGTGTCTTTTAAACAAGAGTAAGCAATTAAATATGCAATATGACGGAGTTAATATATAAGAGTTATTATAATCATGGTAATATTTTAAACTCAAGAAAATGTAACTTGTCCAAGTTACAATGACATCTTGTGGTAAACACACAAACTGTTGGTTTCATAAATCTCTTCAGCATGTATTGAATATTTTTCTGTGATTAATTCTAGTGGCACATTTTGATTTGAAGGCATCTACAAATGCACTGTATTGCATAAATCAAAGACATAGTTTGATTTTATGTTTAAAATATTTGTAGATTTGCAAAAATACTTAGCATGTATTTCTAGAAAGAAAGATATTTTAAAGAGACATGTTTATTACCTAAGTCACAGCTATTAAAGGTTTGATACATTCATTACATCTTTTAAGAAGGAACAATTTTAAAATTAAATTTTACATCACTCTCTGAAACAATAGACAATTTTTAACAATTCTCCAATTGTCAAAAAAATCTTACTAGCAAACAAACAAAGAAAAGCACCCTCAAAACCCATTTTTCCAATTTGTGTTTTAGGAATTGTTACAAACTCTGTTTCAGTCAGATAACTACTTGTGATTAATGCATAGCCTATCTTATCTTAAACCGACATACAGATTTAGGTGCTTGCTTGCAATGCATTTTTAAAAGTGGTGCAAAGGGTAATTTGTTATTATGACTGTTTCTGTACCTAATTGAATTTGTTGTGGCATTTCTTTCATGGTTTGTGTGCTTGTTTATTTCATAAGAAGAAAAGCTGGAGAGTTGAATAATTTACCTTTGCAAACAATTCTAGAGATTTTGAAGCAATTTTTAATAGTCAACTTATCATTAATCTTTTACAGTTTATAAATTATTTTGCATTGAAATAAGTGGCAAGTATATTTGAAAGAAAATTTCACTCATTTTGTTTGTACCATTGTCTTCTGTTATTTTTAGCCCTTTCTTTCTGTCATTTGCTATTTATTTTTTGCCTTGAAGCATTGCAATCAGAAGTCTAAGCAGTGTGAAATCTTATATTTATTTAGGAGGCAGTAGACTGGAAGACAGAACTCCTGGATTCTATTCTTGGCTCTGCTGCTCTCTGGTCTCACTGTATGACATGGAGTGGACTTTTTAACCTCTCCATGAATAAGCTTAATAACTTATAAATTGGGAGTTAATGAAGTCAAGTCAACAGGATTGTTTTTACTAACAGTAAGGTTAGTTAGGTAATTTGACTAATCAGTGCATGATGTCCATTGATATAACATTTATATACAACAAGGACAGGTCTAATTTCCATATGTTCAACAAATCTTAGCTTGTTGCCCCTAAAAATGGCCCACAGGTATTCACTATACTTGAAATACTTGGTGACAAGACAGTAATCTTGTTGCCATGGAAGCAGTATATCTGGCAGCTGTGACTTCTCTTCTTGCTATTGAATATACCACTGTTTCGACTATGTGTGCAACTTTGAAAGGACAATGATGATGAAGAAGAAAGATAAATTAGCTGTTGATGAGCTCCATCCTGCTGTGGTTAGACTTCCAACCAGTATAGAAGCTAACTTGTTTATAGCTAACATGTTATCTTTCTCCCAAAGTGCAGTCCACTCCAGTATGAACATACCCTAAGTCAAATGTAAATCAAGAACTTTGTTTTTCATTTATTATATGCGAAATGAATTACTGCAACCAAGAGAAGAAGTTAATCCTCACAGGACAGAGAACATTTTACAATACAAAAGATTGTTCACTATTGTTTCTGCTTATGTCCTAAGGAAATATTGAAGTGGAATCAATCTAGGTGGTTGAATATGTATGGGGAAAGAATAAATAAAAAATTCTGAGACTTGGTATAATGAAGCCAAAGCTACTTTAAAAGATATGCAAAATGGAAAATATAGAGACATTGTTTAAGGGGAGGCCTCTTAGGAATTGTTACAAAGCTACACTTCAGGCCTTGAACTAGGTAGATGTACCAAGTGATTCTTGTCTTCTTGTATTTATATACTTGTCTAAAAATGTATATCAAATATATTTGTAATTTCTCTTTAATTTTTACATTAGTAAGGTCTAGTGTTCATCCTTCTCTTCTTTTACATCTGTGATAAACTTCTACATTTGTGACATGCCTTTGCAAAAGAAGGAGTGGTCCTACCAATACTCCTATTTTGACCAAACAACAATACGAAAATTGAGTGCAATTGCAGACTGTTTGGTAGGCAGTTCTGATAGCACACTGTCCTGGTTCTACTTCTCTTTTCTAGCAACTCATTGCTTTGTCCCTACTTCTGCGACCTACTTATGCTTCTAAACTACTCTTACTATTTTACAGAAGGATGCTTCTATTATTATCTGAAGACTTCTTGTTGTTTACTTAATGGCTGATGAATTTGTTTTTTAACTCAGTAAATTCTTTGTCTTCTCAGATGTGGACCAAAGTATGGTCCATGTGTTTATAACTGAATTTCTAACTAAAGCTAATAAAATTATTTTCATTCACTTTGGATAAATGTTGGTATCCATTGAATGTGATACTGAGATGAATTCTTCATTATAGTTGAGATTCCCAGATGACATCCTTTATCTAAATACATCAGTACTGCATGAATATTTCAGAATAACTTAGAAGTGCAAGATCATTCCTCCTCTTCTTCGATTTTTTATCAGATAAGTCATGCATAAAGAAGTACAGTCTCTTTTTCATATTCACACAAGATTCCTAAGAGTTTTATTGACAAAAGATATCAAGGAGGAAACTGATCTCCTTAGATTTTCCTTTCTTGTTTCCTTTCCTACTCCCCTGATTGTAATTCTTCTCCTCCATGTAAACCTCATGCATTATAAAATGCATGATTAATTACTTAGGCACTTATAAAAGCACAGCATGATTAAATAACAGTATTTTCATTAAATTGAAATGAAGGTTTCCTGATTTTATTTCATAAACTTTCAGAATGCTAGGTTTAAAAACTTCAGCATCTGAAAACCAGGTCATGCCCCCATCATAAATGAGTGACTTCTCTGAATTATGGATTCATAGTCCTTGCTTGTTCTCCTTCTGACTTGTTAAAGATTGCACTTTTTGTTGTCCATTGACCTAGCTAAAGTCAGACAGGAAGAACTCAAAAGTATGATTCCCTTAATCTACTCATCATATAAATATAAAAAGAACCCCTAGTAAACTAGACATTTGTATAACTATAGTTTCAGAGAAGGGACCTGAGCAGATCATCAAGTCCAACCCCCTGTCATGGGAAGGAAGAATGCTGGGGTCAAATGATCCCAGCTAGGTGATTATCTAGCCTCCTTTTGAAGACCCCCAGGGTAGGATAGAGCACCACTTCCCTTAGAAGTTGGTTCCAGATCCAAGCCTCCCTGACTGTGAAGTAGTGCCTCCTGATGTGTAGCCTGAACCTACTCTCAGTCAACTTGTGGCCATTATTCCTAGTTAACCTTGGAAGTGCTTGGAAAAACAGGGACTCTCCTGTTCCCCACTGGTCCCCCTGGTAAGTTTATAGATGGCACTAGATCCCATCTCAGCTTTCTCTTGTGGAGGCTGAACAGGTTCAGGTCCCATAGCCTCTCCTCATAGGGCCTGCCCTGCTGCCCCCGACCATGTGAGTGGCCCTCCTCTGGATCCTCTCAATGCTGTCCACATCCCTCCTGAGGTGTGGTGCCCAGAATTGGACACAGTACTCCAACTGTGGCCTGACCAATGTCACATAGAGGGGATGATAACCTCCTTGGACATGCTTGTGATGCTTCTGTGGACAAGGTGCGGTTAGCCTTACTGACAACGTCCACATGCTGGCCCATGTTCATCCTGGAATCAATAATGACTCCAAAATCCTTTTCTGCTTCTGTGCTGTTGAGAAGGGAGTTTCCCAGCCTATAGGTATGCTGCTGGTTCTTTCCCCCTAGGTGTAGCACCTTGCAATTGTCAGTATTTAATCCCATCCTATTCTCATCTGCCCACCCCGGTAACCTATCCAGATCTAGTTGTAGCCTGTCCCTCCCTTCTAGCATGCCCAACTCTCCCCACATTTTAGTGTCATCTATGAATTTGAACAAGGTGCTTTTCACCCCCTCATCAAAGTCACTGATGAAGATGTTAAACTTTGTAGGCCCGAGGACCGAGCCCTGGGGGACCCCACTGCCCATGTCCCACCAGGTTGAAAATGACCCGTCCACCACCACTCTCTGCATGCAGCTCTCTTGTGTGCAGCTCTCCAGCCAATTTGTGACCCATCTGACTGTGTAGGCTTTGACGCCACAGTCACCTAATTTTTTAATGAGAATGGGGTGAGAGACAGTGTCAAAGGCCTTCCTAAAGTCCAGAAAGACTACGTTCACCACAACACTTACATCTAAGGATTTTGTAACCTGGTCATAGAAGGGTACCAGGTTGGTTTGACAGGACCTGTCCCTAATGAACCCATGTTGGTTGCCCCTTAGCATAATCTCCCCTGCTAGTCCCTCACAGATGTGCTCCTGGATAATTTTCTCAAAGAGCTTCCCCAGGACTGAAGTAATGTCTGTCCCTAGCCTTCAAGTTAGAAAGTAGAAGTTTCCCCTTGATAGCAGAATTTTATTACCCTACATGTGAAATTCCAGCCAGAAATATCTGTGCAGTGCTTTGATATATTATATGATATAGATAATAAACTAAAACCTATTTTCCAAAAAGGGCAACAAAAAGAAGCTGTTTCATGAAGACATGCCACTTAGTATGTGTGTCTAGGATAGCAAAGAAGCAGTTAGTAGCTGAGGAAGTTTGGAAGCAATGTAGATGCATCTAAGGAGTAGGCTAGGAACTGGAATGTTGGGGAGGAGGTAGAACAGTCCAAGAATAGAACGCATGACAGCTTTACATTTCCTTTGACTTTTGTATCAGTGGATAAAAAGTCTAGGAATAAGATGGAAGTGTAGGAAATGTATGTATTATTTCCTTAGTTTACAATTAATTATTTCCAGTTGAATTTTGTGTCTGTTTGCTTTAATGACAGACTGGAGATAGAAGCCAGGAAGCAATTGATTCTTTGCATAACCTTTATCTGGCTCTTCTTCAGCAATCCGTCACAGTCAAGGAAGATTGTCTTCCATGAATGTCTTATTTATAGGTCCAAAGATGGCTGACAAAACTGATCTAGGATCAGCAGACTCTGTTGCAACTCAGGCATGTGTTTCTATTTGGTGTGGGTAGCTCTGAAATTCTTGATTTTGTCCACAACACACTGTTTCTGTCATTCCTGCTTTCCCATCTCCTCTTATCATAATTTTTCAAAGTACTGAGATCCTTGCAGCAGACCCTTCCTTTATTTGGGGTAGTCCTGGGTGATAGTCTCCCATGAGTTGATATCAATATTATATTTTTTCAAGTTGGGCTGGAGGACATCCTTGAAGCACTTTCTTATCCCTCCTCTTGAGTGTACTCATTGACTGAGCTGAGAGAATAAAACTTGCTTTCATAGTCTGAAGCCAGACAACTGAATGATGTGGCTGGCTCAGAGAAGTTGACATTGGATGATCATAGTCTCTATGCTCATGGTATTTGCTTGCAAGAGGATGCTAATGTTGGTGTATCTGTCTTCCCACTGGATTCAAAGGCTCTTTTGCAGAGAGCATTGATGGTACTTCTTCAACAACTTGATGTGTATCCTGTACACTGTGCACATCTTAGCTCTGTGGAGATCACAACTGCTTGATAAACCATGAGATTGGTTTTGCAGTTGATGTTGCAATCTTCAAACACTCATTTCTTCAGGAGTTCAAAATCTGCATTTGCACATCTGAGGTGATGTTGGATTTCTTTGTCGAGGTTAGCCTTCTACAAGAGATGGCTTCCGAAGTACAGGAAATAGTGTTCTCCAGAGTCTCACCATGAATATGAAATACCAGAGCTGGGAGCTGTTCATTAAGAGTTTGATGAGGGAGGACCTTAGTCTTCTAAATTTTAAGTGTCAGTCTCATTTTCTTATATGCTTTGGTAAAGATGTCAATGATTACCTGAAGGTCTGCTTCCCAGTGAGCACAGACAACAGAATCATCAGCTTTTCTGGAGCTTGATGGTTGAGGTTGAGTTGGTCTCACTTTTGGCTCAGAATCAGCTGAAATTACACAGCTTACCATCCATACAGTAGTTCAGCTTCACTCCAACTAGCAGCTTGTTGGTCATCAGATGTAGTATCATGGCAAGGAATATCAAGCAGAATGTTGGAGCAATGATGCATCCTTAGCTACTATCTTAACCTCAAAAGGTTCTGTGATCTGTTACTGAGACCCACCACTCACATACTGCCATTGAGCAGGCAAATAATGGTGGCTAATTTCACTGGACAGCTGTACTTCAGAAGGATCCTCTACCAATCTTTTCAGTTGACAGAGTTGAAGGTTTTTTGAGGTCAAGGAAAGCCATGTAGAGAGGTTTATGTTCTTCCTGGCATTCTTCCTGCATCTGGTGAGCTGTGATGATCACATCAGTTGTGTATCTTGATGCCAGGGGTGACTGGTGCCTCCTGAATCTGTGGGGGCACAATTGCAGACCAGAACCTGTGAACTGGCAAACTGCAGACCACCGGTTGGAATGCAACTAAAGCTAACTCCACCCCCTGGGCAGGGGGGTGGGCCCAAAACATAGTTGCCATAAGTCCTGCAGGAGGAGCTGTGGCGTCTCCATCTGGCTCTGTGGGGCCACAGTTTGCCATTCTGAGTGGTGCCAAGCCAGGGGCCAATCTAAGGGGGCACATGGCCCCCACCCCGTGTCTCCCCTACCAGTCACACTTGCTTGATGTGCTAAACCCACACTGAGATTCTGGGAGGAGCTCTTCAGCAAATGGAAGGACAGTCCAGAAGTCTTCTCATAATTATTTTTATTGTGGTGGACAGTAAGGCAATCCCTCTGTAATTTCTGCAGCTGCACTTTTCTCCTTACTTGAAGATTGTTACAGTCAAGGCATCCCTAAGGCTATCTTGGAATTCCCCTTCATTCCAAATCTTTAAGATGAGGGAATGGAGTTCTGCTACGAGCTCCTTTCCCCAGTGTTTGAAGATTTTGGCAGGGATCCATCAGCTCCAGATGCTTTGTCATTCTTCATCCGCTTGATGGCTTTCCTCAGATCATCAAGGGTTGGAGGCATTCCAAGATTATCTTCTACTGAGTGTTGTGGGATGGAGTTGAGAACATGCTCACCAGCAACACAGTCTTGATTGACAAGATCTTCAAAATCCTCCTTCCAGCAGTTATCTATGGCTATCTTTTCCTTGATCAGGTCTTTCTGTGTATATGTGAAAGGCTATATTCAGTTACTGAAGCAAGTGGACATTATTCAAATAGTATATTGAACATATGTCAAACAGCACATGCCAGAAAGCAGAAATCATACTTGATCTGTGATACTGATTAACACTGCTATAGAAAATCTCCTGTTATCTTTGCTAGACTGTGGGATGTACCTGACACCATGCTGTGGGTGTTATACACGGTTCCCTGCAATGGTTTGTATTTCAAGATGTCAATAAAATCACATTTGGCATAATGTAAAAAATCTGAAGCAGGGATGCTCTGCAAAAATATAAATCCTGTCACTTTAAAGACAGACTTAATTCATGCTTAGATTCTGAATCAGGGATAACATACACTTCAAGCAGCATTGGGTCCTTAACAGTTGAGATTGATAGGTAGGATTCTTCCATCAAGGGATAGTTGACAAGTTCAGTTTTGGGAAAGAAAATGGGATATTATAGAAGTTCAAAGAAACAATAGCATTGTACTAAGAGTATAGACTACAACTTATCAAGAAACACACTGCTGAAATACTGAGCTGACCTAAACCAGCTTGCGTGAATTGCCAGTTTTTCCTGGATCTGTGCCTTAAGTCTTATATGTAGTATAATCATAAATACTTTACCTCAGATCCTGTTCTGCCCTTAAGGGGTGCATCCACACATACAGGCACGTGCATTTGGAGTGACTCAAATAGAAGCTGCACAAATTTGAGCAGGGACTTTTTGCTTCAGTGCACATGCCTGGACATGCACTTTGGTGTGAGGAAAATTGTGCCACTTGGGGCAAAATATCCCTGCCTGGCTCCACCCAGATCTGCAGCCAGGAGGAGCTAGAGCCTGGGGCCAGCACCTGTCCTGGCCCCAGCAGTATAAAAAGCTGCCCTACTGCCCGAGCCACACAAACAGGGACACAAACGAGCGCACTCTTTAGGGGCAAACTGGAATTTGTGCGGGGTTCACGCAGGGAGGCACGTGAGAGAGGCCACAGGCAGCGGAAGAGCCAACGGCAGCAACAGCAGCAACAGCAGTCATCTTCAGATAAGTGCGTGTGGGTGACAGCCTGCGAGTTGTCACACGGAGTGCAGCCAGGGCTCCTGCCCCACGGGTGCCTCCTGGCAAAGGGACCAGTGAGGCTTCCATACAGATGGGGCCACCTGCCTGTGGGGGCTTCCTGGCTTGGTTCCTGGGGCTGGGAAGGGACATGGAGGTGGGGGCTTCTCTCGTCTGTCCCACCTGTGCTAGGGTTGTGGCACTGGAGGGGCAGGTGAGAGAGCTCAAGGCAGAAGTGAGCAGGCTGTGGGGGATCAGGGCCATGGCAGACAAGATTGATGGGTACTTTCTCTCTCTGCAGGGCCCGTCCCCTCAGGCTGTCACCACCTAGGAGTCTGCAGGAGGCGAATGGAGGACAGTCACCTCCAGGGCCAGGCAGCATCACAAGTGGCACGTAGCTGCATCAGTTGTCACCCCAGTACAACTGGGGAACAGGTATGCAGCCCTGGCAGTGCTGAAGGAGACTGGGCATGAGGTAGAAGGAAGGGAGGAAGCCAGGCCCTCATCCAGCAAGTCATCATCTGTACCAACTGAGCATCATCCAGTGACCCAGAGCAAGAGACATTGGGTCATCGTCATAGGGGATTCTCTCCTCAGAGGAACGGAGCGACCCATCCACCACGCAGACCCCAATGTGAGAGAAGTGTATTGTCTCCCAGGAGGCAAGATTGGGGACATCACAGGAAAGATTGCTGACCTCATCCAGCTCTCCGACTACTATCCTATGGTCCTTATCCATGTGGGAACGAATGATGTGGCCCAGAGTAGTCCGGACCAGATCATGGATGACTACAGGACTCTGGAGGCCAAGCTTAGAGAGGCAGGGGCCCAGGTGGTCTTTTTGTCCCTCCTCCTGATTAGTAGACACAGTCAGTGGCAGAGTGCCTGCATCTGTGAGGTGAACCGGCACCTCCGGAGGTGGTGTCATCACGCCAGATTTGGCTTCCTGGACCATGACCCTCACTTCAGAGCAGAGGGCGTCCTGGGGCATGATGGTCTCCATCTCTCCCCCAAAGGTAAGAGTTTGTTTTCTTACAGGCTAGTTGACCTCCTCTGATGGGCTTTAATCTAAGTTCGTCAGGGGATGGGGATCCACAGAAGCAAGAAAAAGCAACCAAGTGTAGGACCTGCCCAGGTAAGAGCTCAGGTATATATCAAGGGAACAGTTTTCTCTCAGGAAGGGGGGGTGCCCAGGGCTCTCTCAGGGGGATTAAGGTGTCTCTTCACTAATGCAAGAAGCATGGGTAACAAGCAGGAGGAGCTTGCTTTCCTGCTTGCAAGTAGTAAAATTGACCTGGTTGGCCTAGTGGAGACATGGTGGGATGAAACATTTGACTGGGTATTAGACATAGAAGGCTAGAGGTTGTTTAGAAGAGATAGGAATGGGGGGAAAAAGGTGGAGGGGTTTTGCACTATATTCGGGAATGGTATACCAGTTCTACCTTTCAAATGGGACCAGAGGCTTAACTGAGGGCTTAACTGAGACCCTGTGTGTCAAACTTCAAGGAGGGCGGGGGGAGAGGGATCTGGTGGTAGGTGTTTACTACAGGCCACCACATCAGGAGGAAGAGCTGGATCTGGAATTTTCCAGGCAGCTTGGGGAGGCCATGTGTGCAAAGGGTGTTGTGGTCATGGGTGATATGAATTACCCTGACATCAGCTGGGAGGAACAATCAGCCAGGTCTAACCAGTCACAAAGGTTCCTGATGCACATACAGGACCTACACCTCATGCAGGAGGTACTCATCCCTCTTGGGAAAATGCCATACTAGATCTGGTGTTAGCCTCTGGGAAAAACCTGGTGGGAAATGTGCTAGTACAAGGGAGACTAGGGGACAGTGATCATGAAATGATCCAGTTTGTTATTCAGAGAAAGGTGGGGAGGGTAACTAGCACAGTGCAAATGCTTGACTTTAGTCAGGGAGGCACCTGGAGCCCAGGCAGTAGCTAGTATGGGGGTCCAGGAAAGGTGGTCCTTCCTCAAGGATGCTATCCTTGGGGCACAGCAGGATGCAATTTCTCTGTGCAGGAAAGTGGGAAAAGGGTCCAAGAAACCTTCATGGCTGAGCGTGGATACCCAGGCTGGCCTGAGGGCAAAGAAAAAAGGGTACTGGCACTGGAAGCAGAGGGCAGGGACAAAGGAGGAGTACACCTACCTGACCCGAGCTTGTAGAGATTTGCTAAGGGAAGCTAAAGCAGCACTGGAACTTAGATTAACTTCTGGGATTAAGGATAACAAAAGTCCTTCTTCAATTATATAGGTAGCAAGAAGAAGTCTTGAGGTAACATTGGACCCCTACGGGGCAGGGCAGGGCAGGGCAGGGCAGGGCAGGGCATGGCAGGGAACAGCAGTTGGTGACGGACGTGCAAGAGAAGGCAGAACTCTTTAACAATTTCTTTGCCTCCGTGTTCCTTTCTGCTGACAATGGGGTGCTCTCGGGTGATGGTGTACAGACACCCAAGAAGGATGCAAGTCCCCCAACTGTTAGTTCAGACCTAGTTGAGGATTACCTGGAGGGCTTAGGTGTATCCAAGTCAGCAGGGCCAGATGATCTTCATCCATGGGCACTGAGAGAATTGGCTGGTGTTATTGCAGAGCCATCAGCACGACTGTTTGAGGACTCCTGGTGCTCAGACCAAGTCCCTGAGGACTGGAAAAGGGCTAATGTGGTCCCTATTTTCAAGAAGGCGAGGAAGGAAGAGCCTGGCAACTACAGGCCATTCAGCCTCACTTCTATCCTGGGAAAGGTCTTTGAAAAAATTATCAAGGGCCACATTTGTGAGAGCCCTGCAGGGGAAGTGATATTGAGGGGTAACCAACACGGGTTTGTGTCAGGCCGATCCTGCCTGACTAACCTGGTCTCTTTCTATGACCAGGTAACAAAAAGCTTAGATGTGAAGGAGGAAGTTGATGTCATCTTCTTGGACTTCCAGAAGGCCTTTGACACAGTGTCCCACCCAATTCTGGTGGGCAAGCTGAGGGACTGCAGCATTGACAAATGCACAGTCAAATGGGTGGCAAACTGGCTCCAGGGGTGCACCCAGAGGGTGGTGGATGGGTCAGTGTTGACCTGAAAGGGTGTGGGCAGCGGAGTTCTCCAGGGCTTGGTCCTTGGGCCAGTGCTGTTCAACATCTTCATCAGCGACCTGGACAAGGGTGTGGAGAGCTCCCTGTTCAAGTTCGCCGATGACACCAAGCTGTGGGGTAAAGTGAATACACCGGCAGGCAGGGACCACATCCAGGCAGACCTGGATAGGTTAGAGCAGTGGGCGGATCTGAACAGGATGCAGTTCAACAAAGAAAAGTGCAGAGTGCTGCACCTGTGGAGAAGGAACCAGCATTTTGGTTATAGGTTAGGGGCTGACCCTTTCAGCAGCACAGAAGCAGAGAGGGATCTTGGAGTCATGATTCACTCCAGGATGAATATGAGTTGCCAATGCGATGAAGCAGTAGGAAGAGCCAACTTCACCCTGTCATGCATCAACAGGGGCATCACTAACAGGTCCAGAGAGGTCTTGCTCCCCCTCTATGCGGCACTGGTCAGGCCGCAGCTGGAGAACTGTGTCCAGTTCTGGGAGCCACACATCAAGGGGAATGTGGAGAACCTGGAGAGGGTCCAGAGGAAGCCACTCATCTGGTTGGGGGCTTCCGTGGCCAGTCCTATGAGGAGAGGCTGAGGGACCTGAATCTCTTCAGTCTTTGCAAGAGGAGACTGAGGGGGGGATCTTGTGGCTGCCTACAACCTTATCAGAGGCCACCAGCAGGGACTCAGGGAAAGTCTGTTCACCAGGGCCCCCCTTGGAGTCACCAGGAACAATGGCCACAAGCTGAGGGAGGATAGGTTTAGGTTAGATACCAGTTCAAAGGCTTTTTTGAAGTCAAGATATATGACATCAATCTATTCTCATCTGGATGTGCCCAAGATGTGTAAGTACCACTTGCATTAAGCAGCTATGTCTGTAAGTATGATTTTGTTCCGTCCTGCTTGAGTATCTTGAAAACCATTAACATACCTACTTTCATTACTAAACCTTCATTTTAATCCTAAGTGCCTACATCGTAACAGGTAAAGAGGAAGATCCACACAGCTTTTGCCCAACATCCTAATGCAGTGATTCTGAATGGAGGTGAAACAGCCCCTCTGCATCTCTGTTTCCAGGTACTACTATGCATGTTTCCAGGAACAGCTGCAGCAGGCAGTGACCATATGGAGGCTGCTGCTGCTGGTCTACCTGATAGCCCAGACTGGCAATATCACCACAAAGGACAGGATACAATGTGTCCTTCACTGTACTTTCCAGTTGGTAAGGGGCATCCTCTGCTTTGAGGAAAAGGCAAGGGGCTCCCTCTGCCTACATCCACAAAGGTTTAGGTAAATTCAGACAACTTACGGGGGGTGCTTTGAGTCTAAAAAGAAACCACCGGTCTAGTGGGTACAGCAAATGTCTGGGAAGTGGGAGAGCCCCACCTTGGCCAAAGGTGGTTTAAACTAATGCCTGCCTCTTCCCAAAGTTGTGAGTAGTCAGGGCCGATGCTATCCTTTGTCCTTTATATTGAAACTGAGCCATTGTGTTGAAAGGAATCCAAAAGTCATGGGACCAGAAGTACTGTAAGCAAGAAGAAGCATAACTCTGTAGCCTAGTGAAGTAGGCACTCCCTTCAGAGGGAGGATGCTATTGTTTCTGTTTCCTGCTGCCAATGCCATTTATATAGGCTGGCATTACACAGTCATTGGAAGCTTCCTTGTGGTTAAGTCACTTTCCTGGTAAGTAAAAGATGTAAATTCAAACCACCTAAAACTTCCTTTGAATAGATACATTCCCAGTTTCCTCCACAAAATGCTGTAATCACTAACCTTTTGGACAAAAGATAAGGAAGTATTACACCATAGAGAAGAACTGGTTCAGAGAGACAGGGTTTTCCATAGGCTGCAACCTACTATGCCAGGTGCTTTGCTATGCATTGGACAAAAATATGTTGTTGTCTATGAAATTTCCAGCTTCTTTGAACCAGTTAGTCTTCAAAGTACTACCAGGCATTTACATCTGACTGACTTCTAACTACTAACCACCTCCTTGTTATTGGATAAAAAGACAGAGAGATATTTGCACTCTTCCATTCAGGTAAATCTCTCCTTGGGACAGCATAGGAACCCAAGAGGATGAAGCATTTGAAGCTCCAAATTCCTAATGTTTCCTACATCAAACAACTCTCTGCATGCCCTAGGGTTACATAATCCTGCTCATTGCTGTAACAGGAGACCAAACAAGATGAGTGTTAGGCAATATGCATGTTTTTGTTCATCGGCTATGTAGGCTAAAACATAGATTCATAGATTCATAGATGCTAGGGTCGGAAGGGACCTCAATAGATCATTGAGTCCGACCCCCTGCATAAGCAGGAAAGAGTGCTGGGCCTACATTACCCCAGCTAGATACACATCTAGCCTTC
>NW_017728906.1:114115350-114116491 GCF_001723895.1 Crocodylus porosus | reverse complement strand
GAGTCCGACCCCCTGCATAAGCAGGAAAGAGTGCTGGGCCTACATTACCCCAGCTAGATACACATCTAGCCTTCGCTTGAAGACCCCCAGGGTAGGGGAGAGCACCACCTCTCTTGGGAGCCCATTCCAGACCTTGGCCACTCGAACTGTGAAGAAGTCTACTAGACAAAATAGGATCTAGGCCTATATGTGTAGGATTGTTATATGCAAATGAGGTAATGGGTTAGTTTTTGGCAATCAGTTTCCAGGGTGTAAGGGCACAATAGTTAAGTTGCCTTGCTATGGATCTGGAAGCATGAGTTCAAGCCCTGTTCTAGAATCATACAAAGAGACAGCTTAGTTAACTCAACTATAAATGGATACTTACTTTTTTGGTCTGGGAAGTCAAAGGCTGCTAGGGTTTTGCTGGCCACATCACTTCCTTTTCTGCCTTTGGCTATAGAAACTGGTGGTTTGTACAAAGACAGAAATTTCACTATTCTAGCCAAAAAAGATTCTTAGATTTGGAAGGAACCATGATTGGAAATAATAAAAATGATTATTAATATTACTAGAAGTAGTAGTAGTAATAATTAATGCAAATATATGTTGGTAATAAAATCAGTCAACTTAAAAACATATTCATTAGTACTCTTAAATACAACTCCACAGCAGGAATGGATGGAATGGATGATTAATTACAAACAATGGCTACTTATAAACAGTGGACACAATTTTAATATGATATATACATTGATGCTGTAACTATATCCTCAAAGAAAATATTTTAGTAATCATACTTTTGTTTCAATGTTATCTTTACTGGACCAACAATGTAGTTAGGAGAGATGTTAGATACTTTTTGGAACATGAGGAAGAACGCTTTGTGCCCCAAAACTTCTCTAACATAACCCAGCTACACTGTTGGTCTAATAAAGGATATCACAAAAATAAATAAATAAATAAAAATGATAGTTTCATGGTTTCATAGTTTCTAGGGTTGGAAGGGACCTGAGCAGGTCATCAAGTCCGACCCCCTGCCATGGCAGGACAGAGTACTGGGGTCAAATCTAAACCTACCCTCCGCCAGCTTGTGACCGTTATTCCTGGTCACTCCTGGCAGCGCACCGGGGAACAGGGACTCCCCCAATACCTGCTGATC
>NW_017728906.1:114110254-114115339 GCF_001723895.1 Crocodylus porosus | reverse complement strand
GCCTCCTGATATCTAGCCTAAATCTACCCTCTGCCAGCTTGTGACCATTATTCCTGGTCACTCCTGGTAGTGCACCGGGGAACAGGGACTCCCCCAATGCCTGCTGGTCCTCCCTGACCTGTTTGTAAATGGTTACTAGGTCCCCCCTCAGTCTTCTCTTGTGGAGGCTGAACAGCTTCAGGCTTCATAGGGCCTGCCTTGCTGTCCCCTGACCAGGCGAGTGGCCCTCCTCTGGACCCTCTCCATGTTGTCCACATCCTTCTCTGGAGTGCAGTGCCCAGAACTGGACACATTACTCCAACTGCAACCTGACCAGTGTTGCATAGATGGGGAGGATCACCTCCTTGGACCTGCTTGAGATGCATCTGTGGATGCATGACAAGGTACGGTTGACGTTCCTGACCGCTTCCCCACACTGTCGGCCCATGTTAATTTTGGCATCAATAATGACTCCAAGATCCTTTTCTGCCTCTGCAGTGACAAGAAGGGAGTTCCCCAGCTTGTAGGTATGCTGCTGGTTCTTCCTCCCCAGGTGCAGCACCTTGCAATTGTCAGTATTTAATCCCATCCTGTTCTCATCCATCCACCCCTGTAACCTGTCTAGGTCTGATTGCAGCCTATTCCTCCCTTCTGTGTGCCCACTTCTCCCCACATCTTAGTGTCATCTGTGAATTTGAATAGAGTGCTTTTTACACCCATGTCCAAGTCACTGATGAAGATGTTGAACAGTGCAAGCCCAAGGACCGAACTCTGCGGAACCCCACTGCCCACATCCCTCCAGGTCAAAAATGACCCATCCACCACCAGTCTCTGGTTGTGGCCCTCCAGCCAACTACTGACCCATTTGCTTGTGTAGGTGTTGATGCCACAGTTCCCTAGTTTTTTAATGAGAACGAGGTGAGAGACAGTGTCAAAGGCCTTTCAAAAGTCCAGAAAGACTATGTTCACTGCTATCCCTGCATCTAAGGATTTTGTGATATGGTCATAGAAGGCCACCAGGTTGATATGACAGGACCTGCCACTAATGAATCCGTGTTCGTTGCCCCTAAGCGTAACCTCCCCTGCTGGTGCCTTGCAGACATGCGCCAGGTAACTCTCTCAAAAAGCTTACTTAAGACCGAGGTAAGACTGACTGGCCTATAGTTTCCTGGGTCCTCCTTCCTCCCTTTTTGAAAATGGGAACCACACTGGCCCTTTTCCAGTCCTCTGGCACCACACCAGAGCACCATGAGTGCTTGTAAAGCTGTGCCAGGGGCCCCGCTATGATCTCTCCTAATTCCCTCAACACTCTGGGGAGGAGATCATCAGGACCTGCTGATTTAAATATGTCCAGTCCCTCCAGAATTTCCCTGACTAGGTCCTCACTGATTCTAGGCCTGGGTGTGCCTCCCTTGGTACCTATAGGGGTCCCAGTATGGGGGGTGACCTGGTCCCTTCTCAGAAAAATGGAGGCAAAGAAATCATTAAATAGGTTAGCTTTGGTGTCTGGTGTGATGACCAGATTTTCTTGTGTGTCCTGCAGAGGCCCCACATTACCCGGTACCTTCTTTTTACCCACTACATATTTAAAAAATGACTTCTTGTTGTCCTTGATCTGGGTAGCTAGTCCCAGCTCCATTTCTGCCTTGGCCTTCCTGATCACTCCCCTACAGCCCCGAGCAACTGAAGTATAGTCCTATTATCCTATGGTGGAGTTATTTAGTGCACCCAGATACACTTGTAGATGGTGAGTGGGCCTGATTATGGCATAGCCTGCTGGCTAGCCCCACCCTGTATGACCCTCATGCCCTAGCCAGCCCTTCTGAGGCACACTGAGAGCCAGGGCAGAGCAGCTCTGGGCTGGCAGGCTGACCCTTGGGGCCTCCTGCTAGCTGTGGCTGTACTGTCCTGGATCAAGGTACTTCTGTCCTGGGCATACATATAAACACTGTACCCAGGAGCAATAAACTCCAGTGCAGAATGCCACCGGGTGAATTTCACCACTGGGTGAATTTATATATTAAATTAATGAGACACAGTAAACTCCGGAGTAGTTCACACTAGAGTAAACTTCTCCCTGGTGCAGTGTCTACATGTGGACTCAGGACAGCAGCCATTTGAGCCAAGGCAGAGCAGGCCGCCAGCTGGCCTATTTATGCCCCTGGTCACTGTCTACACATGTGTTTCACTACAGTAAAGTTCTCCTCCTTAGGAGAGTACTGTCCCCAACATCATATGTTGATGATGATGCTCTACTGTGGAGCTAGTCTACTCTGCAGTAAAGCTCACATATAGATGCACCCACTGTACTTTTCTTGTTTGTTTTACTATTTTGTATGAAGGGCCAATAGACTTTCAATACATTGTAGAACTAATAACTCTTTCTAAGTTTCTTAAATAAGGGAGGCAAGGATTTTTTAGCCTGATATCTTTTATTGTACCAACTATATAGCTGAAATAAAGTTAGACAAGTTTTTGAATGAAAGACATTCTTCCTCAGGTCAGATCTCAAGAAGCCAGGCAGAGCTTTGACTATACATGGACTATGTTATGCTGGGCTCCCTGTGATCAGATTCTATCTTGCATTCAGAAGCTTGTCTTATTGGCTAAAAAGGACAAACTCACAGGATCATCATAAAATTCTACTTTATTAGATGGATGCAAAAGTCAAATCATAAACCTTGGGGCTGATTCCCTCAAGCACACACACACTCACAGTAACTAGCTATGAACACTAAACACCAATGCAAAGGTATACCTATCCCCAAGCACTGGAGTCTGCTGTTGATGGTGAGTCAAGGCTACTTTTAGTGCAATGTTGCTTCAGAAGGGGGTTGTCAGCTGGTTCTTTTGGCTGGGCAGGCAGGGTGCTGCTGAGGTCAGAGAGGGCACCGTTGGGGGTCATTCTTCACTGCCTTTTATCCCTCTCTGGCAGACTTTGGTGACTTCCCAATTTCTGGGCTTACCCAATCCAGGGGTCATTGACCTTGTGGGATGTCCCCATTGGTGGTTGCTGGATGGCAGCTGTCAGACCCAGAGATCAAATCCAGAGGTACATGCAACCTTGGGAGTCCATTGAAAAAGTTTGATTAATACACTGCTGTGATTATTTCAAACCAGGGCTTCTGTACTTTTAACAGTGACATTTCAGGGAGTTCCTGGCTCTGTACTGAGCCTTTCCTCTCCTTAGTCTGTGGTTTCGTAGGTGTTAATTGCCACTCATTAGCCTGTTATTCTGTCTAGCTATTGTGTTATGTAATCAACCAAGATTCATTCTGGAATCCGCTCTATACAGAGAAGCTGTTGTTTGATTCCCACCCTTGTAACATTGTTACATGGTACAACTTACTTTTAAACTTAAAGTACATTTGTTACAAAGTTAAAAAGCATAGAATGTAAAACATAAAAGGGTGAAATGCCATGGCACATACAACAAATAGACCAAATACAAGGGGGGTGGGGGGACACAGCCATACTGATGCAGAATAATATTTTATACTCAGAAAAGCACCTAGGGAAGCCTAGGGAACAATCCAGAGAAAATGGATATACAAAAAAAAAATTCTAGCCAATGTTTTTTTCTTTTTTCTTTCTTTTTTTTAATGAGGGAAACATTCCTTATTAAGACTTTCAGCATGAGATTAGAATTTTGTCCTATAAAAAATAGAATCCCTGTAAGTTGGAGGCTGAATCTCTGGAACTAGAAGAAAAAAATGATGTGAAACTAAAGAAAATACTGATAGCAATATTCTGTGGTATAAAAACTTGATAGTCTATTAGTGTGATTAAAATGAGACCCTGGATATTTCTAATCAAGGAGGTTTTAAGGATATAAGACCCCATCTACACATTACACCTAAGACATAATTAACCAGTTAATCACATCTTAAGTTATCACTAGCCACATGTTCAATCAACTAATGGCATGATAAAAGGAGGAATAAGCCAAAGTATGTGGAATAACTTTGTGGCTCCTTACTGTCATGCCATTAATTGAACATGTGCTCAGGGGCCTGTGTGGTGGGAGCCCTGTCAGCCAATCAGGGCTCCCATCTGGAGTCCCATGTGCACCCTAAAGCCTTGGACCTCCAAGCTGACAGGGCTCCCAGCAATGGGAGTGCCCCAGGCATCCCCATGGCTAGAAGACTATAGCTGATGGATCACCCCTGTGACTGGGGGATTACATCAGCTGAGGTCTTCCAGCCTTGGAGGTGCCTGAAGTGTCCCCATGGCTGGGAGCCCTGTCAACTGAGAGAGCTTACAACTACAAGTTTGCTACTTGCCAGTGCAAGGAGAAACTAGGATCATGATCCCAGTTTCCCCATGCACCAGCAGTAAGGCATGATGAACTCTAATCCCACAATCATGCTTCCTACCATGCACGTGTGTCATGGTAGGAAGTGTAATTGTGTGCATCATGCATCACATCCTTTTGTGCTTTTATCTGCATGTCTAGAGGGGCCATAATATTCAGAGATTTGTTTTCCTAGTGTATACAGCCACAATAGAGAAACAGAGAAAATATAAATCATAGGTAAACTGATACATTGTTTCCTAAACTACTTATTCTGCGGAAGTATTGCAGTTATCAGAAGACTTGAAAAGGAACACTCTTCCGCAAAGAAAAAAATACTTCTGCTAAACAAAGAATATCTGTAAATTATTGTCACAATATAGAAAATATTCTCAGAAAGTTCTTCTACTCAGCTACCATGTATATCTAGAATAAAATCAAACCTGAGGAAAGGCACTTGATATATGAAAGCTTGTACATCAGTAGTCTCAACTATAAAACTGGTCCAATAAGATATACCACTTCTTGTACACTCCCTGGACCATCATGGCTACAACAACACTTGGAATCATTTCCTTATTTGAAATGCTATGAACTCTTTGTCCCATAAGAACAATTTTGTAGCTGTAATTTTCTCTGGATTGTTCCCTAGGCTTGTTTGCCCACTTAGAGAATAAGTACAGTGACCTGACACATAGGCGATTCCATCCTGAGAGGTACGGAAGGGCCCATTTGTCGCCAGGACCCTTCAGCATGAGAGGTCTACTGCCTGCCTGGAGCTAAGATTCGGGATGTGACGGAGGTAATCCAGG
>NW_017728906.1:114090132-114104710 GCF_001723895.1 Crocodylus porosus | reverse complement strand
GCACTCTTTCCTGCTTATGCAGGGGGTCGGACTCGATGATCTATCGAGGTCCCTTCCGACCCTAGCATCTATGAATCTATGAATCTTCAGTACTCTTAGTACCAGCTTCAAAATTTCTGTCAATCACTCTTTTACTCTTTTCTATCTCTATCTGAAATAGACTCCTAGGACATCCCTGCTTGCCAGATGCCCTCAGAGTCACCTTTGTTTTCTTGGGTTAGAGTGCTGTAATCATGCAAATATGCATAACAGCTTAGTTATCAACATTACCTTTTGGATAGGATGCAAATAATATCTCTTGTGGGATGTAATAAAAAGCTGAATTCCTGCTGCCCCTTCCATATTCTCTAATTCCAGCTAGGAAATAAATCAAACTACTACTTTCTACATGTTACAAGAAATACATTGTATTGTATTGTGTTGCTAAGTAAATGAGATACAAAGAACACTCCATGGATGTGTAGGCATAAACTACAGAACAACATGTTATTTGATATGGCAATAGCTGTAATTAAGATGAAAGAATAGACAACTAACATGTTAACCTCTTTATACCTACCTGAGGATACCTCCTTCCATAAATAAAAATGCTTATATTATTTTAATTGTGGAACAAAACCAGCTTCCTGATTGCTAAAAAAAATGGGAATAAATAGAAATGTTTGAAAATATGATGTCCATATATGACTAATTTAAGAAAAAAATCTTAGTTAATTATTCCACATGGGCTGAGATATTTTAGATGCTGAGATAATTTAGCAGACCACTCATGCATATTCTTGACTATAAACATATAAGAAATCCCAGTGACTTTCTTCCCAAGGCACTGTCTGTTATAATTCACATTAGACCATTTATCTAGCAAAATATTTTGCAGTACTTATTATCATGTAGGACCTGAATCTGTAACCTATTACAGAAGTTTGATATTAATGCTATATAGTAAAGAATCAGCACCTTAATATTTAAATGGATACTCTAGTCAATCTATATACTAATACACTAAGGCCCTTGCCAGATATATAAGTAAAGCCACAATGGGATCTGATGTGTGATCCATACAATCACACTTCCTGCCATGCCCCACATGCACAGCAGGAGGCATGATTGTGGGACTGAGCATCAGATTCCATCATGCCTTACTGCCAGTGCAGGAGAAGCTCTGGGATCCTCATGAGCTGCAGGCTCCTAGTCATGAGAGCACGTGGTATGCTCCCATGGCTGTGAGACTGGATCAGCTGACAGGGCTCCCTGTCACTAGGATGCACCTAACAGCACATTTGATTCACGGCACCATAGGAGCCTGCCACAAAAATAAATTACACATTTTTTGTGGAGTAACTTTGTGTCTTATGCCTTGTTTTATGACAACATTAATAAATTTAATGTGTGGCCTGGTTACAACTTATTACACAATTAACTCATTAACCATGTCTTCAGTGTAACATGTGACAGGGGCTAAAGGTCTAAAAACATTTTAAGGTATTTATGTTTACCGTTTGCCGATACATTACATATCTTTTTATAGATGAGAGAGGAGATTTGCAATGATCTAAAAATCATAAAAATATCTGGAAAAAAAAACCCAATGAGAAATTAATAAAGCAAAGTGTGCATATAGAAAAATAAAGATGTGATGCAGTGGATATATGCACACCACTATGATCTCTTAAACAAGCTGGCAGGCAGTACAGGACTTCAATTTCTTTGAATTTAACTTAAATTTACACTTCAACTGTCACAACCAAAATGTAGAGGTAAATGCTGTTCTTCAGTGCAAGCTCCTCTTTTGGGATGAGGTTCCAATGACTCCTGCTTTGCTTTTACAATGTATTGACATGCATGGCATAATGACCTCCAAAATTATTTTCTGAGGAAAAATCAGAGCTTTAAGAGGGGATTTCACGTTCTCTTTGTGTCTAGAATGGAAAACGGTCTTAAGAGACTGAGACTGTAAAGATATTTTGCCCCCAAAATTAACCCTGCTATAAATGAGGGCATAATTCCCATAATTATTGGAGAAGAAAAAGTATACTTAATCATAGATAGTATACGGTATAGGCAACAAATGAGGTAAAAATGACAGCCAATATCTGACTTTCTTAACAGCTTGTCTCTAAGCAGCTTGCCTCCCCACAGGCTCATGCTGAAAGTGGAAATGATTGTGATTGTGTTGTAAAATATTAATCTTAAAATTAGTTTAATCAGATTTATTGTAAAAAGATTTTATGACAACACTATAGGCTATAAAGGATAATGGAATAGGCTAATAGAAAATGTTCTTTTGCCAAGTGTCACATTATGCTCATTAGACACAACTCTATCTTTTTAAAGATACACAGGAGGCAATTTTCTATGAGAGTAGCTTTTGCATTGCCTATCAACAAAAGCCAAGGTCAGACACTTGGTAGAGTAGGTATTTACCTACCACAACCTGTGTTTGGACATAGCAAGAAATGTCAAGAGTGAAATCATTTGACAACCCAAAAATGGAAATTAAACAGAGAAATGATCAAGAAATATTTTAAAAAATCGTATTCCATGAATTCATCCAGTGAGTTTTGTAATTATAATATGCCTTCTTAAGCCCCTTCAGGATTTTCAAAATGCTTGAAGCTACTTACGTTTATTTAAATCATGGTTGAACACCCTTCTGAAGTTATTCCAAGTTCAACATGTGCTTTTAAAGGGGAAGTGGACTATTTTATTATATTTTTAATCCCAGTTTTGTCCCAGGAGTCAGGAGATATATAGTCTGAGGCAAAAGATGTTAAATCTGTAGAGGAGTTCTTTGATGTAGTGGGAAAGAGTAAGAAAGCTCCTACAGACAGGGCCAGATTTTTAGACAGAACTATTATGCTCCACTTTACTGAAGATTTAAAATATTTGACCCAAACTTTATGCACACCCAATACAATTGGGGTGCAGATCAATAGAAAAATCAAGAAGGAGCTAAACAGTAAAAGGAAAACTGCAGCACAGTGGAAAGATGAGAAGCAGTGAAAACAAATTAAATAAGTGTGAATTGCTCATGTGTTACAACCCCAAGCATTTTTTAGCTTGAAGCCTTCAGAAAACATGCAGTTAATTAAGGTATAAGAGTTATTTAAGAAATAATGTTATGTAAAAAACAAACATACAACCATAGTCAACATTTCTAGTGAAAATTCATGGGGTACATACTTGTATTAAATAGTTATGTACAAGACTGTACAGTAGCCAGATATTGCTGGTGCCACAACCCTCTTACATTGCAAGACAGTTCTTGAAAGCACCGGAAAAGCCTGGGGTAGTTTTCTTTCACTCCAATTTGCTTGAAATGAAACGTAAGTGATCATTTGTGGTTTTCTCTCTCCTAACTTCCTCTGAATCCTTATAACATAGTTTTCTTTCAGTAAATCCATCTTTCAGCTACTTCAGGAATTTCTAAAACTATCTGTTTGAAGCTACAATGTTATTGTAGCACTAGCCAAACAATTGTTATTCTTTCTCAAAGGTCTTGTTAAAATAATAGTAAGGTAGTTGTAATAGCTCTGTTAGTCTGGGTAAAAAGTGGAATGGTATGAAGAAAACATAAAAGATAACTAGATAATACCATATATTTTATTTAGTAGTGCATTATGATCTATGTCAACAAAGCCTGAAGTGAAACAATTATAAAGAGTGATTCTGTGGTTACAGACCATGTTTTGACTATAAGAGGTATTTAAATGTTTCTCACAATGTTGTCAACAACAGAGGTCTAGTAATTAGTTAACCACTAGATGTATGCAAGGTTACAGTGGATCAGTATGCTGAAATCCAACAGCCTGACTCTGCACATTACATAGCCTAAGAAATAGTTCAGTAAAAAATAAAACGGTTGCATATTTTATTAGCTGAAAATGCAGTTTCAGACTGACCTAAAGCATTCATTAATTTTCATTGATCTCATCAAATAATTTACACCTAAAAAATTTAAAAGTAAAAAAGTTCAATATTTTAAACAAAATACATATTATTTCTTATGCTTTCATTAATTTAAATTTTAAAACAAGCAATGTATCTTAAATGAAGTCTTTGTGAGCTCATACACGTGTGTGCATATATGTGTATATGTGTGTGTGTTATTGTCAATTATATAATTGAACGAATAAAATACATCTGTCAACTGCAAATACATATTTTTATTTTTTTATTCACTGAAAAAACTCGGTTGATGCAAAGCTTCTGTGTGTTTGTCTTTTTGTTGTGTATATGGACACATTTGGTTTAGATTTTTTTTAAGCTAACAAACACAAATTTTTTTGCATTGTTTTATTAAGTAATAGGAATGGTAAAAATGGTTTTCTTTCTTAAATCAGACCTACTTCTGAGTAAACAGTCATTTTCTGCCTAGTTAACACTGATTTTTCATCAGGGATCCTGGTTTTCTCTGATAAAAAATTCCCAAATTTCATTATACGTATGTATTAGTGGTGTTTCATTTTAATCATGGAAAAATGTGGATTTTAGGTTACTCTTCTTAAACCAAAATTGGGGATTTGTTTGTATCAGAGAAAATCAGGATTCCTGTTTTTCATGTATTCTGTATTTCAGCCTTCTTAGATGGTAAACTTTCAGCAAATAGCCTTGAAGTAAGGAGAAGCTCCTGGTAGTCACTTTGCACATTGGAAGGAACTCAAAAAATAGACTTTACGTTCTATAAAAAGAGGTTGGACATTACAGCTTTCCTATTATTCTCTGTGTAAATGTCTTCATCACTTTGTGGCTCAGTTTTCTCCATGAAATGGATGTAATAATTATTGTAATATGCTTTCAGAGATGGTCGTCTTTGCTTGTTTTGTTCGCCAAGTTCATCCACTTGCATTCACATTCTAACTTTGTCATTTGTACTGCTGGGTTTGTACTCCTTTCAGTGTCTTTTTGCACATTAGTGAATTTTTTTTTTTCTTTCTTACTGGGTCACCCAATGGTCAGGATGCCTCTTTCTCCCATACTGCTTTAATATATGATATAATATGCATAGTTATTTACGCACATTTTATAAAGGAAGGAGCAAGAATGAATTTTTCATGGAAAGGGGAAAGAGATTAAAATCCCCTTTCATGGTGACTAAAATAGAAGAAAGCTTTGCATCTCTTTCAGCACATCCAGTTATTTGATATTACTAAAGAATATCATATATCTGGAATGAACAGCTTAGTTAAACTTGTGAACCAATTTTAATAACTGTTAACCATCTTTAGTTTGATTGGATTTCTGTCTTTGTATCTTCAGGTCTTTTCCACTGAGTCCATAGTCAATTGTTCAATAATTAGAAGCCCAGGATTCTACTTTCACAAACAAGTTAATATTTGAAGTACTATATACACATTGACTGTAGCAATTTAACAACAGGGGAATACAGGCAAATGGGAGGAAATTCTGAGAACAGTAAAATATTTTAATTAATTAAACGGAAATATCAATTTATACTCATAGATAGAACTAGGGATTAAAAATGGGGGTGCTGGAGATGCCATTAGTGTGGCAGGGGTGGTTACAGCCCACCCCTCCTCATCCCTCTAGCATACAAGCTGCTCTGTGGCAGCAGATGACATTTTTGTACCAGAACCAGGTAACACTCCCTCCCTGCACCCTCAGCACCCTTCTTCTCCAGTGCTCAGCAGTACCTTTTTCCCCCTCCCATTTCTCACCCCAGTCCAGTCCAGCAGAGGTGGCCCAGGGTTTATCTCTGGGTATAGGAAGGGGGAACTCCCTGGTCACTGTTGTCTCACCTGATCCAGAGTAGGTAGAATTCCCAGAGCCACTCCTACCCCACTCCAGGTGTTTCTATGAGTGGCAGTAGGATGGCAGTTTTGGCCAGGTACAGCAGCAGCAGGCAGACAAACTTGCTTCCTTCCTAGTCCCCTAGGCATTCCCTGCTTCTCAGAAGCAGGCAATAGAAGTGGGGACTGCCCACAACCACCATTGCCCACTAAGCCTATCACCCTGCACAGCTACTCTCTACATCTGGAGGCCCTGAGATGGCAGAGGAAAAAGGGTGGAGAGGGAGGGAGCAGCAATCTGCTGCCCAGGATCAGTACTCCACACAACCAGTTCCCACAACTCCTGCTGGAGTGGGGTAGAAGCGATTCCTGGGGCTTCCCTTGTCCCTGGTCAGCTGGGGATAGAGGCATCAGAGACAGGTGTCCCCTTCCTCACCTGCTCCCTTCCTGTTTCCCCCAGGTGTCCCATGCCATCCCATGACTTCAGTCATGCCTTGGACTCACAGGGGACCCAGGCATTGGGGCTGTGGAAAACTGGAGGCACTAGCAGCTGAGGTATATTGTGGAACTGAGGTATAACTACCATTGCACTTCCCCTGTATTCACCCCTGTTTAGACTCAGTATGAAGGGGGAAAGTAGAAACCCATAAAATCATAAAGAAACAATTAAACATCATTGGTACAATAGCATCACTTTGTTTACACACATAAATATATGTATAAGCAGACACTAAGACACTTACCTAAAACTAGTTTTTTATACTTTCAAGTGAAAAATGTTTGGATTTTTTTGGCAATATGGAACATAATATATAGTTAGAAACATGTTAGGCAACCTTCTAGGCACAAATTGTCTTCCTTCTACAACGTCGGCCCTATATGACAAAAAATAAAATGCTTACTACTTTCTCTAACTTCTGTGGCATTTTCTGCCATTCACTTATTACATTTTACAGAAGTTTTTGACCTGCTGAATGTTTGTATGACTCAGAGATTTTCAACCATATACATTAAATATTTATTAATTTTAAAATACTTTTTCTTCATAATTATGTATTAGTTTAAAATATGCCTAATGAGGTCAACAATAAATATTCTCTTGGCACTTAAGCAGGAACTTTTCTGGGCTCTTATTCATAATTGCCAGGTAATTTACATTTGACCCTTGCCTCCAAGTCAGAATGTTAATGTATTTTGCAGGGTGAATTTAAATCTGTTCTCAATTAGGATGTAAAAATAGAAAGTATTATATTTTATTGTGAATGTAACTTTAGATCATTCTATCTGAATGATGTAATTAATGTAAGGAATCTTTACTAATGCCTTCCTAATCATTGTATACATTGTATAATTATGTCAGCATTTGAAAACTTTATTTCGTGGCTTTTAAAAAGAAATATAAATATATAAATGTATAAATTATATTTCTAACTCATACTTTACATAAGCAGATGCATGTCTTTATTGTTATTAAATTGATTACACATTGGAAAAACATAAAATATTATTTTCATATATAGGAAAACAAAAACATGAATTATACTAAAACAGTAGCTTGTCTTTCACATTTTAGTGTCTTCGTTCCTAATACATTGTGCCTTAAAAATACTTTTGGACAGAATCACCCCCTCCCACCCAAAAAACCCAAAAACAAAAAACCCCTCCAAAACAAAAACCCACATGGTGGAGAGCCTGAAGAGCTGGAGGAGATATTGAATTCTTGTTTCAACACCTACAGATGAATTTATTTATTATTGTATTTGTAACTATGTACCCACTGCATTCCGGGCATAAGTACAAAAAAATTAAAAGCATAAATTATCATAACAAATCAAATGCCTATAACAGATGTGCATACAATTCTAGTGTATCCCAGGTAATCTGGTTTCCCAAGCTGTTACCTTCTGTTCAACCCTTCTCTCAAGGTCTTCCCTTTAGGGAATATCACATCGCATAGAATTTATCAACTTCTAAATCTCCTCTTATCTGAAAAATACTCTTACTAGGTAGCCATGTCTTAAGTTATAGCCAGTATGATGATGAGGGATCCTGATTTTCTCTGATAAAAACCAGGATCCATGATAATGATACATCCCTCATTTTAAGAAATAGTCTTTGTTTGACATGTCATGCCCCACTGAAAAGCTAATTTTATCAAAGTACTTTAAAACAAAGGCGCACATTTTAAAACAAAACTAAAATTATATCTAATGTGGTATTTGGCTTTATTAACAAAACAAAATGTGGGGAAAGTCAGAGAAAAATAAGAGAGAAACATAAGGTGTAGATTTCCTTCTAATTTGGCAGGACCATTTTTATACTGCTACTTATATTGGCCTAGTTCATACTCTAGATCTACTTCCTAAAATAGTTCAACCACCTTTGTAGTAACTTTTATAAATCATAAAAGTCAATAGAACCTTTTCCATCAGGGTGAAATAACTAGTAAACTAGCTTTCAAACCAATGTTGTATCAATTTTGACTCAAGTTAATACAGGATATTTTGCCACAACATAATTATGGAAAAAATTGTATGTTATGATGCAAATTTGCCATTCTGTTGTATCAGAAGTTTTTCATACTGTTGTTATGTACATACTATATTTACCTGAATCCAAAATGATTGTGAATTTAAGATGACCCTCCAATAATTACATTTAATCTATGGAAAATGTATAAATTTATTATCACTTTCCATATATAGAATCTAATTATTAGATGGTAGTCTTAAATGTGTCCCCAACCCTGCCCCACTGTTGCAGCAGTGAACGCAGTGAAAGCAGTGACAGAGGACTAGGTTGTGGGAGAGGTCGTGAGGGGACAGGGGATAGGGCACATGAAGGGAGGGCAGGCAGAGGATCAGTCCCAGCTGTCTATCCCCCCACCCCCATTTCCTGTCCTCTGTGACTTACTCCCTCCCCCCCAAATGCCTGCATTCCCTGGTACCTGCCCTCCCTCTGGTCCCTGCCCCACTACCTACCTTCCCCACTGCAACTTCAACAGATGTTACCGGGCAGGCTGGAATTAGAAACAATGTGCTCAGGTTTGGGGTGGAATCAGGGCTGTTCTGGAGCTAGATCAAGTGAAAGAGGAAGGGAATGTGCCAGGAGGGGGGGCAAAGGAGGCAGGGGGCAGGTGCAGGACAAAGGCACTGGGGGAGGGGAAGCAGGCAGCAGATGTGGCCAACCTTTCCTGACCCTGGGTTGACCACCTGTCACCCCACTGCCTTATACTCAAATCCAAGAGAAGGGGCTCCTTCCCCTTGTTAAATGGGAGAGAACCCTTGTCTTGGATTCAAGTAAATACAGTAAATCACTGACCCTGCTAACATTATCTCCACCTGCTACAGGTTTGACACTGTATATAAAGACACCTTGCCAAAGTGGTGTTCTACATTCAGGCATTTCACTTTTAATCCTCCAGCTTCATTCCAGAATCTTCTTTCATGTTCTAGGTTCTGTTACTTGAGCATATAAACAGGAAGAGCCAGGCTTTGAGAGCCAGATTCCATAAGATAACAATTCTTCACAGAAGTTGTCCTCATTTAATACCATGAGACACCACGATCTAGGAGGTGGTGGCTGGAGACACCTCAGGAATCAGTTCTAGTGCTGTTCTATTCTCTGCTGCTCCATATGGTGGTGAGTGGTGGTTGCTAGTGACAGTTGAGGAGCTGGTTCCCTCGCAGGCACCCACACCATGGACTTACCTGGCAGGGGAGACACCAGGATCAATCAAGTGGATATTGGTGAGGCAATACAAGTGCATCAGGATGGAGCTGGTAACCCAGGCAATATAATAATGAAGACAGTAGCTTGTGAGTATGCAGACAGTGCTATGGAGGAAGCAAAGGAATGGTAGGTGGTCAGTCGGCATGGCAAATTGGTGTGTGGAGTGATAGAGAAAAAGAAACAGAATGAATCAGAGAAGACAGAAGGGAATAGAGAGTGATAGAGATACCAGGAAGAGAAAGAACAAAGCTGGAGTGAAAGAGTGGAGGAGGTGGGGAAAGAGAAAGAATATGAGAAGAGGACATATATGTTGTGGGAGGAGGTTGACCCCAGGAGAACTGTTGAATTGTGTGTGAAAGCAATGTTGATGAATGGAGGTATTAACGGGACAATTATTATGTTACAGGCAGATGTCATGGCCAAGGTGCTGTTTGATGACTTAAAAGTAGATCCAAAGGACCTTATCTGTGTAGTGGCCTTTGATAATTTTAAACTTTGGAACATAACTTTTTGGAAGTGTGATGCCTGTGAGGCGTTTTGGGCATTGTAAGGAGGTGGAAGATAGAAAGGACCTCTATGGGCTTGGAATTGGTCAAAAAGAGAGGGAGAGAGTTTGATTTCTTAAGATATATACCAATATGTTGGAAGAGGAGGACATCACAAGGTGGCTGGAGCAGCAAGTTTAGAAGGTGCTGTTCGTGCAGCGTGCACTGCACCATTGGAAGATATAGACTGGGGCATGGAGGGCAAGAGCTATAATAGAAGAGGAGCTGGGAAATCCAGGGGGAGTACGGCCCCATTGGTTGTTAACATTGGACCCCACAGAGGCTATGTAACTTATTATGGTCAGCCTAAACACTGTAGCCATTGCAGTCTGGAAGGCCATCTGGCTGCATTTTGAAGCCTGACAATTTGTTACAAGTGTATGAGTCAGATCATAGAGCAAATATGTGCAAGGAGGTCTTGAAGTGCAGTCTTTGTAGAGGGGAAGGGCATGTAAGGAGGCAATGCCCACATTCATATGCAAATCAAGCAAGGGAGATGAGTGAAAGGTAGCAGGGAAGTGAGGAGGAGGAGGGAGAAAAAGTATCAGCAAGTCTGAAATGGAGATCTTTACTACTGAAATGCTGGGGGTGGGGGAGCAACAAGAGAGTGTAAATGAAGCAGCGAGGCTGCTATCTGAGATGGAGGAAGAGGAGCAAATGGAGGAGGAGTTGCCATGTGTGGAAAGTACTGGGAAAGACTTTGGTGGAAAACAAGGAATAGCATTACAAAAAGGAGGGGCGAAATCAAACAGCAGGGCTAGTGGGGAGGAGGGAAGGGAATTGGAGGGAATTAAAATGGAACCAAAATTGTGCGGGGAGAAGGGGAAGGAGACTGATTTAGAGAAGTGAAAATAAGAAGTGGGAATCGAAAAGAAGGAAGACTGGGGTGGGGGAAAAGGGGAAGGAGAAGGAAAGGGAGGAGGGAGAAGGTGGGAAATTGGGTGGGGGATTAGCGAGGATGAATGTAAGTAGTAGGGAGAGAGAGATAGGAGAGAAAGGAAGAAAAGGGAGGGCTTTCTGAGCCTGACAGCAATTAAGTACAAAGATGACAGGGATGAGAAAGGGAGAGAAATACCAGAGTTAAGCAGTGGGATGCATGAAATATGAGAAAGGCTGCTTGTTTATATATTATTGTAATGGCCTTGATACTTGCCTCATTGAATGTGAGGAGTTTATATAAAAGACAGAGGTGGGATACAATGAGGGAAACATTATTAGCTGTAGAGGGACAGGTGGAATGTGGCTTGCCCTAGGAACTGAATTCAAAGCACCTGGAGAAGTAATGCCGGTTAGGGCTGTTTTGGTGGGGTGGAACAAATAAGACTAAGACTACAAGGGTGGGGCTGTTGGGGTGGGAAAGAAGTGTAAAAATTAAGAAAGTGCAACAATTAGTTGCAGGTAGACTGCAGAAAGCACTGGTGGAGGTGGAGGGGATTGAAGTAGCACTATTTAATAGTTATGTGCCAGCAGAAAGAGCAGAGCACTTTTCTTTCAAAAGATGGGGATGTGGTTGCGGTGGGGAAGGGCCAAGGATATCAACTGGCGATTTTAATTGTATTATTGATGAGAGTGGGTGGCAAGGGGTGCATCAGGGTGGAGCATTGGACAACATGGGGAAATAATTAAGAGGGTGGGTTAAAGATGAAGAGTTTTAAAATGTTTGGGAAGGAAATGGGGGATGTACAAGGATGGATCTGGGTGGGATGGACATGTCAAAGATAGATTATGTTTTTGTTTCTGATGGGTTGTTGATAAAGGGAAAGTATGTGATTGACATAGGGTTTATGGATCACTAGGTGTTGAAGATGGAGGTGGGAATAGGGGAGGGAGTGAAAAAGGGAATAGAGCTTTGGAAAATGAATGTTTCACTGTTAGAAAGTGACAAAGAGTGTCAAGCAATATGAGCAATGGGGAAAGTTACGTCAGTATGCTGTTATGAGATGGGAATAGTGGGAGGTGATTAAGATGAGAGTGCAGGAATGGTTTGATGGGGTGGGGAGAAGGAAGGCAAGGGGGAAGAAGTGGAAATTAAAATGATTGCAAGGGAAGGCTCAGAGATTGATTAGAAGGGTGGGGTGGGGGAGAAACTGAAGATAGAATAGGAAAGGATAAGGGAAGGAGTGGAAAATTGGTTTAGGATGAGGATGCAAGAGAAAGGATGAGGATGCTTTTGCTGAAAGAGGTGTGGGTGGAAGAGTGGGAGGAGTAGAGGAGGTATTTTATGTAAGAGGGAGATGGGAGGGAGATGAACAGAGAAGGGGGTGAGGAGTCTGGAGAGGTATAGAGGGAGGTAACCAAATTTTATGAGGGTTTGTTTAAAAAGAAAGGGATGATTAGGGAAAAACTAGAGGGATTTGTGGGTGGGTTAGAAGTGAGAGTGTGGGAAGAGAATGAGAAGGGGTTAATAGGAGAGATCTCCAAGAGGGAAATGCTAGTGGCTTTAAGGGCAGTGCCAGCAAACAAAATACTTGGGATGGATGGCATTCCTATTGAATTTTATTTGAAGTTTTGGGATTTAGTAAAGGGGGATTTGTTAGAGGTTTTTAAGGAGATAATGGAAAGGGGAAGGTTGGGGAGTGATTTGCACAGGGAGTGGTGACCCTGATTTACAAGAAAGGGGGAAGGGAGGACATTAAAAACTGGAGACCCATCACTTTACTAAACATAGACTATATGTTGTTTACTAAGATATTAGCAGCACATTTAGAGAGGATACTTGCACAGGTGATGGGAGGGCAGCAAACTTACAGAGTGGTGGGGAGAAGGGCAGCACAAATTCATTAGATTGTTTGGAACATGTGAGCTTATATTTGGGAAAAGAAGTGGAATTCGTTAGTGGTGAATCTGGATTGAGAAAAAGCATATGATAGCATTGTGCACGAATGTTTGTTTAGGGTATTAGATAAGATAGGGTGACTGGGGAAATTTGTTGGGTGGCAGAGGGCTATTTATTGAGGGGTGAAGAGCAGGGTTAGGGCTAGGGGAATTTTGGGAGAGGCTTTCGGGATAGATTCAGGGGTGAGACAGGGGTGTCCGCTATCACCATAGTTATTTGTATGTGCAATTGAGCTGCTGGCACAGTGAATTAGGGGGGATAGGGTGATTAGTGGGATGAGAGTCCTCATGGGGAGGGGAAGCTAAATGTTTGCTTTTTATGGATGATGTGATGGTGGCAGTGAGGGATGAGGTTTTGGTGGGCAGGATTCTGAAGCATGCTGAAGGGTTTGGGGAGGTTGCAGGGGCAAGGGTAACTGTGGGTAAAAGTATAGTATTAGCAGTGGGGAGTTGGGGTGATTTGGGGACATTTGGGCTGAGAGTGAAAAGGGAAAGGATGAAGGTGCTAGGGGTGAATATGGATGTTGAGGGGAAGGGAAAGAGGTGTGGAAGAAATTGTAGGGAAGGGTGAAGTGAGTGGTGGGGTTGTGGGAAACATGGGGATTGTCATTTAGGGGTAAAGTACAGGTGATAAAGCAGTATCTACTGCCACTGGTTCTGTTTACAGGAATCATGTATCTGCTGTCCTGTCCTGGGCAGGGAGTTATTAAGGAGATTGGGTTCATATGGGGAAGAGTGGAAAGGATTGTGGGCATGGAGGATGTCACTGCAGTATGAGTGACTGGGGGATTTTCTTAAAGCATAGGGATTAGAGGGGTTGGAGCTTGATGGGCTGAGGGATTCAAAAGGAATGTTTAAGTTTCTGAGGGAAAGGGAGGTAGTTACAGATGTGGGAGAATTGGAGTAGAACAAGTTAAATGAGTGTGGAAAGGGGTGGTAGGAAAAGAGTGGAAAGGGGAGCATGAGGTGTTAGTGTCGGGGGGGCAGTGCAGAAAATATTACTGGTAAGGGAAACATTGCATCGGTGGAGATTAGATAGGTACAAAATGTTTGAGGGAAATTTGTGATACAGATGAGTTAGTATTTCACATTTTATGGGATTGTTTTTATGCACCAAAAGTGTGGGGGAGGGTGGCTAGTTTCTTGAAAAGCATGGGAAAGGGAGATGGGGTGTCTTGAAAATGTGTTTTATGGGCTAATGGAGGGCATGGATGAGAGGTTAGGGTTTTGTTGCCTTGGGTTAAAGTGGCGATTTCGAAGGTTAGATGTTTGTTAGTTAGGAACGGGCTTTTTTTCTCAACAGTAGAGTGTCTGCCATTAGAATTACGTGAACTGAAATTTTGTACAGGGAAGAGGAAAAAAGAATCCCCTCCTTTTTAAACCAGTCTATGTGCACAGAACGTCTGTTTTGTTAGGGGTGTAGACCGGTTTTTCAGTCACTTGTACAAGGTTATGAGTAATGCCTGTATGTGGCCAGAGTTTTTTCATAGATTTCATAGACATCAGGGCTGGAAGGGACCTCAGGAGATCATCAAGTCCAGACCCCTGCCCAAAGGGCAGGAAGTCAGCTGGGGTCATAGGATCCCAGCAAGAGAAGCATCCAATTTACTCTTGAAGGTGTTCAATGTAGGTGCTTGAACCACCTCTGCTGGCAGACTGTTCCAGACCTTGGGGGCTCGGACAGTAAAGAAATTCTTCCTTATGTCCAGCCTGAAA
>NW_017728906.1:114083083-114090121 GCF_001723895.1 Crocodylus porosus | reverse complement strand
AGCTTTTTTTTTTTTCCCCTGTTTGGCAGGCCCTTTTAAACTCCGCACATGCGCAGTGGGCGTGGCGTCGGGGAACGCTGGTTTCTCAGGCCAGGGGGGCCTTGCCCGGGAGGCCCTGCCCTACAGAAGGGGGACTGGTGAGTACCCCACTCCTTCTCTTGTCACTCCCTGGGGGCTGGGCCAAGTAGGGGCCTGGGCAGGGGCTTGACCCGGCCCGGCATCAGGCAGCGGCCTCCTCCCAGGAAGCAATAAGTTAACCCCTTCCCACCACGAGCCCACTTACCTCCAGCTGTGCTGGGGGTTGGCAGGGGGCTCTGCGGCTGGTGAGGGGTGTCTGGGGAGCTTCGGGGGAGCGGGGGCGCAGCGGGCTTCACCCGCGCGTCTCTCACCGCTCCGGAGCCTAACTGAGCTTTTTTTTTTTTTCATTGAAGTATTATCACTATTTTACTTCAGCATCTTGTGTTCAAAAGTTCATCATCTTGGGCCATGTGGATGTAACAAGGTCCTATTGATAGAACTGTCCATAATCTTCCTTCAGAAATTCTGCTAGAGATTATGTAGATGTAAGTTATGTTGAGTGATAAGCACAAGGATCAAGTGTTAATTTGGATCTATTGATTTTTACTGCCATCTGTATATCTCCCCATTGTTTATACATAATGTGGACTTCTAGATCAATGCTGAAGATGATAATTCTTTGCAAATACTAAGAATGTTTCACTGAAAAATTATCTGAACTTAATGTATTGCAAATATCAACTTTAGTTTCTGGATGACATTAACTGATGAGAAGGCCTGTGCAAATAGGGAAGTGTTTGATTCTGATTTAGATTCAGCTGACTCGGATGCCAGAGATTCAATTCAGAGATCTGAATTGTTTTCCTGATTCGATTCAGCCAAATCACTTCAGAACACTTTGAGCCAATTCGAAGCTTCCACCATATAGTATAACGGGGAATCAATTAAATATAAATAACTTAGTTGTTTTTTAGTTGATTTGGATGAAACTTGCAGGAATGGTAGCCTCTGCTGAGAGCTTGATGCATGCCATGTTTCAATGTGATAGGTGCAGGGTTTCTAGGAAACTGAACCTCAAAGCCCTGAAAGCAAAACTCATGTCACATGTATGTGTTAAGCCACATTGGGGTGAAAACTCCAGGGTGGTAGCTCCTGCTGAGGCCACAAAGCCTGCCAAGTTTCAAGATAGGTGCAGGGGTTTCTGGGAAACTGCACCTCAAGCTGGTGACAAGCAAAACTCATGACTTAGATGACACCGTGTGTGTGGTAAGGTGCAGCAGAGTGAAAACTGCAGGGATGGTAGCCCCTGGTGAAGCCATGAAGCCTGGAAGCTTTCAAAGAGAGAGGTGCAGGGGTTTCTGGGAAACTGCACCTCTGCACTTTTACTTGCGATGCTACATCCCCTGTTCCCCCACCTCAACCCCAGTCTGTCCTACACCTCATGATGCCTCTATTTCCATTTTCACTGACTGGCTTTCTTGCCTGCAATACCAGGCCAGCCTCTGGCTTCTTTACTATTCCTTCCATCCAGGACCGGGAGACACACCAACTGCATGCATTTCCTCAGCCTGAAAAAGTGTTTTTCAACCCTAAAACTTCCTCAGATATGTTTTTTGTCATAATAAACATATAAACATAAAAGCACAAGGTAAGCCATCACACACCATGAATAACATACCCAACACAACATCTTTACTTCTTGCTGGCAATTCCTTTATAAAAAGAAAGGCTCTGTGACAGTTCCATCTGGGTACTTTGATAATGTTGGTGCTACTGGTGTTGAGCCAGCTAAGTTATTTTGACCTGCTGTCATTTACAGTAGTGGACCATACCAAGGCTTCAGGGGTGGAGGAGGCCTCACAGGGGCACACTGCCGTGTTGTGCAAAGGCTCCAGCACCAGGAAAGGTATACCTGAACACACACGCAGTCCCACAACCCCATGCATGAATTTTGTCTGCCTGTGGTCAGAGATACAGGGCCCCAGAATCCAGAATCCCCCTGCACCTATCTCCTTGACAGCTGGCAAGATTTTGGCTGCAGCAGGCCCTAGCAGGCCAGCAGTTTTCATCTCCCTGTGCCTTAGCACAGACACAATGTCACCTATGTCATGAGTTTTGCGTGTCACCAGCTTGAGGTGCAGTTTCCCAGAAACCCCTGCACCTATCTCCTTGAAACTTGGCAGACTTTGTTGCCTTAGAAATACCTACCATCCCTGCAAGTTTCATCTAAATCAGCCAAAAAAACCCAAAGTTATAGATATTTCATTGATTCCCCATTATACTCCAAATTTTTTCTGAATCGATTTGGAAGCTCCAAAGCTTTGCACTGCCCTACTGATGAGGTCTGTGTAAGTGGAACTAAACCAATATGTCTGAAGAACTAACTGACTATATGGATATATGGAATTAGAAACAAGCCCTTTCTAGGTCTGTTTGGTAGCTTTGTAGAGAGGAAGGGATGAAGAGATTTCATTTTCCTTGTTCTGTTGCTCACATATTTTTTTTCTATCAGGTCTGAATTTGCCTTGTAAAACCAGACCATCATACAGATTGTGGCATACTTGTTTTTATATTATGATGTCACTCATTAATTTGTAGAAAGGAAACAGTAAACATTATATGAATAGATATGTGGACATCTTATTTTTATAATGGGGTAACTTACAAGAGGTTAATAGAATCTTTTGTACATATTAACTGCATAACTCGGAGATGGTGGTGAGCTGCACTAATGGTTCTCCATTAGCTGGAATAGGATTCTGACTTTCTTCTTTTGGTGTCTGTTCATTTGAGTGTTCAGACAGATGGCACGTTCCCCTAGACTATGTTTTCAATGTTAAAAAAATTCACATTTAAAATTAATAATTGTCAGAATCTCTGAAGCAGCTGGAAAGTCATTTAGTGGATTTGAACTTAGTATGATGCTAAGGGATTGTTGTGTGTTTCTATGATACAATTCAAGCAAAACAATAATCAGCGGAGCTTCCTTTTTCTTTTGAGCATACAGATACTTGGTTTCTGTGATGTTTCCTACTCTAAATGCAACAGGTCTTCAGTTTCAGATCCACTGTTTTGGTGAGAGTATTGCTTCTAAATCACCTGAAGATCTAGCCACTACTATCATGATTGGACTATTTTTTAAATGATTTTGTCATAACAGTGGAAATCACAGTAGCTTTTCAAGTTCATTTCGTTATGTAGCATTCCGGATTCATAGCGCTGCAGCCATTAGAAAACATGTTGTATGGAAACCAAATGAAAGAGTGTCTTCCATACAGGCAATCAGTGTAGCAGTATAGCAAAGCAAGAAGGATTTACAAATACCTTTGATGATACCTTGTCTCAGATATCTTTTACAGTATAATTTCCAATCTACTGTAGCAATACTGAATTTCTCTGTTTTGCTTTTATTAAGCTTAAGGTCCAAAAGATCGTGATTTTACCACTGCGATTTGGTACTATAACAATCTCCCTGCTCCCAGTAGTCATGGCAACATTTATCTTCCATTCTGTAGAATTCTCCTTCCTTCCTGCCTGCCTGCCTGCCTGCCTTCTTTTCCTACAATAAATCAAAGAAGTTGTTACCTGTCAGCTCTGTGTTCTTGAGGGAACCCTGGCACCCAGCTTGCTGGACTTACAAAGGACTCTCCCCCCTCCCCCCACCTCCACACATGCACCTTATCTAACCAGAACTAAGCAGAAGAAAAGTTTAATAGGCACCTCGGACCAGTCCCAGTCCCAGTATGGGAGGCCTATTTAAACTTGATTGACTAAAACTCCGGGTTAGGGAATGCTGAGGCAAGAGACTGAGTCAGAGGGAGTATGGGTGACATTTGAACAATGGTTAAGGGTTCATCACACGGTGCAGCCCGTTGGAGCCCTGACCACAAATGAAGTCATACTTTTCCTGGGTGACTGGTGGAAGTCCTCCCCACAAAGTCTATGAACACTCCAAATAATCCCCTTAAGTATGTTAAAAGACTAGTAAAATATGAAAGTCATGGTAAGCTGAGGCTTATTCACAACAGGTAAAATACAAAACACTGATGCTGACTTCATGGTGCAAGCATAGCTAGGCCATCTGAGAAGGAATAATGTGGTATCCCTTCCAGTTTCTTCTATATTCATAATAATTTCAAGCTGGCTCTGAGGTGTCTAGTTATTCTTTAAAATTTTATGTTTTTCCTGGTTGTTAATCAGTTTCTTGATGTTCCAAACCAGATAACCCCTTGTCACTGAAAAAGGTAATTAATTTAAATTGGAAATGTTTATATAACAGGATTTCCCTGTCAATTATGGCTTGGGACCCTCATGATTAGACAATTAAAATAATGCTTTGAAGAGGCTGGACTAAGTGATAAGAAAGCTGTAAAGCAGCAAACAGTGTGCTTCAAGAGGGAGAAATCTCTCTGACACCATCCACTGTTATTCTTGAGAAGCTGGGAGAAACAGATTGTCTCTTTTGGTCTCCTGTTTAACCTTCAATGATACTGCTAGGAACTTTGCTTGTCAACAAAACATCCCAGTGCCTTGGTATGGTGAGATCTCATCTCTCTCTCTCTTTTTCTGTCTAGGCATAGCTTTCTGAACTTGAATTTTATTAGTTAAGCTTGACCTAGGTTTCCCCAAATACTCAATTGAACCAGGGTAATATTATAATTATTTTTGTTTGTTTTTCCCTACATGGCTTTTATTACTAGTACCATCAAAAATGTCATGTATTTAGCAATAAATAACTTTTATAGTCAAAGTGGTGGTAACTGGCTGTATTTTTCCTTCTCTACTTCCTCATCCCCACTCGCTTTACAGCAACACTTCTTTTACCTAAGCCAAAGATCCCTGTGAAGCCCGAAAATACTGTGGGATTCGCTCATCAAGACACTATCACTACTAGGACAGTTAGGACAAAAGATTGGGATGTGCTGAATTTGAGAAATATAAGGGAATCAGCTTATATAGGCTGATTGACCCAGTTTGGCTCAGCCATGCCATAATGAACTGAATGCTGGCCCATGAGGGTGTCAGCTGGACACCCAGACTGATTCAGAAGCATTCTTTTCACTGGTGTGCTTGTGTCTGACTGCATTTTATTGTTAACTTAATGAACTGACACCTGGCATATTAGGGTGTCAACCTGTACATGCTGATCAACCCAGCCAGGTCAGGCATGTCACGTGTGTGTGTGTGTGTGTGTGTGTGTGTGTGTGTGTGTTTGACTGATTTGGTGGCTGGAGGAACCCAGCCACATTGGAACTGAGTAGTGCAAGATAGCTCCATTGGGGGTGAGGACTTGCAGACAGGAGAGATACAGATCCATATAGAAACACAAGTAACACAGGCAGCACATTGATAGAATTATGGAGACCCCAGTAACATACCCCTAATAAATGAGTGCACCACAAAGTGATGGGTGAATCTGTTAACAAAGTGCCACAAAGCTGTGAAGACACAGAGATGCTGAAGCCACCATTTAATCTGTACTCCCTTAGCAGTTTATTTCATCAATAAATTATGTGGATACATCCCCTGAACACATATGCAATTGAAAAATTGCAGTTCCTTAACTAACTGTGCTCTTTGAATTGTTGATAACAACAATTATTAGGGGAGTATCTAATCTTCCCATTACATGTAAATAATTTTCTATTGAAAAACTGTCCTTCCATTTTCCAGTTTATCAAGTAACACAAATAGTCCACAAACAGTTATGAGAAGCAGGGTTGTTCAGTTTAATAATTTCTGAGCCACATACAGCTCTGCAGGGCAATCCTAGTCATTGGCCATTATTTTTTATTAAGGCATTTTATTATATGAAAAAGGATCTGTAAAGTGAAAAAGCAGGTCATGTGTCCTTGCTGTGTGGTGATTTGTTAATCTACACATATGCATGCATATATAGTTCTGTTTGCAAACATGCTGGGGCTTTAATATGTACCAAATCCTGCAAGCCCAGGAACTGGAACAGGAAGCCAAAAGGGAAGTTTCCATTTGAATATAGAAAATACTAGGGACTAGAGTCACAAGCCAAACAAGTTAAGGAGAAAGGAACAGGTACAGGTAAATAAATATTAGCATTAAAGTAAACACACTTTGGAACTAAGTAACAGGTTGAAGCAGTAACACTAGTGAATTCACTCAAGAGCAGGTACAGGTAGTGAGCACTAATACCATAGTACATATACTCAGTAAACTGTAAACCCTCCCATATCTCCAGGGATGCACCACAGCGCTCAACTGCCATCTGCAGATGAGGTAGGCCAGAGCGCTCAGTTGTCTTCTGCATATGCTTCCATGTCCTTAGTCCCTTTGCTACAGTCTGCAGTCCCAGCTCCACCACTTCTCTAGGATCTCTCACCAGGCTTTTCCCTGTGCTGCTTCATCCCATGCTCTGCTGCTGTCCCCGGCTTCCTTTCTCTTTGTCTCCCTGCTCCCAGTGTCTCCATGCAGGGGGTTGTAGTCTCCATGCAGTCAGCATAGTTCTGCAGCACCCCTGCCCCCAGGGACTCCTGGGAGTTGTAGTCCAAATCCAGTCAGCAGGGTTACTCCCCCTGCTGTTGCACATTTACATTACATTTAGTACACACAGTATATTACATATTCCATATCCTGGAAAGTGTATCTTGAAAATAGGCTTCAATGAAGTTTGAATTATGCACAATTGGCATAGAGTCATATCTCCAGGCTGTGATTAGTGACAATGGTCTCCTGGAACTTCTGTGATCAGTGTTCCAGTATAATTTTAAATTTAAGATTTTAGATATTAAGTTTCGATTTTTATTCTGTTCGGTTTTCCAATCATATGGAGATATAATATAAAGAAGTATGGACTAATTTTTGCCTGAAATAGCATCTATTTTTGCATCATTTCTTTTACTTTGAGGATCAACAATGGCAAAACAAAATAGTTTCATAGTTTCATAGTTTGTAGGGTCGGAAGGGACCTGAGCAGATCATCTAGTCCGACCCCCCGCCATGGCAGGAAAGAATACTGGGGTCAAATGACCCCAGCAAGATGCTCCT
>NW_017728906.1:114080258-114082931 GCF_001723895.1 Crocodylus porosus | reverse complement strand
GCTTCTCCCACTATCCTCCTTAGCTCGTTGAAGTTTGCCCTCCTAAATTCTAGGGCCGCTGCCTTACTGCATGCCTTTGCCACCTTGTGCTGGATGGTGAATTCCAGCAGGCGATGATCTCTGTCGCCCAGATGGTCGAGCACTCGCAGCCCCCTCACCAGGTCATCACCCGTGGCCAGCACTAGGTCTCCCCTGGTGGGGCTGTGCACCTCCTGGGTTAGATGGAGGTCCTGCACTCTGGCCAAGAACCTGCGGGAGCATTCAGACCTGGCTGACTGCTCTTCCCAGCAGATGTCCGGGAAATTCAGGTCCTCCATGACAACCACATCCTTAGCCTTCACTACCTCTGTGAGCTGACCCAAGAATTCCTGGTCAAGCTCTTCTCCCTGGTTGGGAGGTCTTGAGTCAAGGGTGGAGCATATCAATTATTGCTAGTAGCATTACCGTGGCAAAAATCAGCGGGGTTATCTTGTATATTTTGCTTTCTTTATTAATATAGGATCTGTCTGCTATCATATAAATCTTTGGATCCACCCAGCTCATCTATGTAAGTCACCAAAATCAAATTTCTCTGACAGATCCATTTCCACAATGGAGGTCTATTATTGCATCAAAACATAGCTATTTTACACCTGTACTTCTTGATTTTCTTCGTATCTACTTGTTCATTCCCTCACTAGTCTCATTTCTTTTTTATTTTCTATACCCCTGCTTCTTTAAAGAGAGCCTCTCACTCTTAGGAATCTGTGGAAGACTGACAAATAAACAACAATTGCCATGCTTTGGCAGCAACTTCGAAAACTCCCTTCCCCCGAATTTCACATTGCAACACATCCTACTTCTCTGAGGACCCCTCTATATGTATACTTAAGGCGTGATTAACCAGGTAATCATGCCTTAAGCTGTGACCCACCTACACATTCAAGCAATTAATGGCATAATAAAACAAGCAATAAGCTACAAAGTTATTCCAGAAATACACATGTAGTAACTTTGTAGCTTGTTCCATTCATGCCATTAATTGAATGTGTGGGCAAGTGCTCCCCGGTGACTGGGAGTCTCATCAACTGAGGGGCTGACAGCCACAGGGGTGCACTACTTTCTGCCAGCCCCACAGCTTTCCAGACTCTCAGTAGTGGCAGTTTTGTCAGCTATGGGTCTTCCAGGGGGGGAAATGCTGCTTCCCCTGTGAGCCTCCTTGGCTTTCAGCAAAGACAGCCTCTTCAGCTACAGGGATCTCAGTGGGGACAATGGGAAGTACACTGCCACAGCCATGAGACTCCTGAGCTGTGGGGCTCTCTGTAGAGCCAATATTACCTGCAGTATTTCCCCACTCTGCTCCCTCTGTAAGCCCTGCAGCTGATGTTGCTGTGACATTCACAGTGGCAGCAGCAGGGAGATCACTGCTGCCCCTGTGAGTGTTGTGAAATGTGGTGGTCACAGCAACAAAGGCAGAAAAAAATACTGCTACGTTTGCTACTCTTGAAGTAGGGGGCTCACAGCAGGGGCAGTGAGGGTGAATGCTGCCCCTACTGAGCCCCAAACTTCAGGAGCCTCATAGCAATGGCAACATTCCTCCACACTGCCTCTGCTGCAAGCCTCACAGCCCATGTCTCAGTATTTAATACAATAATTGTTAATTAAATCATTAATATTTATGGAGAACACCTATGCATTCACAATAAAATATGCTTCTTAGCTTAGTAGGGTTGGAGTGTTGCTGTATCCTTGGTAGTTCAGGATATGTAGAAGAAGCAAAAGATTTGGGGGTTGTTTTTTATTTTTTTTGTTATATCTTTTCTTGGACCAACTGTAAATAATCATATTTAACATTGTTTATGTTTACATAGACTTTCTTAAGAGTTGGCTGTGATTATTTTATTTCCCCTATTTACTTAATGAATTCTCACTTAGTAAATGATTTTAGCCAGTTTTTCTTTATTAACATTCTGATTATCCCAGTCGCATTTATAATTCGTTCCAGATATGCCTGCAAGCTTGAAGAAATTTTACACAGTCATTTGACCCTTATCTGCATATAAATAATGAAGAGTGAAAACTATAACTACTCAAGCTGTAGAGTGGTCTGTGCAGTTTTAATTAGCTTAACTCTGCCATGTATCAATCACAGACAAACTTAGAGGCAACATAACAACATGAGAAAATGAAACACTCAATTCCTTTCTGAAATTTTTATACACCATTATAAAAGAACAATACCATCTTCACACTCATATAACTCAATTGACTTCACTGGGGTTCCATTTGATTTCTGCCTTCCTATTGTGGATTCATGAAAAAAAACGTTGAATCTGATTCAATTCCATCATGAAACACAAGTTACAGTGGCATGAGTAGAGAATCAGGTCCTATTTTTCCACTGATTTGGAGCCAAATCAATACAAATGTATTTCTTCCCTCTACCTCCCATCCCACAGACATTTGTTGGCTGTAATAAGCAGGGATCCTAGTTTTCTATGATTTAAAAAAAACAAAAACCCCCTCCAATTTTCAGTTAAAAAAGTACTCCAAAATTTAATTTTTTCCATGATTAAAATGAATATTTATATATTAGTGATGTTTCATTTTAATCATGGAAAAATATGGATTTTTGGGTTACTTTTTTTAACTGAAAATTGGGGATTTTTTTTTTAAATCAGAGAAAACCAGGTT
>NW_017728906.1:114078531-114079668 GCF_001723895.1 Crocodylus porosus | reverse complement strand
GCTAGGGTCTGGAACCAACTTCCAAGAGAAGTGGTGCAGGCTCCTACCCTGGGGGTGTTTAAGAGGAGGTTAGATGAAAATCTTGCTGGGGTCGTTTTACCCCAGTACTCTTTCCTGCCATGGCTGGGGGTCAGACTAGATGATCTGCTCAGGTCCCTTCCAACCCTAGAAACTATGAAACTATGAAACTATTTGTCTTTTTTCACCCTCACCTTTATTGACATTTCATATCCAGCACAAAAATCAGAAATAGATCAGCTATGTATGTGAATCTGACCTATGTATGTCTGTCATAAACAACATGAAATCAAGTGAAAATGATAAAAAAAGGAGAAGGGAAAATGGAGGGATCTGTATACTAATCCTTCAAGGAGTAGATAATATATTATTTTAAGGTATTTGCATTTAATGTATCCCTATAAAAATCTATATAATTTTAATGCTTAGAGATTGTAGATTTGCACAAAATAAAAAAATCACAAAAGGTATGAAAAATGATAAATGAATAAAAATAGCGATCATAGCAAAAGCATAATGAAATACAGCACTTGCACACACCATCTGTGAAATCTTAAGCAAGCTGGCAGGCAATGCTGGGCTTCATTGTACTGCGAGATGGTGAAGCAGATCTTGACACACTAACACATCCTCATATAGTGCCTGCTCTTCTGTTTGTCTTTTCTTTTTCACACAACATGATTCATTATGTACCTAGTGACTTCCTTCATTTTCTTAATATTTATCACCAGCTTGCTTCTTTTGCTGACTTTCATGGAGAACTGTTAGTATTCACTAGCTGTGTCATGGTGGACGTCCTCCTGGCAGGCTGCCTGTTTTTGATTTTCTATTTAAATAGTTAAGTGCACCCTGCAGAAATACCACATATTTAAAAGCATTAATATGTAGTAACTTAAGCAGTTCCTTATAGCTTAGTAATAAAATGCAATAACTTGAATAGTTATAGCTTAAATTATATTAAAAAAGCAAAAAAAAAAAAAAAATCCCGAATTATATACATATTGTGACCCTGGGCTACAGTGGAAAGTGCACCCTGCAGAAATACCACATATTTAAAAGCATTAATATGTAGTAACTTAAGCAGTTCCTTATAGCTTAGTAATAAAATGCAATAACTTG
>NW_017728906.1:114073437-114078431 GCF_001723895.1 Crocodylus porosus | reverse complement strand
AAAAAAAAAAAAAAATCCCGAATTATATACCCCAGCAGTGGTGGGGGCTACAGGGAGTGGTGCAAGAAGCAGCAAGTGGCAGGGGCTGTGGGGAGCAGCGCAGCAAGTGGCAGGGTGGCTAGGAATGGTGGGGGCCATGAGGAGCAGCATGGGTCATAGGGAGCAGTGCAGCAAGTGGCAGGGGCCAAGGGAAGCAGCACAGGAACTGGTGGGGACCACAGGGAATGGTGTGGGAAGCAGGGAGTGGCAAGGGCCATGGGGAATGTCAGGGAACATAGGGAGCAGTGGGAGCTGTGGGGAGCAGTGTGGTGAATTGCAGGACTGCCAGAAGCAGCGGGGGCCATGCAGAGCAGTGTGGGCCATGGGGAAGAGTATGGAAAGCAGCAGGAGCCACAGGGAGCAGGGCAGGAAGCAGCGTGGAACACGGGAAACAGTGTGGGAAGCAGCAGGTGCTATGGGGAGTGGTGGGGGCCATGTGGAGCAGCAGGAGCCACAGAGAGTGGCAAGAGCCATGGGAAGTGGCACAGCAAGTTATGGGGAGTGGCAGGCAAGCGTGCACAAAGGAATGTAGGGATATGGCAGTGGGGGGGTGCAGAGCCCATGAAAGTGCCCTGGGACTGGCAAGGACCCAGGGTGGGGCAGTGGGAGCACAGTGCCTGGGCATGGAGACTACTTGGCTGTATCTCATGAGGCTCACAAGCAGTCTGCTAGAGCCGCATGTGATGGAGCCCTCACCCTGGCCCTATCTTTCTCTCTCCCACTCCACCCACCATAACTTCACACCCTCCCATAGCCCCCACCCCAACCACAGACCCCACACCCACTCATCATACCCACACCACACCACATACACCCCCCTAGTGTCCACACACAACATACAGTAGGACTATATTTTGAGCTATTATGCAGTCACCCCAGATACACTTTTTAAACACATAAATCAGTATAAAAATATTTTAAAATAATATTAAAATAAGATATAGTAGATATAGTAGATTTTTTTGGGGGGGGGTATATAATTTCTGGTTTCAAGACTTCAGAACCCTTGTCCCCAAAAGGAGTACTTCCGGGGCTAGGGGAAGGACTTCCAGTGGCAAAGGTCAGGGGTTGGGGGTTGGACTTCTGGCCCCAATATGGCGACTGGGGGCAGGTAAAATAACAAGGGCTGAAGCTACCCATATGGCCCTTGAGAGCTACCCAAAACTCGATAAGTGGCCCTCCACCTGAAATAATTGCCCACCCCTGGATTAAATCTTTAGAAAGACAGTGAGAAGGAGAGTTTATGACAGATGACAAGGGAAGTCCCTGTTCAATTTTCCTGCCTCTGGGAGAATTATCAGTTATATCATTCACAGAGTTCATAGTCTGAGTTACAGAGAAGGCATTAAGATATTATTGAAGTTCTGTAAGATTGTCGTTTCATCTTCCAATTTCAATTGGTAGTTGCATTTTTTTGATGCAAGTTTAAACATTTTATCCTTTCCATTCAGAGTCCTGTTGAATGCTAGGTGGATTTTAATAAAATAGCATTAAGAGGTTACAATTGGTGGGTTATCTAATAGGTACATTAAACCAAATATGACATTCATTTGTAAAATATTAACATGGCTCCACAAGGATATTGCTAAACTTCTCCATTTATTCAGATTAAGAAAAGAGAAGCTTCTGAAAGTTTTGGTGGGTAAAAATTTTAATATTCTTGGATAGCTTAATATCCAGATATGTTATGTGTTCTAATTTTCATCAATATTACCATATGCTAAATACATCTATTGTGGTACTTTAGTCCAATTAATTGTATAACCAGATACATTGTTTAAATTGATGATTTTTTGATAAAACAGCAGAAACCAACATCTGAGGTGGTGACAAAAGTATTAGTTCATCATCTGGATACAGCAGGATCATGTGTTCACTATCTTCTACCTTAATGCCTTTTATATCATCCTTATTCCTTATAGCTGTAGCCAGTGATTCCAACGCTAAATTAAATAGCAGGGGGTGATAATGGGCACCTTGTTGAGCTCCACTCCTCCTCTTGCTGTGCCTCTGCCTGCTGAGGAGCAGAAAAGTGCAGCAGCATCCACACATGCACCCACACCCCAGAAATGAGCGGGTAGTGTGGTTTGGCATCATTTTGAACTGGCAGATGATCCCACATATGCCATCTGCCTGCACTGTAGAGTCAAAATCAGCCAAGGCAAGGAAATCAAACAAATGAGTACTGCAGGGATGCTGGTGAATCTCTGCAGACACCACCCACTTCTCCTTGCTCCTCCTCAGCCTGGCACAAGTGGGAGTGTGCCCAAAGGGATGTCCCCCTACCTCTCCAAAGCCCACATCTCTCAAAAGTAGAGGCAGTCCACCCTGGAACAGTGTAGGAAGGGCAGACAGAAAGCGGGGCACATTGCAAGAGTGAGCAAGATCACCCAGAGCATTGGGGAGATTTTCCATGATTTAAGTGCAGCACTGTTATATTAGTAATTTGAATGAAATACCACAGAAAAATGTGGATTTGGTGTTAATTTTTTAACTGAAAATTGGGTTGTTTTTTTTTTAAATCAGAGAAAACCAGGATCCCTCATCATGATATAGCCATAATTTTAAGGCAAAATCAGTGAAAAATGTTCAATGTTAATTTTCAGCATTTATGATAAGAAAGCATTTCTTAGGCTATCAATATTAATAAGGCTGAAAAGAAAAAGAAAAATGGGGGAAAGCCCCCCCCAAACCTTGATATTAGTTCCAAATTAAGTGAGGGTTTGTAACAATTGCTTTTATTGTCCTCAAAGGTCAAATCTTCCTATAAAAGTGTGGCATAATGGAAATAACAAGCTTAAAAATATTTTTCAAAATGCTCTTGATCGTCATAAAACATTGTGTATCAAATTCATTCTGTGCATTAATGTGTAATGAATGAGCTATGTTAAATGATGCATTTCTCCTGCCTGACAGATAACACTAAACAGCAAAATAAATAAATAACCCTGTTTCTGAGTTTATTAATAGTTTTAGCCAGCAATAGTAAATCAAATTATTATGGGGAAGTGAAGCAGTTAGAATTCTCATAGGAACTGATCGTTTTTGCTACTGTTCATCGGGATATGAATACAAATAGAAGCATCATAGCACATGGATAATTCAGTGTTTCAGCAAATATTACTTGCAGATGTAAAATTCCACAGCCCTGAAAGAATTTTAGTGTATGTGGTCCAGTAGGCTTCGTTTTCAGTTGCAGTGACTAAATATGTTTCTAAGCATGCATAAATAATAAATTCCTGTGGAAATGCATTGTGGAAAAAAATGAAGCAGAGTGATTTTCCACTTAATCTTCATATACATATGCAAAATACAGATCTGGGACCTGACTCTTTCTTTCTCTCTCTCTCTCTACAGATTATTACTAAACCTTACAGTCTGGATTATTGCCCAGTTCATCTCTGTTGTGTCACTTCTTTGATGTAAATGGAAGAGAGTTTGGCCCTAACTCCTCCAATGTTTGACTCGTGATGTGAGAGAATTCTCATATCATATAGATCTGGCATAATGGCAGCTATCTGTATTGTCCCAGGAGGAGGGGACGTTGCAGAAGGGACTGCTGCTTATGGTCATTGTGTTGGTGAACAGTTCCTGAGACATCACTATTAGACTGTTTGGGCCAAGGGCTGGGCAAAAGCTTCAAAAGATGTAAATTGACTCCTTTACAGTTTCCAGTCTCCACTCTATACTGTACTGAACATTTGGCATTGTTAGAAGCATAATTAGGAAGTTTTGCACCCTGGGCCATGGAGGCAGGGGCAAAGCCAGTTTTGGCTGTCATTCATATGTCCCTCTAAACTGGAACATAGGGCTACTTCCCTGCTTCTTTCCTATTCCTCTCCCTCTCCTCCACCCCCAACAGCTATGTTACTGGGTTTTGTTACCAGCTAGTATCAACAGGCCTAATGCAATTGTTGAGAGCTTTCCATAACTCGGAATTTTCACTTTCCTACTGTTATTCTTAATAAATTACCTCTAAACCTGGACTGTTCTATATGTTTTTGGGGGGGTTTTTTTGCAATTGAAAGCTGTTTGCTTTCAAAAAGAAGGCCTCTGCTAACGCCTTCTCACCTTGAAGACTGAAAATATTTGTTCTAGTGTAGAGTGAAACAGCTGTGTTTAAACTCTATTGTAAGAAATGTTCCTAAGATTTTCCCAAAGGTCTTTATTATGTTTCGTACATCAGGTGTTATATGCAATGTGGTGTCGATCCCACAGCAACAGGATACTTACATTTAGCCACAACTGAAGGGCAGTCAAGGAGAGGCTTGTTTAAGCATAGAACACAATGCAACAAGCTCTAGTCAGTATACATATTGAGGATATTGTATGTTAGGTGCAAGTATGCTTTCAGCTAACTTCAGACAAAATTACTTGGCTCGGTGGCTGGTGGGGGGGGGGGATGTAACGATGATCAACAATCATGTAAATATTCATTATTTTGCAGCACTATGAATCTGTCCTTCCACATTTTTTCCTCTATTTTTCATTGGCAGGCCAAATATGGTGCTTCAAGGAGGGCTTTAGCTTCCTCAGCCATGACCGGTACATCACGATGAGAGATATGCTGGGATGGGATGGGCTCCACCTTTCCCCTAAAGGTAAGCATGTGTTCTCTTCTAGGCTGGCAGACCTCCTCCGGTGGGCTTTAAACTAGGCTCGTCATGGGAAGGGGAAGATGAGGGCAGAGGAAACATCAGACTGCCAGACCAAACAGCACCCACAACTACAGCCCAGCTGAGACCAACGAGCGAAGCAAATAAACAAGTAAGAGATAGGGGCCAGGGTAACACTGGGTCTAGGGGGTCAGTACACACATCCACAGGAGGCCTCATATGCCTCTGCACAAACGCTCATAGTATGGGTAACAAGCAGGAGGAACTCACCCTCCTGCTGGCTGACACCAGCCCGGACATAGTGGGGATTACAGAAACGTGGTGGGATGCAACGCGTGA
>NW_017728906.1:114062349-114073426 GCF_001723895.1 Crocodylus porosus | reverse complement strand
GTATTTAAAAGGAGGTTAGATGAACATCTTGCTGGGGTCGTTTGACCCCAGTATTCTTTCCTGCCATGGCAGGGGGTCAGACTAGATGATCTGCTCAGGTCCCTTCCGACCCTAGAAACTATGAAACTATGCCCAAACCCTATTCTAAGACTTCTGGGAATCATATCAATTAGGCAGTGGGATCTAAATTATTCAAATTCTAACAAGAATATTGGTCAGGAGACGTGAGAGAGTTATGGCCTTCATTTTCTCACTCATAATTAGGGTGGCCATCATAGAGGACATTCCGGTTTTCTGCTGCTCTGTCCTCTATTGATATAAAACCGACACCTTTATGTCCTCTATTTTTCTCTTCAAGAGAGGACAGAGGACAACCAGACTGTTTTGTATGATGGCCAACCCTACTCATAATCCTCAGCTTCACTTGGATGACTGATCTGAGTTATTCATTTGTATTGCAGGGAAATTGGAGAAACAGGTTGGACCCCCCTTGAATGTTTCAGTTGTGAGCTTTACAAGCTGAACAAAAACATTATATATTAGAAAGATTACATGGGGGGCGTTGCTTTGTTTTGTTTAAATTGTTTAACTAGCCTTGTGGGACTTGAAACTGACTTTTTAAATTGTTATGTCAGGGACCTGAGTCATCCTATGATTGATTTAGCAGCCATTTATGATGCACTCAGATTATAGTGAGTCCACACGACATCAACAGAGGGTGTACAACCTCTGGAATTTGTATTGGGAATAATTACTATGGACCAAACTATGGACCAAGCTACAAGATGATATAAGAGGTAGATAATGAAGCCAATTCAATAATACATAGTACTGATATAAGCTAGTAATAATACTTGCAAATGAAGTAATTCTGGTTGTCATTCTGGATATGTGTTCTCTAGAAATAACCCTACATCAATATTTTACAAACCTTAAATGTGAAGGGCTAGACCATACACAATTCCTTATCTTGCTAGGAGGTTTTAGTTTACTACTTGTTGGGGATAGTAGCACATTAATATCCCTGAGTTAGCTCTGATGTGCCAGGTAGTGTGTGGAAGAGATACCTGTTCTACCCATTCTTCATTTCTTTCTGCCCATTCTCCCTTCTCTACTCAGGAGGTTGTAAAAGATGTGCAGCAACTACACACCCCAGCAAACCAGTCCCAGATTGGAGCAGGTCATCTCAGGACCGGATTCTCTTATGAAAATGTGCAAGTGCATTCTTCAACTCCAGTTTGTCCCTCAGCTTCTGTCCTTTGAATTCAGTTAATTTAACTAGTTTTAGCTGCTTTTGGATACAATAGTAACAATGGTTAGTCATTCTGCAATGCACTCAGTTTCTTCTCTTCTTTCATGTGTAAAATGCTGCATTTTTCCACTTTCTTTGCTGCTTTCTGTTAATTTATCCAAGCCTTAAGTATTTGTCTCATAGAAGCAGTTGCTTTTATTTTCCTTTATGTAAAATCCATAATCACTGACATTTCAGATGGAACAGGCTTTGTCACACCAACTTGTTATATTCTGAAGAAGGTCACTTCACTGATTATGGATTTTATATAAAAGAAAAAAGTATTCTGTTTTGACATAAATCACGTTTTTAAAGTTATATTAAAATAAAGCTATTATGCAGACAATAATTACATAAGCTACTTAAGTGCTTCAGGCTTTGGTCAGTAAAGATTACATGAACAGGGATCTGTCAGGTCTCTTCATGGAATTTTTCATTCAAACAGACCCCCCCACAGGTTTATTAGCAAAATGGATTCTTTACAGAAGAGCTCCATACCAAAGCTTTGTAGAATCCAAGCCTTCAAATAGGAATTTTTCCCCTTATCCAAGAGCATTATGAAATATGTCCTTTCTGTTACTGTTTATTCAGAAAGCAAGGCTTGTTAGATATGACCTCTTACATAGGTGATAGCAGATTAAAATAAATAACAGATATAAGAGTACAATTATAATTTGCCTGCTTCCTCTGCTAACCACTCTGTGCTCAACAGATAATAATGACCCTCTTCCCCATTCAGTAGTTTTATTCTTTTATATAAATAGGTTTATATATTTCATCTACATGACGATAAGCAGAAGACATTATTTTACTCTCTATTTAGTGTAGGCTGTGTCATCATCCTGTTTGATACCTGAGGAGGGACATTTCATGCCCTAAAGCTTGTCTAACATTTTCCCCAGTTACATAATTGATTCAGTAAAGATTACTTAACAAATCTTACCATTCATATCTTGCCTTGCATACACAGGCATGTCTTATTTTTTCAGATGAACTATGACCCCTGTCAGACTCTCTGTATATATCTTTTACAAACTACCTCAGGCCTACAGCTAGTTTGAAGCAGAATCTTACAGTTCTTTCACTTTTCAGTTTAAATGTCAGTGGGTGCATCTACATGAAATGTTTTACTGCATATTAGACTAATATGCAGTAAAGTGTCACCATCTACATGTACATGGCATTTTCTGACCATTAAATTAGTCTACTGTGTGGTTTGCTAGTATCTGTAGATACAGTTAGATTAACTACCTGTATTATACAGCATTTGCAAGCATACATGCTGACCGGGAGCAATTTTGCTCCTGGTCAGCTCAGGCAGCAGGGGTCACTACTGCCTGGATAAGCCCCTGTGTGAGGGTAAGCTGTGTTGGCTACAGGGGCAGCTGTCTCCAGCCACATGCACATAGGAGACAACTGTCCCTGCAGCCACACAGCTCTCCTGGCTCCAGGCACATGAGGACCCATCCAGATGCTTACAGGTCTGGAAGACAGCTGGCCCTGCAGCCGACACAGCCCTCCCAGCCCCATGCACATTGGGACTGGGCCCTGTACTCCCTGCAAGCCCCTGGGCTGGCACTCAGGGAAACCTGGAGCTCCCCCTGCATGGTGCAGGTGGGCAGAGCAAGACAAGAGCAGTCTTGGACCTAGCTGCTCCCATTGGAAGCAAATCTGTACCCAACAAGGTGCACATATAGACAGGTTCCAAGGCACAATTTACTGCACCTTATTTTACTGTGTGGTAAACTTACAGCACATTAATTACACACATAGACACATCCAATGTTCAGCAGCCATTTTACCAGCTGCAGTTATTTGTAAATCCTGATATTGATATGCATATCCCTCCTTCTTTCAGAAGTTTCCTTCTGGAAAGGGAATTTTGAATTGAAAATACAATTATAAAAAAAAAAGTAGAATTGAAAGTGAAAGACCAATCCATCTTTGTAGAATGCCTAATGAAGAGTATTTCTAGTGTATGAGTGCATGAGACCAACCACTGATTATAATAGGAAAAAATAAGGGAAGGACATATGATCAGCAAAAAAGTATGAGTTGGTAAATATTAGCACCCTTGATGCTGCAAGAAAAGGAACTGGTGATTCAGAAGATAGCATTTTTCCCTCTGAGTCAATATGGACTCCACTACTGAGACAAGGTAATACTGTTATGAGAAATAGCTTATTAATGTTAGATAAGTTTTTTTTTATCATTGAAATTATATTTGTAGTTTCTTTTTACAATACTTATTTCAGAAAATAGAGATCAAAATACTGAGTTAAAATGGTAGGGGTAGAGTGGAGGAGATAAGAAGGAGCAGCTGCTGCATGTCTGTTGATTAACTATTTTGTATGCCTACTCTAATTCTCTGGTATGTAGAAACTAAGCTGCAGTAATCTGAATTTTATCTTTCAGAAGCAAACCTCCCCAGTTTAGCTACAACTTACCATCTGATAATGTAGCCATACAAAATAGTTACCAAATCTAGCATGCAGGATGTCCCCATATCTCTTTTAACTCAGTAAAATGTGTTTGTCTGCCCACAACCTTGGGTTTTAAAATTGATCTTAATACATTCCTTCCAGTACACTAAAGAGAAAGAGAACTGTACATACTCAAAAGAGGGAAAAACAGTTCCTATAACTCTCAGTAATAACAAATGGGGCAAATAGAAACAAATAGATTTTGTACCGTAGAGACAGTCTCAGGAAAGAGTAAACTAAAGCCTTCCAAGTATTTTGATAAGCTTTGATTTGCAGAGCAAAGCAAGTTCTTCACTAATACTAGAATTAACTGCAAAGATAATAATGAACTTTGAAAATATTTCCTAGTAAGTGCCAATAGTTAGCCTTCAAAGTAAACTGTATTTTGATGCTTGAAACAATAATTTTGATGTGATTTATAAAGAGAACACTGATTACAGGAAAATAGCAATCTCAGAAATCATTGTCCTTCAGAAAGTATAATTCGATTTCCTCAAAGCTTCTTCCCTTATACTTACAATTATGACAGCAGAAAACATTTATTATGCACTGTCATCACGTAAAGCAGCATTCAAGAGTTTATTTTTGTATTACCTACATTTGTTTCAAATCACTGGCTTAGAAGAATTGAGTAGTGAAAAGATTAAGAGTTATTCTCCACTGTTTTCTTGGAATGGTTTCATTTGCAGAAGAGCTTAACTTGCATTAAAGCAAGGGTGATAAGGCTGCTGTAGATATTACCTAATCTGCTCTTTGTTTGGAAATGAATTGAAAGAAGCTCTTTTTTTCAGCACTGGTGTTCTAATAAAGCCATTCCTCTCTTCATGAATCATTTCCTTCACCACTCAAATCAATTATATCATGAACTGTTTTCCACTTAAACACTTAAGCATAGAATAATAGTGGTGTGTACAATCTTTTCTTACATGAAATTAATGACAGCATAAAAGAAATGTACTGTCCTACTCTAAGACCCAATTCATCAAAACATGTGCCTGACTTGAAGCACTTGGGTAAAGCAATTCTAGCATTAAAAGCAATGCTTTTAAACAAAAAGGTACATTTCATTGACATTAAGAGCACAGTTCTGTGAATATGTGCACATGCATGTTTAACTTTATCTACATAAGGGGTTCATCTACATGTGTTATTAAGGTGACTCAGTAAACTCTGGAGAACCTCATACTGGAGTTGACTGCACCCAGGTACAGTATGTACATGTGTGCTTGGGACCTCAACAGTTAGAGCTAGGGCAAAACAGACTTGGGTTGGCAGGGGCATTGGGGATCAGCCCTAGGCTCCAGGTGATGGTGGCAACTGGCAGAGGAGCTGACAAGAGTTAGGGGGGTCTGGCCCCCAGCTGGATGGGCTGACCAGACACAATTTTCACCCTGGAGTTACTGTCCACATAAGCATTTGATTGCAGCTAATTACTCTACTGTAAGATAGTACTGTCCCAACAGTAATAATACATCAACCTGTTAGATTCTCAAACAGTACTGTCTTACGGCAGAGTAAATTTATTTACTACTGCATACTACTGATGCACATGTGGTCAGTGATGCTTTACTGCAGAGCTAATTAGTTAACTCCACAGTAAAGTGCATGTGTAGATGCCCACAATGTCATGCCATGTGCATTATTTACAAGGTTAGTGCAAACAAATGTGTAAAGGTTTCTAAGTTTGATCTCTAAATCAGCAAATTTTAAGTATGTCCTTAAGTGTCTGGGGTTCAATTCAAAGCTCCTGCTGAATAATTATATCACTGCTGCACCTTAAGGTAACCATCAGGGATCCTGGTTTTATCTGATAAAAAAACCCTCTAATTTTCATTTTATAAAAAGTAACCCAAAATCCACTTTTTTCCATGATTAAAATGGAACATCACTAATATATAAATATATCTATATTTATATAGACATTTTCCATGATTTAAAAGAACCACCACTAATATATAGCTATATCTATATATTAGTGGTGTTTCATTTAAATAATGGAAAATTGTGGATTTGGGGTTACTTTTTTTATACTGAAAACTGGGTATTTTTTTTAAATCAGAGAAACCCAGGGTTCCTGATTAAATTGTTCTTATTTCTTTTTTGAGCTCTTCTTTAGGTTGTTGGTAGAAAATGTTCCTACCTTCACTGCTAGCCTCAAGAGTAGGTGCATAGACACTAAACAATATGATGAAGCCATTTCGTGTATGCACTCTGAGAGTCATGAGTTAAATAGATACAGCAATGGGGCTTTGAAAGAAAGATAAGCTGTTTTTAATAGCAAAGCCTACTCCCTGCTCTCTCCTTTCTCCTGCTTGTTTCCCATGCCAAAATATGTTGTAAACATTCTCTTGGATAAAACCTGTATCTAAAATCCAAGTTTCTGATACTGCAGGATTGTCAATTCTGAGGTTAGACTCTGAATTGGTTAGACAATTCATAGTTTAGTAGTGCTATTTTGTGTAAGCCTGAGTCTGAATTGAACCCAGGAGTCAGAGTCCAAACATTCCAGCATTTATCATTTTGGCTAGTGTATATCACACAAGACCTTTGGTATATACACCTAGATAAGAGTATGGAGGAGTGGAGGCTGCCATAGACCTACCACCCCTATTTTAGACAATTTGAGACAGTCTGATGGCCAAACTGAGTACAGGCATTCAGTGCCTTGATGACTGCAGCTTCTGCCAGAAAGCAACTGATTAAAGCTGTTGCCGGCTGCCTAATGCCTCAGCAAGGGGGCATTTCTTCAGAGTGATGTCCCTTTGACTTTTTCTAACCAAGGAAAAGCCAGAAGGCAGTTAGGGCTAGAGTTTTGAGGTGCCCTAAATTCACCTAACTGTGAAGGTTGTAATATTATGGTATTTTTTAAGACATGCCCTACCACGGATAGCCCCACCATGTTGTCACCAGGCCCTCTAGCCAGATGCAGTTTATGGACCTATCCAGGACTAGTTACACATACATGTTAACTGGATCTTTGGCATTTGCACACAGACATACACACACTGGATTTTTTAGTTACACAGGAACAATTCAGTCCTCTCAAGGTATCACATATAACAAGATCCACAATGGATAATTAAACAATTTTGACATCTCAGAGTGATTTTGAATGGTGTCTGAAAAGCAGTGTTGCCAACTCAAGAAAATATTTTTCATTGATAGTGTGTACATTTTATTTGGTAACAACCAAATATTTTACTGATACATGTTTTTATTGATATGTGTTTTACATCATTTCAGTGTCATTTTTTCTGCCAGGATCTGCCTTGAGGCCAGGCCCTACTTAAAAAGTTTAGGGTTAAAATTTAGGGTTTGACAGCAACTATAAAAAGGTTAAAAGGTAAAAAAATAAGTTGTCAGTTAAACATTTACAGTAACTTTTTTTTAATATCAGCAATAGTTTTACAGTATGATACCCCACCAGGGGTCCCACTACACCATGATGTCCCCAACAGTCCAATTCCACCTTGTACCATACTGTCCCTCCCCTCCAGTTATTCTAAACCAGCAGTGTTATAGGCAGCCAAAAGTACTCAGCAGCAGCAAAAGTACATGGCTGAAGAAAAAGTGGTCTACAAATCCTTCATCTTCAACACTATCTGTTCCTCAAACGGGTGTCTAGCTTTTTCCCCCCTATGAAGCTTCAATTATCTCCAGCTGTTTAGAATTTTTACAGGCTTCTCAAGTTTTTTAAGGATTTTATGGACAGCCATTTTAGCCTGATATTTTTACTGACCATATGTAAATTTATGGACATTTGGCAACCCTGCTGCTAAGGCGAAGTCAAATGATAAACTTCTCTTTTTGTTTTTTTTCTGTAGCGCTTCTCCTCATTCCAGACTAAGTTATGTAATATAATCTCACTTTTAGTTTCAAAGCACTTTGTTTGGAAGCAAAATTGAGACAAATTTGTCATTTCTAAAACATTTAAAATATTTCACGGGATAGTGATTTATCAAGTTTCATTTCTGCAGGGCCAAGAAAAAATAGTAAAGGGTAGAGGCAACTGACTGATACTGAGTAAAATAATATTCATCTACCAGTCAAAGGGATGGGTGGATAGAGAGCATGGAAGACAGAGAAACTGAGAACAGCCTCTGGTAAGGGAAGGAATATGTGCTTAGTAGAGCGATATAACTGAACTGCCAGTTTCATGTCTCAGTTCTGGTCAAGTTTTCCTTTACCAATCTGCTGCTTTAGGCCCCAGTAAACTTCAAACTCTAAACAAAAACTAGTCTATCTCCCTTGCTGAAGTCTCTATTCTGCAAAATTTCTGTAAAATAATCCTTGATCACACTTTTTTTTCCCCATGGGCTAGTAACAAACCCTAAAATTGTTGTTGGCCTGATTTTAAGAATCAGGAGCACTTAATTGTGGGCAGAATGCGACATTCCTTAAATCACAACATATCCCATTGATAACTTGGAGGTGTTTACTGATACACAGTAGCAGCATATAATAGCAAGCAAGCAAAGGCTCTTACCATACACTGTGCCCTGGGATGCACACAGGAAGATGGAGGTCTGGGGAGCACATGGTTGTCTTCTACAGGTTTCTCGCTTCAGTTTGTGGTGATCTCCCCTGGAGGAAGTTGCTGAGCAACGGACACACCCTTTCTTTGTTCTGCTCCAGTTTATACCTTCAGTTCTTTCATTTAGTACCTAGCTGGTACTCATTCATTGGTGGTCCAGTCCAACATACCTTATCGGCAATGTGGATACTGTTTACATGCATTTCATGCACAAAGTACCTGGTAAGATGTGATCATATAGTTGGAATCTTTCCAGCCCTAATTGGGACTTTTAGATATCAGATCAAGTTAATTCCTACAACTGTTCTCTTATCTTCTGAGTACATGGGAGATGGGGCTGCTTGCTTTGTTACAGAGCTGCATCCCTGCTAGGCCATGAGAGCCTGATTTTGCTTTCTGGCATACTAGTTAGCCACACTTATATTGAATATATTTAATAATAAGCAAAAAGCACTAAATAATCACTACAATTCTAAACATTTGAATTTTTTTCCATCACTTTTCAAATACCATAAAAATATCCTTTACAACAAGTTCAGATTTGCAGATAATATGGAAAAATGCTTATTGTAGGAATTTGTGATCATTTATGTAGCTGTAATTATCCCATAGTTTTGTGGATGATATAATATCATGCCTCAGTAAAGGTAAGGTATATATTATGATTCTAAAGTGCTCCTTTCTGCTTCTATCTACTTTTTAATGGATGCGGATAATCACTGTACCTTGAAATGTCTTGAAAGGGTAACTGCTAAAAGGTTTGGTTACAGAAATCAGATACAACCAATGTCTGAAAATCATTAAAGTTATTTTAAACATACATAAGAGGACTAATCTTTCTCCTTTTCCATCTTCACCCAGGCCACACACAGCTTTCCCATGCTATCTTCAACGCACCTACCCATTTTCATTTCATTAACCTACTAGCACCTTAGAAGCTACTGAACATGGAAAGAAGACTATTTCTGTGGATATGCATTATTAACAAGCAACAGCTTACTTCAGTTTGGTTATAGAGACCAAGGTATAAAGTGAGCCAGGCCCTGAACCACCATTATATCTAACTATTGGTGCTCACTACTCTCATGACCTCATCACCCTTTGGTCAGGCTATCCCGGTCCATTTAGTTGCCTCCATGTCCATAACATTTCCTTTCCTTCTGTGTCTTGTCACATTCACCCTCTACCTCAGACATAATGCTTTTATATAGGCTGACTTCCCTAATGGATGACTGCCAATGTGCCCATCTCTGGGTTACCAATTTATAGGCTCACACCCATGTGGCTACATTGTTCCCAACTTAGTAAGCAGCCTGCATGAAGCAAAGTAGCACCATTTGCTTGAAGACAGTATCGGCAGTTTCAGTAAGTTTACCAGATAGTGTTCAACAAAGGAAATACCCATATTCAGCTGCTTCTTCAAATGAGTAGTGGGTGTTATGCAATAGCTAAGGTAAATGTTGAACAACAAGTTCTTTTTGGCCAGATTGAGCCACAATTTGATTTCTGAAGTGCACACAAAAAGGGTAGTAGAAGAAATGATTGTATTTTTTTCCTGTTGGGAAATCCCTGGGGAATCCTTGCATAAATTGCTCCATGTTTGACTTATTGACCCTACATGCACTTTCAGGACAACAAATTTTAGGGTAGTCACATTAAAAACTTGGATTTTGGAGGGCTGAAAAGAGAAAGCCTTTAAAAAATGACGGTTTGCGGCAAAGTGTGAAGCAGATCTAAGTATATGTTTTCAGAGGTATGGGTGATAAGGTTTTTGCCCTGGGTAGCTGCTGTCCAGAAGTATTAGAATCATAGAAAATTAAGGTTGGAAGGGCACTCAGGAGGTTATCTAGTCCAACCCCCTGCTCAAAGTAGGGCTATACCCAAATAGATCATCCAGCCAAAATGTTGCCTAGACAGGTCTTGAAAACCTCCAAGGATGGAGATTTCACCACCTCTCTGTATAACCTGTTCCAGTGTTTTACTACCCCCTAATGTCTAACTTAAACTTCCCCTGCTGTAACTTAAGACCATTGCTCCTTGTTCTGTTACCTGCCACCACAGAGAACAGTCTAGCTCCATCCTATTTCAAACTCTCCTTCAGGTACATGAAAGCTACTCTTAAACCTCCCCTCAGTCTTCTCTTCCCTAGACTAAATATGCCCAGCTCCTTTAGCCTGACCTTAGAAGTCATGTGCCCCAGCTTCCTCATTATTTCTGTTGCCCTCTGCTTGACTCTCCACAATTTGGCTATAAACTTTCTGTAGTGGAGAGCCAAAACTGAAAACAGTACTCCAGATGTGGCCTCACCAGTGTTAAATAGAGGGGAATAATCACTTCCCTGGACCTACTGGCAACACACTTACCAATGTAGCCCTGCATATTGTTAGCCTTTTTGGCAACAAGGGAACACTGCTAGCTCGTATACAGCTTATTGTCCACTGTAACCCTTTTCTGCAGAGATGCTGTGGCTGCCAGAGTATCTCTATGGTTGGCCCCTCACCCTGGTGCTAAAACACATGGCCAGGAGAAGGGCTCTGGTGCAGGTGAGTAAGGGGTTAGGGGGGCTGAAGGAGGGGTGAAGGGACTGTGGGGGGGACCCCCGATGGCCTTGCCCACTCCCCCAGCTCCCTGTCCAGATGCCAGCCCTCCTGAGGCCCCCGACACCTGTCGGGACTGGCCCGTCCCCCCATCAGCCCCCCCTGAGCCCTGCCAGGGATGCCTTTTCCCCCACTAGCTCCTCTGAGGCCCCCAAACCCTGCCAAGGAGACC
>NW_017728906.1:114059896-114061734 GCF_001723895.1 Crocodylus porosus | reverse complement strand
GGGAGTGGGGGAGTGGGGCTGGGTAGGGCATCTATTGGGGGGGCTGCAGCAGCTGGTGAGGGATGGGGCCAGGTGGGGCAGCAATTGGGGGTCTGGGGTGTGGCATGTGGGCTTTGCAAGGGGGTGGTAGCCCCTGCAGGGCCCATTTGGCCCCTGTGGGGAGGCTGTACCCCTTGTGAGAGTGCCAACCCCCAGTTGGGAGTCTGAACACCTTTTGGGGGATGAGCCACTTTTTGGGGAGCTGAACCCTTTCTGTGGGGGATGAAACCCTGTTGGGGGGCTGTAACCCTTGTGTTGGGGCTGAACCCCTTGTGTAGGGGCTGAATTCTGTGTTGGGGGGCTGTACCCCTTGTGTGGGGGATCAAACCCTTGTGTGAGAGCCATTACCCTGTTGGAGGGCAGCACTCGGCACTCAGGAGCTAGGAGCAGTGGGGAGAGGAAGGACACAGGCACACATGTCTTACACACACGTGTGCCCCCTTACCTGACCCGGAGCGGAGGCGAGAGCAGCAGAGGTGAGCGGAGCAGCAGCAGGGGCAGCAGCAGCTGATCCCCCTAAGGGAAGTGGGGCAGAGGGGCTGATGCAGCTGAGCCAGATCTGGAGGGGAAGCCTCCCAGATCCCTCTTAGCTGAGCCAGTAGGGATCCATGCAAACAGAGCATGCAAACAGGCACGGTCTGTAAGAGCACGCCGGCGTTTGCGCCGGTGTTCGCGCCAGACGGGGAGCAGGAGGGGCCGAGAGGCTGACTCGTGTTAGCGCAGGCCAGAGGACCCAAACTCAGCTAGAAACTCCTATGATGGTGTCGACATGGAGTGCTACCAGGGCCCCTGCCTGGGGGGCACAGCCTTCCCGGGGCTTGTCTGAGGCCTCCACCCAGACAGAGCCCATGGGGGGGGCTGGCATCCCCCAACCCCCTGGCCTGTGGGAGCTGCCCAGCAGGGCCTGGGGGGGCAGGGACTGGAGACCCCCACACCTGTCCTGCAGGCTTTAGGGGCCTGGAGGTGCAGGTGAGGGAGCTCCAGGAGGAGGTTAGCAGGCTGAAGGGAATCAGGGAGGCAGAGGAGGAAATTGACAGCTATTTTCTTTCCCTGCAGGGTTGTATGACCAAGGAGGATGCACCTCAAGATGAGCCCTCCACTGCTAAGTGGCAAATGGTCACCTCCCGTGCCAGGGCTGCTCGAGACATGGCAGCACCAGTTGCTACAGTCTGGCTGGAGAACAGGTACGAAGCTCTGGCAGCCCTGGAGCAGGAGGACGGAGAGGATGAAACTGGGGAGGAGGCAACTCCATGCCACCGCGTCCCGTGCAAGCTGAAGGAGGCAAGAAGGCCACGAGGAACAAGCATCGTGTGATCATCATTGGTGACTCCATCCTGAAAGGTACGGAGGGCCCCATCTGTTGCCGGGACCCCTCAGCATGCGAGGTATGCTGTCTACCTGGAGCGAGGATTCAGCATGTGAAAGGGATGCTCCAGACCGTAATCCAGCCCACCGATTATTAACCCATGGTCCTAGTCTATGTGGGCACTAACAATGCGGCCAGGAGGAGCCCTGATCACCTGATGGAGCACTACCACACTCTGCTCTGCGTGCTGAAGGAGATGGGTGCACAGGTGGTTTTCTCTTCTATCCTGCCAGTGAGTGGATGAGGCAGATGGCATGAAACGTGCACCGCAGAGACCAACTGGCAGCTACAGGAATGGTGCTTTGAGGAGGGCTTTGGCTTCCTCAGCCACAACCGGCACATCATGACAAGAGACATGCTGGAATAGGACGGGCTCCACCTTTCCCCTAAAGGTAAGCATGTGTTCTCTTCTAGGTTGGCAGACCTCCTCCGG
>NW_017728906.1:114049130-114059885 GCF_001723895.1 Crocodylus porosus | reverse complement strand
ATTTGACCCCAGTATTCTTTCCTGCCATGGCAGGGGGTCGGACTAGATGATCTGCTCAGGTCCCTTCTGACCCTAGAAACTATGAAACTATGAAAATACCTGTATTTAGAGTTCACTTTATAATTAAGATAGGAAACTTGCTTTAACACTGTGGATATATCAATAAAACATTGTCCAACTGATCACTGTCTGTGTCTCACTCTCTCACTCTCTTTATAGTGGTCTTTTGTTTTATTTGTGGAGGAACATGGATTTGGAAGTATTTTAAAGAGTGATTTGGGGATTTTTTTAATCAGGGATTTTTCAGTTTTCCAATAAGGAACACCAGAATTCCTGCTAGGGAGGCCAGTGGCAGGACCCTGCCTGCTCAGAGCTGGCACCTTAGACCCATCTAAACATGCTTTGACAGTTCAAAGTAGGCCACCACTCCTGGAACATTTTCTGGGTCATAGATGCCCACATGGCTGGGCAGGGGGCACAAATGCCACACAAAGGCCAACCCTGGAACCACAGTCCACTGGTGGCTGGCCCAAGGGGGCAAATGCCTCTACTGGCTCTGCAGTCCCCATCCGAGTCTGGCACAGCAGCAGCCCCCACTGCCAGACTGCTGCAGTGGGTAGAGGGCGCAGAGAACTCTCAGGGCTGCTTCATCAGTGCAGTTGGCACAAAGGGTAGTTTCCAGAGATACCAGTTGGCTGGGCCCCAGAGGTTATTTTGCCTCTAGTGCCTCCACAATAAAGTGCATGTCCAAACATGTGTGCTGAGGCAAAAAGCCCCGGCTCAAATTTGCACCGCTTCTATTTGATCTGCTGTAAGTGCACATGCTTGCATGTGTGGATGTGCCCCATAAGATTTCTTTTCACCCAAGCCTCCAATTTGTCTAGGTCACTCTAATTGCTCCCCTAGCCTCCAGAATATCTACTGCTCTCTCCAGCTTGGTGTCATCTGCTGAGAGTGCAGTCTATGGCTATCTTTTAACTTTAATAACATTTTTCATTTGTCAACTTTTAACTTTAACTAGTTAAAAAAAGGTTAACTTTAACCTTTTTTAAGTATAAGTTAGAAGTTTAAAAGAAAATTGAAATCCTGCTTTCCAGGAGTTTTTCCTGATACAACCACTCTCTGGGACTTATGTGGAACAATATTTCCTTATTTAAACTCTAGGACTTCTTGTTCGTGACAGAGAGTAGTGTGCCTTCCTATGAAATATGACCAAAAGAACTCTTAAGAATTACAAATCCCAGAGTTCCTTAGTTCATGTTGGCATTTTCTTTGCATTTGTAGAAGTCAGCAGGGCAGCCAGTTGGCTGCAGGAGAGGAGACAAGCACAAGCAAGACATTGGTCTCAGTAAGAGCAGGAGCAAGTAGTGAGGGTGAAGCAGATGACGATTTTAAAATTTTAATGAAGATCAGAACCAGCAGCTCAGGGCCCAAGAAGTTGAACATTACTTCTCATCTGTGAGAAACTTATCTGAGATGTCACCTACTATGAAAAAACTATTCATCCATTATATCACAAGCATTCCCTCATCTGCCCATGTAAAGTGTTTGTTCAGTAGTGGGGGCTTAGTTTTGTAAGACAGAAGAGGAAAAATGTCAGATGTAAATTTTGAAATGCAGCTTTTGCTGAAGTTCAATAAGCATGTTTAAACAGCTGATGCTATGCAACTGAACAGTCTTTTTCTCATTCAAAATTATTTTCTCATTTCAGTCTAATTTTGATTTTCAGACACTTTCATTATTTCTAATTCAGATGTATTTCATACCCCTTTTTACCTTTTGAACAATAAAAAATTGTAACAACAGAGGTTTTCTATGGAAACAGCTTTCATTTGTCACCTGGCTATGAATATCTCCTTTCTGTTATTTTAGTATACCTATATGATGCATTGACTTTTACAAAGTACTTCACAAGGAGAGAGTGAGAGGGCTACTAACCCTACATAGGTATTGGTAAATTGTTATTCTGAAAATTGTGTGGCAAATATAACATCGGTTTCAGATAAAGCAGGGTGAGTTCTGAGTAAATTAGTATGCTTTTGTGGGCTTATGGAAAAGAAACCCACTCATTGCATTTGAAAATGAAAAAGGCAATTCACCATGTTTCACTCATTTCTCATGAATCAACTTAACTTTTAACTAATTACTCTCTTTTTAACTTACCTTATCGCTAGTTGAAAGTGGAAATATTTAACTTTTAACTTAACTCAAGTTAATTTTAAAGGCTGCTAACTTTTAACTTTAACTAGTTAGATTTTTCATAAACTTTTCCCATGACTGCATCCAGCCTATACTTCCTTAGCTTGCCTGTGAGAATATTGTGGGAGACCATATCAAAAACTGTGCTAAAATCAAGGTACATTGTTGTAGTGCATTATTGGAGGTCATCCTGTGTCAAGAATGGTTGTGCCTTGGACTGATACCTGCATTCTTGGAAAGTCTTGCACGTGATTTTCCTTCTAAGAACATGCATGCAGTTCTTGAGGAAGTGTGTTAAGGTGGTGCGAAGTTCTAAAACGGAATTGTAGGAAGGGAAATCCCTACCCCTATATTTATTACCAAAGCAGAGGCTCTCAGAGTCACTGTAATTAAACCCACCCTCCCGCCCCCACTCCCACTCCTGGAGCATGTGTATAAATTCCCTGATTGCCTCCAAGGAAACTGTTGAATGTGTTATTTTCTTTTTAAAACAAGTTTTAATGCTTACTAAAGTACCTCTAATTTTCAGCTTGCGTTTTCCCCAAACCTCTTTTATAAGAGCAGATTACAGAAGCATGCCTCATTCTTTTGCCTTTCCTCCCAGTGTAGCCCTATGGTAGGATTCAAACTGGCACAGTCAGTTTCTATAAATATCACACATGCAGTTTGGCCATTAAGTTCATGTGAAAATTAGCAGGCTAGAAAGTCTTTTGTTTGCTCTATTTAAGCATATACCATATAAAAACTTTGGTTTATCAACATTAGGCTTGCACTATCTAAAGAGCTCAGTTCTTTACTAAATTCTTTTTAATTTGATATCCCCAAACAGTAGTTGATACTATGCCAACACCGCTGAATGATTGAGTCTTTAGGGTAAAATCAGAGCCACAGTTTGATGCCCATCTGTTAAAAAAAAGGGGAGGGGGAATTGGTAGAGTGTAAACCTTAAGAAAAAATAGGGGACTATATCTCAGGAAGCTATTGCTCAGTTTATCCCAAGTATAAAATGCTATCAGTACTTGGAAGAATAACTGGACAAATGTCATGAATCTCTGAGTAGGGATGTAGGTTTTAAAATATTTAGAAAAAATATTCTTCAAACAAAAAGTGCACAACTATAATTTGCCCCTATGTGCTGAACTCAAAATGAATATTTATTGATTTTCTTATGTTATACATTTATTTAGGTCTACTCCCCTTTGGTTTGAAAAGTTGTGTCTGAGTAAGGAGGGATATATTTTACACCTATTATTGAAATGCTATGTGGTGTGATCTGTGTTCCAACTTCACTAATTTGTATTCTACAGGTTGTTTAATGTATAGATTTCCTTTGGGAAATTTCTATGAAATAAAATGCCTTGAAATATATTAACTGGTGCTGGAGGTCACATAATTACACATCAATGTCACTAAAATATTATTTTAATTGCAAACAAAATTTCAACTTCGTTTTAATAACAAAAGAAAAGTTCAGTTTGGCAGTGGTAGACTGTAACCAGAATTTAAATTAGATTTGAATGGTTCAGCATAGTTAAGCACCTAAGAGTTGCATCCTTATAACATTTTGAATAAATTCCTGTATTTGTAGTTGTATACTGGCCAATGTCCTAATTATCAAGATTATTGTTTTTGTTTCTATAAAAAAGTAAACTTATTTTGTTTCCTGAAATAATCTTTTTGTGTTAATTTCTTCTATTAGAGGAATATTTGTTTGGAGGGGGGGAAATGGCTCCAGGGTGCTTCAAATTCCTGTGGCATTTCTGTCCCTTCTTCAGAAGTGCAAGATCATTTATTTTATCTTCTTTTTTTTTTTTTTTTACTTTTACCCTTCAACATTACTAAGAGAAAATGTCCTTCATTTACAGTGTTAAGAAATTAGGGTAAAATATGATTGATGTGTTTAGACTTGATTCTAATATGGAAAGTTTTACAGTAGTTTCTCATTAATTTAACATTCATTGAAGTCCACAGAGCCAATTAACCTCAGATGAGGCACTGCTATGTGCTTGCACAGTACCAGGCCCACTAGGCTTCCAACTTAGTTCAAGTCTTCACTGCACCACAAACAGTAGAAAATTATTATAATAATTTTCCGAAGATCAGGGGCCAGATTTCTAAACATATTAAATGTCTAATACCTTTAAAAACCTCACCTTGGCTGTGAAGCCAAGGTGGGGACAAGAAGCAGAAGTTGATGGAGCCTGGGAAAAATTGCAGTTCCAGCTGTGTCATCAGCAATTCAACAAATAGTGGGACTGACACCCAGAATGGGAGCTTGGGAAGCAGCGGCTTAACCCTTCAGGGTTAAGGTCAACTGGACAGACCTCTAGGAGATAAAGTTCAAGAAAGACCAGGCACATAAGTTTTCATGTGTATAGAAATTCAAGTTTGGTTGAATATTTCCTACCTACAAATATTACAACAATATGTTTCCAAGAGTATCTCCCTCATTGTGAATATACTCTTCATAATGGAACATATGTTCATAGCTATACACAGGATGTAGCACCTGCCATTTAATACTTTCTCATTTTCCTTCTTAATTAAGCCTAGGTGATACCTTCAGAAAATATAGTATCTTAACATAGGAAAAAATTGGACAATAATGCAGGTTGTGTCCTGATGAACAGTAAGGGAGTCCCAAACTCTGAGACAAATTGCCTCACAAATGACTTTTAATATGCAGTCTATTTTAGATAGGAAACCTAACCAGTCAAACATTTCTTTATAACATTGTCAGGGAAAATTCCTGAAGCTGGTGCTGCCATTACAGAGAGTTGAAACAGTCCAACACAGACAGGCCCATAGCATGTGCCCTCTGAGTGACCTGCCAGCTGTCAATCATGGGTGACCTACTTTTTGGTGCTGCGCAGGCTCAGTCAGAACTCCTGTGAGGTAATCAGTCTGGAACCTTCTCCCTTGGCAGTTCCCTGATTGGCTCAAGGAAAACTATAAAGGGCCATGGGTCCTCACTGGTGTGGGGGTTTTTGGAGTTGGTGGGTTGTTCTGGAGTGTGGGCGTTATAGGAGTTGGAGGTGTCATTAGTGTGAGGATTGTGAAGGAGAGCTACTCGATCTCCCAACAGAGGCTGCTCTAAGCAGGGACTGTGGGAGAGCAAGGCCGGGATTTAATACCCCGGCTCTTCTCTTAGCTTCGCACTGCGATAAACCCCTCCAATTTCTTTTACCTCGTGTTCATACCTTCGGTTATTGACTTGTTTCAACCTGGACTTGGACTTTGATTCTGATCATCCCTTTGGCACTCTGACTTTGACATTGTTCTACTTACCTGGCTTTCAACCGACCTCGGCTTCGTCTTCTTCATTTTCCTTGATTGCGGACTGTCCTTTGGACTGGCGTCACACTCCCGACTTTGACATCGCTTCATCTCATCGCGTTACAGTTCCTGTGTTGTTATTTGTTCACCCCTATATAAGCTGTCGACCAGCTCTGGGACTAGCCAGCAGGCAGCCTCCCCTAGCCCTCCAGGGTTAGATAGCAAGGGTCTGCTGGTGAACCCTGTGAGCCAACAGTCTCCTTTGTTGTTTGTTCAATACGTTCTTAACTGTAACTGAAGAAATCACCTGGGCCTCCTCTGCCAAGTGTAAGTAAAATAAATCATCATTTGCTTCAACTTATATGTGTGTCCCATACAGCTCATACTCCACTGCCAAGACTCCCGCCTGTTCGTTCCAATTGCCACCCCAGCCCACCGTGACCTTGGGGCCCAATTCATTTGGTTCAGCTTTCCCCGACAAACATAAAGAAAGAGACTCTAGAATTGCAGAGAGTGACTGAAAAAATCTTGATGACCCTTCATAAAAACCAGTTTGGGAAAAGCAAGCTACTTCCTGCTGTTCAAGTGCATGTTAACAGTAGCTGGCTATAACCCTTCTGGTACAAGCATGTCATTATTTTTATCCTTTAAAAGAAAGATCAAACAATTGTGATGATACTCTGTCTTCTCTGGTGAACACCTAACTCATTTTGTAACCCACAACTGGTCTGCAATTCTTGTTTTATTGTGATATTTCACCTATAATTCATTTTACCTGACTACTCACCCCACTTCTCATATTACCTGAAACATTTTGTGAAAAAGTATAACCTAAGAGTATTCAAAATTGAGTATGTAATCTTAAGTATTCAAAAATATGATTCACACTCCCAACTTCCAAATTTATGAGACTGGATCCCAAATCATGAGATTTAGACAAATGTTCTATTGTGGATTGTTAAAGCTGGTTTGTTTGTTTTTTCCCCTTCCTCTTTGGAAGGGCAAAAAAAAATGGTACACAAATGGATTTAAAATATATTCAGGATCTTTTATTTTGAAAATATGGAATTACTCATATTTTCTCTCTTTTTAATTTTTTTTTTCCATTGGAGAAAAGATATGAGAAGCCATTAAACAAAAGCATGCATGTAAATCTGACCCTATACTTTTATTAAGAGTAGATCCAAAAATTCAGTCTAGACACTCACATACTTGGCCTTTCATGATCTGGAAGTGAACTTTCTAAATATTTTGGGTATTGATTTTGCAGTTCTTTGAAAACATTAAAAATCAGTATGACAATCTGAGGATTAGCATTTAGTGTTTCAGTGTTGGCCCTTCTCTAAAGTACCTTTATTTAATTTATTTTTAGAGTATTTTTAATCAAATTACTTTTCCACCCTACTAGGCAGCTTCTTTTTTATAGTGCCAGTTTCAACTGCAGCAGTTTTGACTATGAGAATAGTGTTTGATATATTCAATCAGAATTACAGCTCTTTCCATTAATGTGTAGGATTTGAAATTGATGCTGAAACTTGGGGTGATTGGCATATATTCAAGGAATAGGCTTTCCCCTATCATGTATTCCTTTATCTAAATTTAACTTATTCCAGGTGGAGAAACATTTCAAGGCCACAGTTCTAGTGATATGTCACTTTTTACATCCAAATCTGTAAGAAGCAGAGCCAAAACCAGTGTTCCATTTATAGTTAGAGCTGCTGCAACTGAAAATTCTAAAATAAAAAAGAAGGGAAAAAATGCCAACACCAGGGATCCTGGTTTTCTCTGATAAAAACAAATCTCCAATTTCTGGTTTAAAAAGAGTAATCCCAAATCCACATTTTTCCATGATTAAAATGAAACATCTCTTTTATAGGTACATATATAGCGGTGTTTCATTTTAATCACAGAAAAAATGTGGATTTGGGGTTATTACTTTTTTAAAATGACAAATGGGGGGTTTGTTTTTATCAGAAAACCAAGATCCCTAGTCTTCACAGATGAAGCATATTTTGCCCTGAGCTGCACATGACTGGCTCTCATTGTTTTAAACTGAAACCATATTCATTGCATGAAGTATAAACGTTTAACAGCAGAGTTTGGGTGGATCAGTGTCCAGCTCAAATGAGATATGAACTCATTTTAAGGTAACCTTATATTTGTCATTTATGTTTCTTGTAAATAAGTCTGATGTGATGATCTAAAGATGTTCATGTAAATTACTCCAAGCACATCTGGTAAAATCCCTTAGGCTAGGGACAGAAATCACATATAAACTGGTATAACTGATAGAAACCAGTTCAAATCTATAGCACAAGAGAAATCTAGTTCATATAAATGACTTTGAAAATGGCCCAAACCAGTGTAAGATAAACTTGGATGGTTAGTTTCAGACTTAAGTGATTTAAGTTAAACCGGTTTTCTGAACTTCTGTCCCAGATCCCCACAAGATTCAAATTAAATCACAGTCCCCCAACATCCCAGGATACTTTGAACCACCCCAGAGCTAACCTTGTTCCAACTCTTACAGTGGGTAGGCTAGTCTTGGCCCAAGCTATCTGCTCTAGCCCAACAGAGAGAAGTGCTCTAGCGCCCCCCACCTTCTGGCCTACACTATCGCAGGTATGTGAATCAAAGGTAAATGTCTGTTCACTTGCTTATTGGCTCAATCTATGCAGCTGTAACCTGTGAAGATTGAATTGATTCAGCCTTGGGCTTTTTGGCTGTCTGTACTTAGCTTAGATGTTGGATGCATTACAAGGGCAGGCTACCTCTGCTGAAAACAGGCACGTATGAATAAGTGCTTTAATGTGGTATTTAGGAACTTGGGTGGTGCAGGCAGCAAGCTGCATAATTGACAGCTGGGTGGTCACAAGTTCAAGACTGTAACAGAAGCATTTATGGGATAGCCCTGTCAGATTCTAACAAACATATAAATTTTGCTAAAAACTTTGTTGCAAGGACATGAAAAAGAAAGCATAACATTCCATTTTTAGATAGCTATACTTACAGAAGTGTGAACATTTATGCAATTCCTACACAATATAAAATGCATATTGCTTTCAAATATCTGTTTAATGTTCAGGAAGTTATATTTTGTGTAGTTATGAGGCACTGAGTTCTAACAAAGCGGTTTGATAAAAATTAGATTGAGTTCTATCAGGAGTGCCTTGATTACATCAACTCCTTTGATATATAATTGAGTAGAAAGGAATATATGGATACTCAAGACTAGTTTCTACTCCTCCTTCGTAGTGGATGGCAACATAAAATGGTGGGTGGGTCTCTCTCCTCCTCACCGATATTTAAAGACTCATAAGACTAAGTTGGAGGCATATTTAAAAAGTAGATGCATTAATGGATTTTAAGGGACTTCAACATGGTGGAAAAGAATCGTCCATAGGTGTCTAATCCACTTAGCCACCTAATAGGTGGAATAGGAACTGGCCTTCAGACTTCCAAACATAAGTGTCCTTTGTGGAAGTTAGGATGTTTATAACTACACATGGCTACACACAGATGCATACAAATGAAGACTGGAAGCAGAACTGAATGAAAATGGTCAGTGGTAAATATGTTGAACTTCCCCTACCCCTATACTTCTCCTGCCAAAACACAGAAAAAAATCCTACCAGCATATCTAAAACACAACTGATTCCCAGTGTAAGATCCTATTTTCAGGTGCTTAGAATTTTTATCAATCTTAAAATGTTAGGGATGAAATCTTTCATGCTGGGCTTATGCCTCAGGTTGCTATTCCTAACCATTAAGCAGGATTAGTAGGGAGTACAGCATTTCCTTACATACAATATATGTCCTTTTCCAAATAACAGCTGCTGGAAAGTAGGTTATGCATTTTGGTACGGGTATGTAGAAGGCAGGGTAGATTGTCACCTTATAGAGTAAACAAAGGTATTATGCATGCACGCATGCATGCATGCACACGCACAAACTCACACACCCCTAAGCTCCCATTTGAATACCTTATACATAGCATGACATCTAATGTCTCCTGGAAAAGAATAACCATCTCAAAACAGTCATGGGGGACAAAACAGCTCTGGCTTACAGACAGCCTCCCAACCTGAAATTGCATCCCTTAAGCAATAGACTACCTAATACTGAGTCTCTCCAAAGCCTTCAGACTTCCAAACATAAGTGTCCTTTGTGGAAGTTTGTGAACAAGCCTTTCATTAGACCCATATCCCTTCTGTGCCCCAACATCAATACAAACCACATCATTACTGGACTGAATAACACAGATTCTAACATCTGGGCAGTGTCCAGGCAAACATGGCTGTGAGGTATGTGGTGCCGCAGACAAGTCTGTGCTGCCATATACCTCATGTTCAGCTGTTCCTCACAGTGCAAAAGAATAATGTGGAGGGGTTGGGGGAGGAGAGAGGCAAAAAACCTGCACAAAATAAAAAGCAGATCATCACAAGCAGAGGCAGCATGTGGTGCTCAAAGCCAGAGTCTGGATGGTCAGAGCCATGCTGCAGCTGTTGGCCAAGCTCTGAGTGGCAAAATCACTGATGCTGCAGCTGCAATCCATATTTTTCTGTGATTTAAATGTAACACCACTAATATATAGATATATAGATCTATATACATTGGTGGTTCATTTTAATCATGGGAAAATGTGGACTTGGGGTTACTTTTTTTTAGATAGAAATTTTTTTGTTTTTTCAAACCAGAGAAAACCAGGATCCCTGCTAATTAGCACACTTCAGCAGACTCAATTACTCAAGTCTTTGACAGGTTGTAAATGCATTTGTTCAACAGCGTATTCCAGAGTTTGTTTGATGGAGGAGTGTAAGTTGTTAATGTCCCGGTGAAATTTCACTAGAGATTCCTTCCCATGTGTACATACAATAATGATGTCACCTATTTACCTCAGTTTAGATAATTGGGATGAAAGGGACTCTGTGAAGTAAACCAAAGCAATTTTTGTGCTGGGGATAACATTCTTTATGGTTTGTAACCCGTCCTCATGAGGGAACATTGGTGTACATGACATCCATGGTAGCTAAGGAATTGGCCGAGGTCATTGCAGGACTCCTGGCACGGCTTTATGAGCACTCGTGGTGTTCCGGTGTGGTCCCAGAGGACTGGAAGAGGGCCAACATGGTTCCCATCTTCAAAAAGGAGAAGAAGGAGGACCCAGGAAATTATAGGCCAGTTAGTCTTACCTCAATCCTAGGCAAGCTGTTTGAGAAAATTATGCTGGCACACATCCAGGAGGGGCCAGCAGGGGACTGCATGCTTAGGGGCAACCAA
>NW_017728906.1:114043127-114048345 GCF_001723895.1 Crocodylus porosus | reverse complement strand
CCAGGAGTGACCAGGAATAATGGTCACAAGCTGGCAGAGAGAAGGTTTAGGCTAGATATCAGGAAGCGCTACTTCACGGTCAGGGTGCCTAGGATCTGGAACCAACTTCCAAGGGAAGTGGTGCTGGCTCCTACTCTGGGGGTATTTAAGAGAAGGTTAGATGAACATCTTGCTGGGGTCATTTGACCCCAGTATTATTTCCTGCCATGGCAGGGGGTCAGACTAGATGATCTACTCAGGTCCCTTACAACCCTAGAAACTATGAAACTATGAAACTATAATGTGTTGTTAGTAGGGCCCTGTGAAATTTTGCAGTGTTTCATTTTGGAGCTGTTTTGATGTGTTTTGAGCTCAAAGCAGCGAAAGTGAAATGAAACAAAAAGCTTTGAAACAGCTCTGAAATGAAATGAGAACACACAAAACATTTTGAAAGTTTTGAAATGTTTAGAGTATTGAAGCAGCCCAGTGGTGGGAGGTGGGCAGAGCCAGGGCTGTGCTCTGAGTGGCTTTGCAGCCCCAGGGAACTCAGGCTGGTGGCAGGAGGTGGAGCACAGCCCTGGCTCTCCCTGCCTCCTGCCACTGGCCTGTGCTCTGAGTGGCTTTGCATCCCCATGGAGTACAGCCTGGTGGTGGGAGATGGGCAGAGCCAGGGCTGTGCTCCACTTTCCACCACCAAGCTGAGCTCCATGGGGCTTGCAGCCCCATAGAGCACAGCCCGGTGGTGGGAACCAGGTGAGCTGAGCTCCATGGGGCTGCAGAGCTGCTCATAGTGCAGCCCTGGCTCTCCCCTGCCTCTTGCCACTGGACTGGATGACAGGAGGCTGCTGCTGCTGCCTGGAGCCAGTCGCAGCATCAGTTTTCCCTGGCGCTGGGTGTGGGCTGTGCCAAGGGCTGGTTCCAAGCAGCAACAGCAGCCTCCTCTCATCCAGAGTGCAGATTCTGGGGCCCACACTCCTGGCAGGAGAGTGCCGCAGCCCCACAGCCCTCCCAGGGGTGCAGGCCCCTGGATCTGAATGCCAGATGACATAGGCTGCCTGTGCTGGCAAATGTCACAAGTTTTGCTTTTTCCAGTTTGAGGTATCTATCTCCCTGAAACTTATCAGGCTTCATGCCCTCAGAAAGGGCTACCATCCCTGCAATTTTCATCTGAATCAGGCAAGAAATGACAAAGTTTTAGGCATTTTCATGATTCCTCATTATAGCCTATGGGTGAAACTTTAATACCCCATCGAAACAGTGAAAGTTTTGATGATACGAAACAGGACAGTAGTTCAAAATCAAATGAAATGATTAAATGAAACACTGTCCTTTAGAAACAGCAAAATGAAATGATGGTATTTTGCACAGCCCTAGTAGTTAGCTTGAAGCTTGTCAGTGAAGGTTGGTTTCTGTATGAAATCTGTGATATCATTCCAATTGTGCTGGCAGCTCCTGTGGTATAAGGAATAAGATAGAGAAACTCCATAGCGAGCAACGCACTCCACGTGGTGGTACAGATGCCAGAGACAATGGTACATCCTGGGTTGCCAAGTCTGTTGATCTTGGACAATAAGTAAAAGTTGCATGGCCTGGGCACCTGAGAGATAAAAGCAGTAATTCTCTCCTTTATTTCCCAAGGTAGGTCCTGTAAAAATTTATGCAGATCCTTCTGGTACCATGGGGTCCTCCATCAGGAGCTTGTAAAATTTGGTGTTGGAAAGTTGTCTCTTGGGTTTTGTATGAGAATCTATGATAACACCGGTTTCTCTCTCTCAAGCCTCTGACAGGAAGTGGAAGTAAATTTTAACAGGACCCACAGGGAACAAGAGAGTGAGCAGGCTTATCTCTCCAGCTGCTGCTTTTCACATATTACCAGGAAATATCTTTTTTCTTCATTCTGCCCTATTCTGGAATGTACCATATGCAAGGGAATACAGTATTTGAAACTGATTACTAAACAAGAGTAGCAGGACCGATGTTCCCTACAGGCCATGAAGTCCTCTTGTTCCAGCTCTCTTGGGTAGCTTGGGTGCCTTCCTATCTGTACCCAGAAGCTCTTCTCTCTCCAGAGCTCCTTTTCCTACTGCATGTTGGGCCAGACTGCTTACTTGGGCTTAGGTACTGGGCTTATGTGCTCCTTCCTGTCTCCTGAGCAACACATAGGGGTTTCCACTTGAACTTGATGGCCAGCCTGCCCTGCTCTGCTGCAGCAGCCCACTGCTTTACTTTCTTAAAGTGACAGGTCTTTGGCCCTTGTTACACAAGGATATGAGGAACAGTAGACTAGAGGAAAATGACTGGGCAAGGCTGTTGCACCCAGGATGTCCTGAGGAGGAGATTAAAGCTTGGAACCTGAGGAATAAGAAGCATAAGAACAATATCTGTAGTGTAAGGAAAATAGCGACTAGCTATCGTGATCATTCTGTGTTCTTTGCAACAGATTTGCTCTATTATTTTTCTGCAATTAAAAGAAGTGGAAGTCAAGAGCTGGCATTTTATGAGCAGCAACTGGAGTCTAAAAAGTTTAAGAATGATTAACATAGAACAACATTTTTCCAACCATCTCCTTCAAACTATACCGACAAAGGCTATAAAAGAGTTAACTTCCAGCTGAGGGACATACCTTGCATAAGTATATTAATCAGAATATAGTAGCAGAGTTGTTACTTCAGTGATGTTATGGTGATTTATGTGAGCTCAGCAGTTGGCCCCTCAAGTCTTCATAGAAACAATTCTTGTATCTCATTAAATATATTAATTTAGCAACCTTGCAAAGAAGGCATAAAAATTTACCTATCTTGCCATATAATCTATTCTTCTGCCCTTTACCATGATGACTGATGACAATAAAAACCTATTGATATTATACTTGTCTGCCAAAAAAGAAAATTGCTTTCCCTTGGGCAAATGGGCTATTAAAAATCAATTGGTTTGTAATTAGTATACAATAATACCTTCACTAAATGCATATAGAACAGTTAATTTAGAATAATGCCACATACAGTAGCACAATCTTTAATGGTAATACTTCTAGTACAATAAGCCAATTCTCTCCTGGTAGTTCAGCTTTTAAAATGGCACATGATGATGCACCTTGGCCCCTCGTTTGCATTGTTAGCTGCAGTAAGTGGTACAGTAATATTTTTCTCATAGTGTGCTTAGAAAATGATGTAATTTTAACTCATGTTGTGCCTATTAAAGGTTAATTGTATTGTATTTAATGGTCATACTAATGCCTTTCTTAACATTTTCCTTAGTACATGATTTAAATTGCTAAATGAAACAAAGAATTGCCAATATTAAAATCAATCATGATTTATGGTGCTGCCACTTCAAAATCTTAACTTATTAATTTGGGGGCTCAAACTGGGGGTCAAAACTCTCCCCCCAATATATGAATAATGCTAATCTAATTTCAGTAACATACTTAAAGATGTATATGTAGGAGCTGATTTTGTCTTTATATTTACAGAATGGTCAAGTCTTCAATTTTACAAAAGTTTTAAACATTTTATTTGCAAAATCTTGGAGAAAATATTATAAATTTTGAATATCATTTGCATTGTTCATGGTACTTTAATGAAAATGGACGGCCCCAAAGTGTGTAGGTTAGGACAGTGGTTTTCAACCTTTTTTTTTCATTTGCAAACCCCTAAAAATATTTAAATGGAGGTTCAGACCTCTTTGGACATTTTGAATGGAGGTGAGACCCCTTTGATTTGTAAGTGGGTATTCATATACTTTGATTGATCATAGTCGTTTTTGTGGACCCCTTAGGCATAGTTTGCAGACCCCCAGGGTTCCATGGACCACAAGCTGAAAAACACTAGTATAGTACACTGTCTTTGGCAGTATTTTTACTTGGTTATCTCAGTTGTCCTTTGTCTCTTTTGCAAGAACCCAGAAACTTCCCAGGACTCATCCCCATGCACATTTTTGTACCAGATACTAATTGCTTGAACTTTTAGGTAAAGGTATGTAGTTTAAGGTATTCATTTAATGTAGATGCATGTACCTTATTGCTGAAACCACTCATGGTTATATGCATTTCCCTTAATATGTGTTGGGCTTTGCCAGAAGTGAGTAAAGATGACAGTCTTTTCTCCTCAATCCCTGCTAAACATTGGAAGGTTACTCCAGTTGACCTTACCAGAAGTGATCAGATGTACTTCCATCAAAATATGCTGTTTCATCAAAGCCAACATGCTTCCAGAGGTATATTGATTTTGACAAAGTTTTTGATGGAAATGTTTGTTTTGTCCATGGTTCCTCAGGTCACTTGTGATAAAACAGGGGGATAGAGACAAAGTTAAATAAAAAAATCAACCTTTTGATTTGGACATGTCAGTTTTGCAAACACATTAGAAACATTTTGTTTTTAGTTCAAACAGACGGAAAGCGAATGTTGAAACCTTGAAAACTGTTATGAAATGGAATTGTTGTCATACAGCCAGTTGTAGTATTTAATCTTAATACCTTTTAAATGGGGATTTTACTGAGGCATATCACAGACTTTCAGGAGGACTGGCATAGTCAGGAAGAGATTCAACAATAGTTTCTCCTTCTGATGCACAGAAAGTATATCTCCCCTCATCCCTCAGTGCATACAGCTAACCACTGAGGCAGGCCAAGATTGTATTAAAAAAACAGGAGTTCACCTGGGAACTGGCTGAGGCCACATGCTCCAGGACCATGGTTGTCATGGGTGACTTCAGTTACCTGGACATCCTGTGGGAGGATCACTCAGCAAAACCCAAGCGATCGCAAAGCTTCCTATCATGCGTGGAGGAACTCTACCTGATTCAAGAAGTCTACAGGCCAATAAGAGGTAAAGCGCTGCTTGACCTGGTAGTGGCTACTGAGGATGACCTAATTGGTGACCTAGTGATTGATGGGAAGCTGGGTGACAGTGACCACGAGCTGATCACTTTCACTATCTGCCGTAAAGCTGGCAAGTCAGTCAGCAACATTGAAGTCCTTGACTTCAAGAAAGCCAATTTTGACAAGCTCAGGAGGCTTGTCAGTTATGCCCTAAGGGCCCATGAGTTCAGGGAGAGAGGAGTCCAGGAAGAGAGGGAGTAATCCTCAATGCACAAGCTAATTTGATTCCTTCTTCTTCGGGTTTGTTGCGGGTAGGTCTTGTTTGACCAATTTCATTTCCTTCTATGACCAGGTGACCTATCACCTGGACAAGGGAGAAGAGATTGATGTCATATATCTTGACTTCAAAAAAGCTTTT
>NW_017728906.1:113994086-114043116 GCF_001723895.1 Crocodylus porosus | reverse complement strand
CAGCCCTAATGTCTATGAAATCTATGAAATCTATGAAAGGCAGCAAAAGGGCACAGTTGCCCCATTGGCTCTCCAGGGATCTAGCAGACCTCCTGAGGCTAAAAAGAAAGGCAAACAAAGGATGGAGGATGGGATTCACCTCCAAGGAGGAATATTCTGCACTGGTCTCATCCTGCAGGGAGCAAAGCAGAAAATCCAAGGCTGCAACTGAACTCCAACTAACTTTGAGCATCAAGGACAATAAAAACTCCTTTTTCAGATATGTGGGGAGCCAGAGGAAAAGCAAGGACAACATTGGACCCCTGCTGAACCAAATGGAACAACTGACAACTGACACCCAGGAAAAAGCCAGCCTATTAAAAGGATACTTTGCATGGGTCTTTCATCAGTCCCATGGGACGCCCATGCCCACTATGGGACAGGCAGGGCTGGGTGAGGGAGATTCCCTGCCCTCCATGAATGCTGACCTCATAAAGGAACACCTTGAGAAGTTGGATAACTTCAAGTCAGCTGACCCTGACAATCTACACCCCAGGGTACTCAAGGAGATTGAGAGCATCATAGCCCAGCTTCTGGCACAGATCTTTGAGACCTCCTGGTTCTCTGGTGTAGTGCCCAAAGACTGGAAGAAGGCCAATGTGGTGCCTATCTTCAAGAAAGGGAGGAAAGTGGATCTGGCAAACTATAGGCCCATCAGCCTGACTTCTATCCCAGGGAAGGTCTTAGAAAAGTTTATTAAAGAGGCCATCCTTAATGGAATGGCCGACGCCAACATCCTGAGGGATAACTAGCATGGGTTTGTTGTAGGTAGGTCTTGCTTGACCAATCTCATTTTCTTTTACGACCAGGTGACCTATCAGCTGGACAAGGGAGAAGAGATTGATATCATATATCTTGACTTCAAAAAAGCCTTTGATCTGGTATCCCATGATCACCTCTTGGCAAAAATAGCCAATTGTGGCCTTGTGTCCACCACGATCTGCTGGCTGGGAAATTGGCTCTGTGGTCAGATCCAGAGGGTGGTAATTGATGGAAGTCAATCATCATGGTGCCCTGTGACCAGTGGGTTCCCCCAAGGCTCTGTCCTTGAATCCATATTGTTCAACATCTTCATTAATGATGTGGACATTGGAATCAGAAGCGGACCGGCAAAGTTCGCCAATGACACCAAGCTTTGGAGCAAGGCATCCACACCAGAAGACAGGTGAGTGATCCAGGCTGACCTGGATAGGCTCAGCAAATGAACGGATGAGAACATGATGGTGTTTAACACTGAAAAATGCAAGGTTCTCCACCTTGGGAAGAAAAATCCACAGTGGATTGGTCCTGGTAGAGGAAGAGCCCTGGGGACCAATCCTTCAATGTTGCTGACTGACTTGCCAGTATTACATGGGCCCAATGCTAGCATGTAAGAGCTAGCCAAGGCTATGTTGGTCCTGATTTAGGTATGCAGGCCCATTCCTGGCATGTGGGGTCTGATATGGCTTACAGACCAGTCCCAAGGCAGTCAACTATCCTCTGGAGGCTAAAGATTGAGCACCGCTACACTTCAGCAGTGGTTCTTCAACCTGTGGTGTGTGAATCCCTGGAAGTCCACAGATTACATCTAAAGGGTCCACAAAAGACTATGACTATGATCAAGAAAAAGTATGTCAATACCTACTCTTACTATTCAAAGGCACTCACACCTTCCGTCCTAAATTTCCAAATGGTTCTGCACTAGGGCTGTGTGAAACAGCACCATCTCATTTTGACTTCCATTTCAGTGTTTTGATGGGACAGTGTTTTGTTTCAAGTTTTGTTTCATTTTGAAACCACTGTTCCATTTTGTTTCCCTGAAACTGTTTTGCTGTTTCAACACAGGTTCAAAGTTATGCCCATAGGCTATAATGGGGAACCATGAAACCTCCTATAGCTTTGTCAGGTCTTGCCTAATTCAAATGGAACTCTCAGGGATGGTAGCTCCTTCTGGGGACATGCAGACTGTCAAGTTTCAAGGACATAGATGCAGGGGTTTCTGGGAAACTGCACCTCAAATTCCTGAAGAGCAAAAATTGTATACTTATGTCATATATGTGTGTTAAGGAACATAAAAGTGAAAACTCCAATCACGCTGAGCCCACAAAGCCTGCCAAGTTTCAAGGAGATAGGTGTATGGGTTTCTGAGAAACTGCACCTCAGGCTCTTGACAAGCAAAACTCATGACATGGGTGACAGAAAGCAGGCCAGTTCAAACAATACTGCCTTTTATGCCATTTTTTTATCCCTCCCCCAGAGCACTGGGATTACAAGGTACCTCAGGGAAGAACCATAAATCACTGGCCAGCTACACAGTCAATATGAAAGCAGTCCTTCCCCTGTCTTTCCCCTCCCTCTCCTTACTTTCTGTTTCCCTGCAGGCAAGCCTCGTTTGAGTTTTGAAACTGAAAATGTTTCAAAACTTTCAGAACATTTCAGTTGCCCTCATTTTGTTTCAAGGCTGTTTTGAAGCCCTTCAATTCAGTTGAATTTCACTGGTTCAAGCTTGAAACGACCTGAAACAGCATCAGAATGAAACGGCAGGTGAAATTTCGCATAGCCTTAGTCTGTACATCTGTTCAAAAATTTTTAGGTGTCCATAAATGAAAAAAGTTTGAGCACCACTGTTCTACTGCTTATTGATAGAATCCAAAATAACTTGGATAACCAAAGAAATGGTTTGAAATCAATCAGATGCAATTAACAATGAAATATCCTGCACTTGGGATGGAATACCATATATTTATAGATGTCCCTGAATTTAATTAAATTCTACACATAAAAAAATGGCTCTACAGATGAGGAACAGGAGGCTGAATAAAATACCTGACAGCAAAAAATGTGACATTCCAATGGGCGAGTTCTTACCATCAGGGGCTGACAAACCATGGCAAAAGTGGTGATGCTCCAAGGAACCAGTGAAGAAGTGGGGCTATCCTAATGGTTCAACTACCTATGACTGCAGTACAGAATATCAGATTATGCAACACGTGCTTCAATACCTGCTGCTTGAAGGCATGTGAAGAAAGGTCTTGCAAAGTATAATAAAAGGTCACTAACATGCGTAACAAAATGGTCAAATGTGGTGTACAGACACAAGAAAATGAATGTATAGAATGTGATTATTGGAAGAGGATAAGAGCTGCTATCAGAACAAGGTTGTGCAGTGGATACTAAAGCCTTTTTTAGCTTATATACTAAGTAACAAACAAACAAAAAAAGAGTTAATGAAGAAGACATTAGCTCTTCCAGCCAAATAGGAAGCCCTGCAATTTTAACTGTGTGGGAAATATAGTATTATGCCATTTCAAAGAGAAACCTGACTCACGTCTATTTGTACTCTGAACGAAAAAGTGACTTTTGATAAGCAAAAAATAGCAATTGGACCTAAGCTTTCTATTTTCAAACAATACAGAAACCTATCGCTGATAAAAGAGCCTTTTGGAGGATGACCAGAGATATGAGTGCCCAGAAACACATCTAAGCTGCCATGTGAAAGGTAGATACATTTCATCTGCAGGTTCATCTTTGGCTATTTTTATACAAAGTGAGGCATTATGGTTTCTTTTCTTATATTTGTTTCAGAATGAGAAAGAAAAAGCAGGCTTTTTTGCCACAAATGAATGTAAAAGGCCAAAGCCAGTTCAGCAATTGCTGCCTCTTATTGCAGATACTTCAATATAGGACTGAAAGCTCGATCTGAAATTCTGGTAACACTTGCTTCCTATAGATGTAAAAAAAATCCCTGTGCTTTACTTTAAAGTCTGTGTGCCCCTATACTGAGTAGTAGTGACGTGTAGGGGGTGCACGTGCACTCCCAGAAAGGGCTGGTGCACCCCCTTACAATCAGCATTCCCCACTTAGGTGATGGGCAGGGGGGCAGGTGAGAGCACTGGTGTGCCCCTTGAGAGCACTGGCCGGGGAGCGGGGGCACCAGGAAAAGCGATCCCTGCGGTTCCCCTGGGGCCAATTGAGCTGACCAGGGATGTTCCCCCATGGCCCTTCATGCTGACCCAGAAATGTCACAGTGCAATCAGCTGTGGTGGGGAGCCCCCCGCCAAGTCACTGACTGGGGAGACACCAGTCATCCCTGACTCAGGAGGCACCAGTTGCCCCTGACACCGAGCCCAGTGCATGACCACAAGGGGTATCACGTTAGTTGGACTTGGCTCACACAATGTCTGTATAGATCAAGGGCTTTAGTGGGGGTTTTTTGGCATTTTTATGTAATAGCTGATTGAACCAGCTATTAGATAGAAGTGCCAAAAAGCTCTGCTGAAGTGCCCAATCTATACAGGCATTGCAGCAGGTTGAATTAACATGTTCCTTCCTCCGGTAAAGTGTGTTTTTGATTTTTTTTCTGTCTGTCAGTAGCCATAATGACTTACATATTGCTAAGACTTTTCACAACAAACTTTATTAAATGAATATCTGTAAAGACTACAAGGGAGACAGCTGATGGTACAAAAACAAAGACTAAAACTATAGCATTAGTAACCTCATTCACAATGTAACTGGAGTGTGTAACTAAATGAATTTCTGGAAATAAGCATCGCAGAGTCTTGGATGATGATGGCTCATTTCACTTGTTAATCACTTCTAAAGGGTGGATATCCAGCTTCAGATCATTGCTATGCCACAGACTTACTGTGTTAGCTTGAAAAACTTACTTTGGGCCAGATTTTTAAAGATATTAAGTGACTAAAGACACAGCAAGGCACCTGGTTGGATTTTCAAAAGCATCTAGGTTGCTTAGTTGCCTAGTTCTCATTGATTTCAATGAGATTTAGGTCCCTAAATAGTTTTGAAAATACTACTGTATACCAACCTTCACTTTTAGATGCTTAAATACCTTTAAAATTGAGGCTATTGGTCTCCATCTATAAAATAGGGATAGTCATACTTGCTTACTTCATGAGTGTTCTCTGATTAAAAAATCCCAAATCTTTGCATATAAAAATTTTCCCAAAACTTACATTTTTTCTGTGATTAAAATGAAACACCACTAATACATACATACATACATACATATATGTGTGTATATACATACACACATATATCTACCTATAGCATTAATGTGTGTGTGTGTATGTGTGTGTGTGTGTATATACACACACACATACACAGGGATCTCATATATGTGTGTGTGTATATATATATATATATATAAAAAGCCAGGATCCCTGTTCAGAAGGGTGACGTGAAAATACCTACATTAAAGGCTGTTGTGATCAGAAGCTTTACACATGGAAGCCATGAATGTATTACATATAGATGGAGAGCAAGTAATGTTCATTAGAAAACAAGAATCTAAATTTGTGAAATAATTTTCCGGTTTCACAATTTCTTTTCATTGTTAATTAGAATAAAATAATCTAAAAATGTTCACTAAAACTCTAGACACACTTGTCTGTTAGCTGGGTGATTGGGAACGGATGAACAGAGGCAATGCAGGGGCTTCTGGCAGAGCCCGTGCCAAAAACCCGAAGTGGCCAAACTGGGGCTCACAAGCCATTTTTGGCTCACTGGCACAGTACTTGTGGTTCCCCAGAAATTAGCTGAAGCCCAGCCCATTTCTCCCCAAGGTGGATCTGGAGTGGCTCGTGGCACCTTCTGCCGCACCAGCTTTCTCCATGGGAGCATGCCCTGAGCCCACACTCCTCCCTCCTTCTCTCCCTCTGGGACTGCCGGCTCAGGCACTGGGCTGCTGGGATGGAGGCTGCAGCTGTGCCGCTTGTTCTGGGGTATGCTCCCCACAGGGAAAGCCTGAGTGATACAGGGTCACCTCCACTCTGGGTTGCTTAGCACCCCCCCTCAGTCCGTGCCCCTACTCTCTACCCCTGCCATTACCTCATGTGCAGTGCATAAAAAGGGAGGGTATAACTGAGCTCTCATACACTCTCTGGGTTTGACTGTACTAAAAGTTTCTCTCCACTTCTTTTATAAAACATGTAAATCTCAAGAATGGAAGCAGGGAGTGCCTTGTGAATTCAGGCAGTAGAGCACCAGAGGGCAAGATTTGGATCTAATGTATCAGAGATGTTTCCTTAGACCACCTCTCACAAATCACCACCCAGGTTCATTATCCTCCTAGGCGCGCCTACGTGTTCAGGAATGCAGTTTATATAGTCATTTTACCTGTGTACATACATTGAGCATTCAAGTACCCATAACATTTTGTGTGCACATCATTGAGCATCTGACTTTGAAAATCTTCCCCTTCTCATAACAATCTTGAGAATATTTAAAGGTGACCATTGGGTAATGTATGTGTAAGGGCAATAGAGATTCATGGGAGCAAAGAAATCCACCAAAAGCATAAGGATCTTCTGGCAGAATTTACTGTATAATTAATCTAAAACCTTATTTTCAAAGAAGAAAAAATTCAGATCTCTAGTCCTGCAGCTGGACAGCAAAAGCACTTAACATGCAAATCTCTTTGCTTTTTAACATGCACGTAGGTAGCCTGAAACATTAACACCACCGAGAGAGATATGAATCTTTGTAGCCTAATCATGGTTTCATTAATATCATTTCTGTTAGTCACTTCATTCTGAGTGCCGCATCAGATACATACCATGCCTGATGCTAAATGTACCTTAGTGCCTGAGGTTCCGCTTATTATTCCTCTTTCAGCTACCTGATAAAGGAACAGTACCTCTACATTATCTTTCATTTTCATGCTTGTTCCAGATACTTACATGCTAGCCTTCATCCCTATCTAAAAACTGTCTTTATCTGTATCTTGTAAACATTCAAGAAGAGGATTGATAACCCATTTTGTGAAGACCAGGGTTCCTGGTTTTCTCCAATTAAAAAAAAAATCAGCTTAAAAAAGGTAACTCAATTATCAGATTTAAAAAAGTAACCCAACATTCACATCTTCCCCCATGATTAAAATGAAACACCACTATATACCCCCCCACACACACTATATACACATTCTCTCTCTCTCTCCCTTTGTGTGTGTGTGTATATATATAAACCCATACATGTGGATTCTGAGTTACTTTTTTAAATCAGAAAATTGGGTTTTTGTTTTTGTTTTTTTACCAGAGAAAATCAGAATCCCAGGTGAAGAATAAGAAAGATCTTGAAGTAATTTTGATTTTTAACCTGGAGGATCATGCCATATCTTAAACTCCTGCCTTTTTGATGACCTCTTTCCTTGTAAAACACAACCTATAATACATAAATGTTATAATGCTATGTTATGAAAGACTAAACTATAGCAAAACCAAGCTTTAATTTTTACAAATCATAATAAATGCTGTCATGCTAAAAATACAGGAAGGTGATAAGCAGAAACCATTTGTGTTTGTTGTTTGACCCTAAGCAGGATTTGAATAATTTTTAGGGACCTATAAACTAATCTTCTCAGTCATTGACTAACTACAATGACATTAGTTACTTCTGTGTTAATCAATGAAAAAGCTTTTATGCTCTAGTTATCTCATTAACAGGGATCCTGGTTTTCTCTGATTTAAAAAAAAAAATTTTTTTGGCTTCAAAAAAACTAACCCCAAATCCACATTTTCTCATGACTGAAATGAAACATCACTAATATATATCTATATATAAATATATAGCTATATTTTTTGATCCCCAATTTTCAGGTTAAAAAAAAGTAACCCCAAATCTGAACCTTTTTTTTAACTCAAAAATTGTTTTTTGTTTTTTTTTAATCAGAGAAAACCAGGATCCCCACTCATTAATAAGGGGCCATGTCCTTGGATTGCAATATTATTATTTTGTCCTTTTTTTAAAATTGCTTTGTTTTCTTCAGTAAAACAAGGAATATTTCAGGAGCCACACACAGATAGGAAAGAGGGCCTAGAAATAATGGCGTGAACAGATGAACACATAAAAGAATGCCAGGGGGCAGGGACTTAACGCATATCAGTTGCTCAATGGACACTGTTTTTATGTGTCCATACCCATCCCATCATGTCTAAAAGCTAAACAACTAAAATTTAGCAGATATGCACAACAGTTACTGCCAAGCAGCTGATATGCAGTTGCCTAAGTATCACATTAGATTCTGTAGAATTTGTTCATTTGTCCATATAGTGAGTTACTTAGAACATAATTGTTAATTATGAGGAAGTTCTCCCATACCATTCCAATGGGACGGTTATAGTACTTAAAATTCTGGTCTTAGCAAGAAGCTGTAAATGTCTCCAGGTGGTTTCCTTGAGTCTGACAGCAAATACTTGTCACTCCCAGTATGTCATCTCAGTGGGAGTCAGGCATATGATGAGCTACCTCATTGATTCTCACTGTACATATATTCTTGAGATTAAACAAACTGTTCTTACAAAGTAAGTTATTAAACAAAGCATATCAGAGTATTGGAATGTTAATTACAATGCCATTTTTAATTGGTTATATCTATAAATATAAAATATTCTGTTGAAATTACTAATGAGTTAGCTAAAGAAAAAGTAACTTGTAAATGCATACTTTGCATCATTTCACTGTTCTCCAGTTAATTACCAAATTGTCCAGATGAACTATGATGAAAACTTTATGACTAAGGTAATTCAGAATGGAAATAACTGCATTTACATCTGTCTTTGAATGATTTTGTCTCTCCATTATACCAAAAATAAAGATGCATTAAACAAATGAATGAAGGCAGTAAACAGGGCAATTTTGGCAGAATTGGGCTATCAGTTATGTTATGAGATTTATCATTTTTCTGCAGTTTCTCATTATTTGGAAAAATGTTCTGAATCAAATTTTGTAATAAGCAGTTTTAATTTATTGAAGCAGCAGATTTGATCCTAAATACTTTTTCCTCTAGCTGCCTGCATCTAGGCCAAAATTGTAAGTCAAAGAAGACTTCAAATTTATGTGACTGAAATGATCATATACCATGCTCATGTTCCTGTCTGTATGTTTTATCTAAATACTACTAAATTCAGAGCAGTATCGAGGCACGGGCCAGAACTCAGAGCACTCTCCTTGTGGGCTAATAACCTGCTCATTTAGCCAAGCTTCTTCACTGTCTGACCTCAAATACCTCTCCTTCTTTACTGTAAGCCAGTTTCAATGGGAAGGCCTGAATATACTTTTAAATTTACCATGTCCCTGTCCACTTGGTTAGGACATTTTGTAACGAAAATAGGAGATACCCCATACCCCAACAGCTGAGTCACTACCACAGCTGTTTGAGCACTCATGGTGCTCAGATGAGGTCCCAGAAGACTGAAAAAGAGCCAATGTAGTCCCTATTTTCAAGAAGGGGAGGAAGGAGGATCTGGGTAACTATAAACCAGTTAGTCTCACCTCTATACTTGAGAAACCTTTGAAAATGTTATCAAGGATCACATTTGTAGTAGTCCAGCGGGTAATATAGTACTGAAGGGCAACCAGCATGAGTTTATAGCAGGTAGATCCTGCCTGACTAACCTTGTTCCTTTCTATGACCAGGTCACTAAAAGCTTAGATGCAGGAATCAAGGTAGATGTCATCTACTTGGACTTTAAGGCCTTCGGCATGGTATCTTATTCTATTCTTATAAATAAATTGAACAGCTGTGCCATAGACAATTACACAGTCATGTGGGTGGCAAATTGGCTTAAGGGTCATACCCAGAGAGTGGTGGTGAATGAGTCAGTATTGACCTCAAAAGATGTGGGCAGTGGGGCCCCCAAGGCTCAGTCCATAGGCTGGTGCTGTTCAATATTGTCATCAGCAATCTGGATTCAGTTTCTGAGGGCAATGAGGGTGTGGAAAGCACTCTGTCTAAATTCATAGATGACACCAAACTATGGGGTGAAGCAAACACACTGATGGGAAGAAACTGAATCCAGGCAGGCCTGGACAGGTTAGTGAAGTGGGCAGAGAACAATAGGATGCAGTTCAACATGGACAAGTACAAGGTTCTGCACCTAGGGAGAGGGAATCACCAGCACACCTATAGGCTGGGGGATGAGCTTCTCAGCAGCACAATGGCAGAAAGACATCTCAGAGTCCTTGTCAAATCCAAGATGAATATGAATCATCAATGTGATTAAATAATTTACAGAGCTAAGCATACTGTGTCATGCATTAGTAGGTGCATCACAACCAGGTCCAGAGAGGTGATGCTCCCCTTCTATGTGGCACTGGTCAGACTGCATTTAGTGTACTGCATCCAATTCTGGGTGCTGCAATTCAAGAAGGATGTGAACAACCTTGAGAGGGTACTGAGGAGAGACACTTGTATGGTTAGAAGCCTGAAGGGAAGACCTTATGAGTAAAGGCTGAGGGACCTGGACCTTTTCAGTCTCTATAAGAGAAGGCTGAGAGGGGATCTTGTGGCAGTATACAAATTTACTGGGGGGCAGTGGGACAGCAGGGAATAGGAGATGCTTTGCTTACCAGAACACCCCTCGGAATAACAATGGTCACACATTGATGGAGAGTAGATTTAGGTTGGACATCAGAAATAACTTCTTCACGGTTAGGGTCACTAGAATCTGGAACAGGCTTTCAAGGGAGATGTTACTCTCCTCTACCTTGGAGATCTTCAAGAGGCCACTGGATAAGCACCTGGCTGGGGCCACATGACCCCAGTACTTTTTCTTGACACTGACAGGGAGTCAGACTCAATGATCCTTTGAGGTCCTTTCCAACCCTAGCATCTATGAATCTATGAATCTATGGTTGAGGGGGACCGAGAATATACAATACCCATGTCTAGGCTATCAGGGTACCAAATGCCCTTTTCCTCCGGTGTCACGCAGTCACTACTAATTTTTTTTTTTTTCTATGAGTAATGAGTAGAGATCCTGGTTTTCTCTGTTAAAAAAAAAAAAACCTCTCCAATTTTCAGATTTAAAAATGTAACCCAAAATCCACATTTGTCTATGATTAAAATGAAACACCACTATATATAGATAGTTTTCTATGATAGAAAAATATATATATATAGTGGTGTTTCATTTTAATCACAGACAAATGTGGATTTTGGTTTACATTTTTACAACTGAAAATTGGGGATTTTTTTTATTTTTTATTTTTAAAAGAGAAAACCAGAATCCCTGGTAATGAGTGTTTCCCAAACTTGTGATACCTAGGAACATTTTTTTTGGATTAAAATTGGTGACACACTTCACTCTAGCATGCAAAAAGCTGTGGCTGTCTGTGTGTGTACTATCAAAGTAGCAGGGGTTAGGGAAGCCTGTTACACAGGGGTCTGGAATATGTTATATGTTTTGAAATATATTTATTATAATTGGCAGCACACTACTTCTTGCATGTAAGAGTGGAGCATGCTGCCAATTTTAAAATATATATTCCAAAACATACAACATATTTCAGGCCCCTGCTACTTAGAGAATAAGAGAGCAGTATTAGAAGACTGCAACATGGTGTAGTAGACAGCTAAACAGGGGCCAGCTTCAGGGAAAAAAGCAGCACAGGGGCAGACAGCTATCTGGGGCAGGATGCCCTGTAGTAAACTACTGGGGATGGGTTTTGATAAGCAAGTAACTGAGAAGCAAATGGAAAGCAGCTGATCAGACTGCAGTGGAAGAAGTCAAGTTTAATAATGGGTTGAGCAGAAACCCCTGAGTCAATCAGATGACCAAAAGGAATGGAGCCCCAGTATACTTAAAGCCTAGCTCCAGAAGTAGGGAGGCCTTCTAACCCTAAACTGCAGAGAGGAAACAGCTCCTGAAAGGCCAGACTGGCTAAGGTTGTGGTCTAGTTAGCCCATGTATCCAACGAATCTATAGAGAGACAGTGGGCAAAGAACTGGAAGCTATTGGGACCTGGAAGTTTAGGTGTAGTTGACAGGGGTGATTTTGGAGGCCAAGGGTGGGGTGCTTGGGGGGCAATCCATATCATAAGGGGCTAAAAGCCTAGAGAGAGCCCTGCAAAGGTCTGGGACCCAGGGGATTGGAGGGGCTAGAAGTGAGACTGGGATAAGGGACCTGTGTGTGAATAGGGAAGGAGCTGAGTCTAAGACTGAGGCTTGCAGGAGTCCAGGACCCAATGTGCTATATAGGTCTAAGCCAAAGGGTTCGTAGGCTGTGGTAACAGCCTGGTGAAAGTCAGGGACTTAGAGGGCTGAAACCAATATAGTTTCAGAAGGTGAAGAGCATAGAGTAAATCCTGCCAGACATGGACAGCTGGGCACTCTAATTAAAGCCATTAAGTAGGTAAGGTCTGGAGGGCCAAAATTTGGTTCATTTTGCCCAATGCAAAAAAGACAGGGCCAGTAGCCTAATACAGCGAGTTCCAGAGGGAGTCAAAGATCCAAAGGGGAGCGAGTGTTAGAGACAGGATCAGAGCTCCAGTGGAGAGATGGTGTCCCCATCAAGTGGGAGAGAGAAAGAATGTTTCCAGGAAACTCACACTGGCCTCAGAGGCAGCCTCCCAGTTTCACCATCAGGGTGTGGTAGGTGTGATAACCAGGGATCCTGTTTTTTTCTGAATAAAAAAACCAAAAAATACACAATTTTTGGTTTAAAAAAAGGAAGCCAAAAGCTACTTTTGCCCATAATTTAAAATGAAACCCCAACCCAGCCATGGCCTCTGACTCCCTCCAGATCCCTACTTATTGCTTATAGATATAGATATATAGATATAGATATATATACTCATTACTCATAGATAGATAGATAGATAGATAACAGGGTGATACCATGAGAGGCCAAAGGGGAGCAATCAAGACAACGGAGGCTGCTAGGGGGTGCTATAGTCATTCTCTAAGGCTGGGTCTTGTTACACCCCACCAGACACAAGCATACCAGTGTTGATCTGTACTGTTTAAAAAATAACACTGTATCCATCTTTCTTTAAGCAAAGAATTAGTCTGTATAACATTGGTTCTCAACCTTTTTAGCTTCAAGGTCCTCCTCCTCCTACACACACACACCTCACCCCTCTCCATAACTCGTCTGAATGTTTTGGCACCTCAGTTAAAAATTGCAAAGAGAGATGTAAATTCTGAAAAGATATGGTTGGGGGATGTGCAGTCTTGAGGCTAAAAGAATTGTGAATCACTGATTTAAGCTGGTGATACTTGAGGGCAGTGGGGGCAGGACCTCACCCTGCTGGACTCTCTCTTTCCACCGTCTGTTCCCTCCCAACCCCTGGTATTTACTTCAGAAGGCAAGGACAGCCTCTGCTGATAATGAGATCCTGCAGGTTCTCAACACCAGCAATCACCCCCACATCCCCTTCACTGGGCCCTGGAAGTATGGGAAGAGTGAAGAAATGAGCACGACTCCATCAGTGTACCTGCCTGCTTGCATCTGTGCACCTTCCTTGCTGTTGTAAATGTGGAAAGGGGTGGGGTGTGGTGACTAGCACAGGGGCTGCCTGAGGGAGAGGAAAGCAGCAGCAGTGGCAGTCCCCAGAGGAGCAGCTGTAGGCACTTCTGACTCTATGAGTCCTCTACTGCATGAGCCAGCAGCACAAGCTCCTCATATTTCTGCTGCTCATCATTATGGTAGCCTGCCTGGTGCTGCTTGCTGTCATCTTTGTCTCCAGGCAGATAAGAGACAAGCTTCCCCCATTCCTCCCCACCTACCCTTCTCCCTTTGCTCTGTTTGGCCACTATTGGGGGATGATGGGGGGAAGCGAGTCTCCTAATCCATCCCAGTTCCCCTTGGGGCTTTATTTCTGAAACTTTTGCCAATACTGTTACATACTTGAACTCAAAGAAAATGCATCAAAATACAAATTCAACCAGGGCACCATTTTCCCTAAGGCTGGCCCTGCTAGCAAACCATGGCACACCCTTTGGGAATCACTGGTCTAATATTTTAGGGACTTGCACAGAATTATTTACTTTCCAAAGCAAAATAAAATCACTGCTGAGTGGCCATAGTGAATCATTCCTGAGCATGTTTAGAAGTATAAGTCTAGTTGTACAGAAGGGAGCAGGTTATAAAATTTGCAGAAGCCCTTAATGCCACTTACACTTTCTTAAGTTCTTTTCTTTCTACAGGTAAGTAGCACTCAGACACTTGAAACATTTTGTGCCTGCCTGGCCTCAAACACCTGTTCACGTGCTGCCTTGGCCCGAGAGGCTCGTGACAGACATGCTGATGCTTCATGTGGCCCCTGAGGTAGGTCTCTATCACCCCAGTGGCTACCCCCAAATTCACCTGCCACAACTTTTAATGTACTACCAGTGGGGGGGGGAGGGTGAGTGGCTGGAGGTCCCTCAGGGGTGCATACTCTGCTTGAGGGCCATTCATGAGGTTCCACCTCCCCTACACCCCAGCTTCACGCCAACATCCGGTGGGACACCAGGCAGCCGTCCCTCCATTGTAGATAATTCCTTGGCCTTGATACCTCCCTTAGGTTTTCTATCCTGAGTGTTTACATGTGCGGTGGCCCAGAGGCCTATTAGTTACATCAGCCGGGTCTCTACCCCTTCTGTGAGGTGGTCATATGCTATGTCCCCTCCACCCCCCGGGGCAACCAAAGAAAGGGGGAAACAAAAAAAAGGAATGTGAGAACAAAAAAAAAAAGGAGTACTCCACAATGCCGGCACTCCTCAGCCACACTCATTCCCCCGTGCTGGGGCCCTTCAAGACTAAAAGGTTCAATTCATGAGGCTTGCATGCCTCATCACCACCCCAAAAAAACCTGGGAAAGAAAAATAAACAAAACAAATTAAGGATCTGGGTGGCCTATTGGGCTGTTCCACCAGCCCCACTGTCAAGTTTCGATGGGGTCCTCTCGATGCCACTCCTTGGGAGTTTCTTCACCTCCGCTACCGCCAGACCGTCTCCTGTACCTGGTACCTGGGAGTATTCAGGAAGATGACCCGTTGTTTCCCCTGGGTCTGCTATGGCCCCTTCTTCCAGGGCATTGGTGCCTTCATGCTGCCGAGTGCGGCTTGCAGTGCTGCTCTCTCTCAGCTTTACCTGAGGTGTCCTGCCCCTGGTGTACCTCAGTCCTCAGGGCTTGAGTTGTCTGTCGCCCAAGCCAAGAGACCCTGCCATTTCTACTGCTGCTCCCTGCCTGAGTCTTCTCTCACTGTACCGGCACCAGCTGCCGGTGGTGTGGAGAGCCTCCATTGCCTCCCCTGCTCTCCCTGCTTCTCCCAGGTGTTCCTTCTTATTTCCACCAGCCGATGATTGCCTGTAACATCACCAGCTGGCTTCGGCTGGACAAAGACATGGCTTGTAACCCGTGTGGGCTCTACTCCTCATTCCCGCAGCTTCATGCATCTTGTTCCTCGTGAGTAGTTTTCTTCTTTTTGTTTTTATGCACAGTCCCCATCCCCGGTGCCCCCAGGGTGCGGCTCGGGGCTCTTTTATCTGACTGTCCCTGGGACACATTTGAAGCTCGTTTTTGCCACCTCTTCTTGGTTACCTTATTCCCATTTTTCTTTGGTTTAGAATTACTGAAGAAAGCTTGTTACTGATAAATGGTTGATCCCTGTTATTTATTTAAATTACTGTGGCTTTGCTTTAGAACAGTGGTTCTCAACCTTTTTTAGATTCAAGACATGCCCCTCAGACTTGTGGCACCACTCTATTAGTTTTGAGAATTGAGCAGCACCATACTTCAAAAACTGTTTAATTTATTACATACAGAGTTGACCTGAGCAGGATGCAAGGCCCAGGGAAAATCAACCCATGTCGGGCATTGCCCTCTGTCTCTGATCCCGCATGCCCTGACCTGAATAAGCTACTGGTGGCAGTAGCTTATAAGGAAGTGGTGGCAGTCAGTGGCAAGGGAGCAAGCAGCTGGATGCAGAAACAGTGATGGCAGCACAGAGTCACCACAGCTGTTCTGCCCAGCTCTGTGGACTTCCCCAAAGCACGGGGCATGGGTCTGTCACCCCAATTTGCTCCCCTAGAGATGACCCTGATTAAGTGCCTTACCTCCTTCCAGAGAGGCAGACAGTAGGGGTAGGTGGGCAGTTAGGCAGGGGGATCCCAGGCCTGTCTCACAACTCACTTATCTCTTCACACTTTCTGTGGCAATCTTCAAAAAATCTTGTGGCATGCCAGAATGCACTGGTGCTGTGGTTGTGAATCACTGCTTTAGAAAAAAATGTAATTTGTTTGGCACTGTGTTTGAACATGCCAGGGAATCTGTCTGTGTTTTTGTTCTGTTTGTTTGTTTTTGTTTTGTTTTTTTTACCTCAGGTGGCTTAAGGGATACAGAATCTATATTTATGCATCTAAATAAAAGTGGCACAACTTTTAGGTGTTGCCAGTTGAAGTTCCAGCATCAAAGAGAACTAGGAATGTTCAGCATATCACATTGTGTTTTCAAGAACATGTACAACAATGAGCACATCATTTGATAACCTATTGGCATTTATGACTAGAACAAAATTGATAGGTATAATATTATTGGACCCAATAGCATTTTCTATATATACATTAAGTGATATATCCAAATTTCTTATACCCACATGATTGGTTTCTCTTTCATATAAATTATTCTTTCTATTCAGCTTCAGAATTGGCTTTTTGTTCTGGACTAATATAGAGCCATACTGTTGCCCTTATGCTTCCTTACTGCTAATATTGGTTACCCTATACTACTTCAGAATCCCTGAAATCAGCTGTGAACTGACAGAAAAGCAAAAATTCAGCTCAAGAAAATTTAGACAAAATAAACTAAACATCAGATTTTCAGACTCTTAGAAAAATGGTATCAGAAGAAATTACAGTTAAGAATAGATAGTTGCTAGGATATGATCTTGCAATGCAACATATCAACAAAAAGACCAATCTCCTTTTGGATGTATGCATATAGACTGTGTATGATGCATCTGAACTGAGGGTAGGCTATTTCTGATAAAGTCTAATAAGCATATCTTGTAAGAGAAAAACTTTACTGACCAAGAAATGAACCAGAAAACCTAATTTATTTCTTCTGTATTATTTACTTCACACAGGTGTCAGGAATAATTAATTATGAACCCAGTACTCCCCCGCTTGTGCACTGTGAGACATCTCCAGGGTAAGTGGTTTCTTGCTATTAGAAAGTGAGGAAGAATGAGCCTCTCAGTGAATGTAGCTATATCTTCCTGCTCAGGAATTATTTACTATATATATATATATATATTTTAAAATGTACACAATGTTTTTATTTTGAAAAAAAATGTATTCAAGAATGTATTCAAAATTATATAATGGCTGTTTAAGGGGCTCATTTATCGTATAAACAGCTCAACATCATCCCCTCCTCCCCTCCACCACCAGCCCCCCCACACACATTGTTGAAATTGACATTGGGAAGGTAAGCTGACAAGAAACATTAAAAAGTTTCTTACGTCAATTTGATATTTGGTGTTCATTCTGAACAGAACAGAATGATTGTTACTACTATCATATTGAGTATTTGCTGTTGTACATATATTAGTGGTAACTAACTCAGTAACCAATAAATTGTCAAATAATGCCAAAATGACCATTAAGCATTTAATTGTAAATATTTATGAGATGGCAAGCACTGCATACAGAGCCATAATATTTTCTCTTTTTAAAAGCAATTGTATAAACAAAATTGTGTTCACTCTAATGTTTAAAAAAAGGGAAGAGTGAAGGTTTTACAGGCCATAGAGATAAGGCTCTACTGTTTCCTTAACCTTAGCAAGAGAAGGTAACATAATCAGAAAAATATTCTTTGCTTTTTCCCCCAAGCAGCTCCTCTTAACCATTAAATAGAAAGCTAAGTGGACCCCTGGGGCACACTGAAAGTGGAAATGATGAATGGAAACCCACTACTCTCACCTGGGATCAGACCCAGGTCCTTTCAAGTCGGTAGCCAGTCACCCTATTGGCTGAACTATATCACTCCTTTAGTACTTGCAAAACTGACTAAAATTGCTTTTAAAACACTAGCAAAGCAAACTGCATTTATTGTTTGAATGAATGTTAAAAAATATTGTATTATCCATTCATCTTTACATATGGCCATTTATATAATTTGGAAAAGACTGATGATAGTCATGTTTAGCTTTATTATAAGTATCTCCCTTGATAGGACCAGCTGGCTTCGCTGGCTTCTCTGCTCCATTTCTACTTAAAAATCGGCCTCCCAAAATTCATTTCCATTCTTTAATTTAGCAGTTCCACCTTCTAACATATTGTTAATCTTGAACTTTCTGTACTGATCAAGGTGTGAAATATGTTGCCTGATAGAAGGCAATATTACTGTTAGCCAAGGGACAGCTCAGTTAAAGCCAACATAGATTTTGTTCTCACTTGCTCCATACTTCAGTCTCTCATGAAATCTCTCTCATAATTATGAATACTTGAATGCACTCTACCCATTTCCCTCATCTTGAGAAACATTACAGTACTACCCACAGGCCCCTTTCACATTATGGAAGGCATCAGATTGGTACTGTACAAAGAAGTAGACCCGAAAAGGTTCATAAACTTCATTACCAATATTCACATTCACAACCCAATCCTCATTTTCACTCCTAAATTCATATTAAGTGTTTTGTGGTACCTTTCTTTTGCTGCATGTAGGTCAATCACTTACTAACTTATTTCAGAAGGTGTCAACATCAGTGATTGACTTAAACTGGGTCTTCTAAAGCTTGATGTTTATATGTCCAATTTTACTTCACATATTCAATTTACATCTTCAGCTGAAACACCAAGTCAGCTCTGTCATCTGTAGGTTTAATAAGCTGCTCAGTCTGTATATGCCATCTAGCCCCAAGACAGGAATAGAGTACCATACTGACCAGTCTGGGTTAAAAACAGGTGCAAACTTTTTGGTGAACAGTAAACTGACAAAAAATTCAGTTTCAGTCAGCCCCAGAGTATTCATAAATTCAGGTGAGAGCCATGGTTAGTCTGAAATGTGAAAGTATGAACTTTTGTAGACAACAGTTTAGAGAAAGCTTCTTTCACTAAGCCCATTCATAGCATCTGAGGAAGTGGTTGCTGTCTAAAAAAGCTCATGCCGCTCTGAATCAGTTAATCTCAAAGATGCCACTCTGCCCTACATTCTGCATAAATTCAAAATAAATTTGCTGAATAGTTTTGGCTAAAAAAATATTTTGAGGGATAGATTCAAAGAACTGAGAGAAGCTGTTCCTCATTTATGCACTAGTACAGGGGTAGTCAACCAGGGGTATGCATTTGGCTGCCAGGGTATGCAAGTGCTTGGTGATGGGCCGCTGGGCAGACTTTCCCCTGCCGCTTGGCAATGGGCTCCCATGGGACTCCCCTCCTCTGCTCCACATCTAGATCCTCCACATCCACCAGGAGCGGTAACCACCAGAAGGGTTACACTCCTCAAAAAAGGTTGAAAACCCCTAAACTAATACAATTATGTTACTCACTCAGGATTGAAGAGATCCATATTCTGATGCCTCTAATACCTAGGAAGATTGAATCCTAAGAAAGTGTCTTTTACTGCCATATTGGATAGCACTGGAGGCAGCAAACGACTCAGTCTCCTACTGATGATTTTCCCCCAGGCAGGAGAGGGAACAAAACAATTTCTTACATCTTTATTGAATGCCTTAAGCACCAGGCTAAGGGGAGAAAACATCACCAGTAGCAAGTTTTATGAATCAAGACCTTCAATACCTTTGTGGGGGGGCGTTTCTTTACCAGTGGCTCACAATAAATTGTTTGTTTGTTTTTTTAATGGGATGATTGCTTCAAACATAACTAAATTATTTGGATATTTTTATTTCAGTGAGAAAATAGAAAAATATGTATAGATATTTTTAAACCCATACAAAGTTCTTTCCTTTTTTAGTTTGAAAGTTGAATCAAAATTTATTCTCACAAGTCACGGCATAAGGTGCATTTATACTTGGAAAAGAATGACAAAGCTATTTAAAAATAATAATAACCTCACCTACAGTTTCAAATCAAACTATTTTAAACTTTTTTTTAAGGGTTATACCTGCAAGTTTCAAAGTCATGTTTATCCAAATCTTATCTGAACCATATACCTCTACTAGAGGGACTGGTTGTCATGGGAAATAGTTACATTCACAAAGATATTCAATATCAGCTCTTCTTCACTTGTAAAATGTGTTGGGAAAGACACTGTCTGACTACTACACTGCACTTTCTTTTGTGTCTTACACTTTCTTCTCCCATGCATGTGAAAATTTAACAAAAAATCAAAGCATTTTACTCGGTATGTGCAAAGTCCCTCAGCTCTACTAGAAGTTCTTTCAGCTCAGAAAATACATGTGGACTTTAGTGGATACTGTTTTTAGGCAATCCGTAAAGCATTTTGATAGACTGTGAAAGGATGTAAAGGGAGATGGAAGGTGTACTCCTCTCCCCATAAATCGCTTTGAATTTGTAAAAAGACTGCTTCTTATTTTACCCAAATCAGTTTTATCATTTTGATAAATTAAGAGATGATTTATCACCCTCACATTTATCCACACATGCAAGCACACACCTGCAGCAGATCAAATAGAAGTAGTGCAAATTTGAGCCAGGGCTTTTTGCCCCAGCACATGTCCTCAGACATGTACTTTGTTGGGAGAAAATTGTGCCATTTGGGGCAAAATAACCCTGCCAGATCTGCAGTAAGGGGGCTTCACTCTCAGGAGCTTCTGGGGACCAGCCAACTGGTATCTGGGGACACCACCCCTTGTGCCAGTCAGACTGCTGAAGCAGCCCTGAGACTTCCCTGCCCCCTCTACCACTGCAGCAGTCTGGCAGTGGGGGCTGCTGCCTGGCTGTGACCTGCTGTGCACCTGCCAGACCCGGATGGGGACTGCATAGCCAGTAGAGGCATCTGCCACTCTGGGTCAGTTGCCAATGGGCTGTGGCTGCAGAGTTGGCCTTTGTGTGGCACTACTGTCATGTGTGCCCCCTGCCCAGTCATCTGGGTAGCTATCACCTGGAAGATGTTCTGGGTGTGGTGGCCTGGTTTGAATTGTCAAAGCATGTCCTCCTGGCCCCATTTGGCCAGGAGGTCAGCCACAGCCAGATGGGTCCAAGGTGCCAACTCTGAGCAGGCAGGGTCCTGCCACTGGACTCCCTAGAAGGAATTCTGGTGTTCCTTATTGGAAAAATGAAAAATCCCTGACAAAAAAATACCAAAGTCACTCTGTAAAATACCCCAAAATTTATGTTCCTCCACAATTAAAAAAAAAGGCCACTATAAGGAGAGAGACAGAGACAGTGATCAGTTGTACAATGTTTTATTGATATATCTACAGTGTTAAAGCAATTTGGAAGACTATCAGTGTCTCTATCACAATAATAAAGTGAATTCTAAATACGTTTCATGAATTCATGAATGCATGGACATATGTTTTGCTGCCCCCCACAGGGGCTACAGCTCACCCCCAAGGGGCTACAGACCCCCAACAGGGCCTAAGTCCCCCTTCACAGGGGTTACCATATATATATATGGTGTTTCGTTTTAATCATGGAAAGATGTGGATTTTGGGTTACTTTTTTTAAACTGAAATTTGGGGATTTTTTTTTTAATCTATGAAAATCAGGATTTCTACATGATGGGACATGTAATAAAGTGCATGGCTCAGGAGCTGAAGCCCAGCTGCAGGGGGTTAAAAGGAACAGCCTGCCTGCATAGGACCAACTGACTGGGGTGATTGGCTGGCCCAAGGAAAGTTTAAAAACTCCCAGGGAGGGTATGAGAGAGACTGGCTGAGAGAAAAGCTTAGAGTCTGGGTTGCCTCTCTCTATGTCTGAGGAAAGAACAGAGGTTTTACTTTTTGTTTGTTATTTGCATGTTTGCTTATGTCACTACTTGCTTTGCTGTGGGGCAAAGGTGTTCACATATAAAATAAATGAAATGGAACTAAGAGCTGGCTGGCCTTTATGAGGAAGGTAGCTCCTGGGTTGGGCTAAAGGAGGGACAACCTGCTATGGGTGGAGTTTTTCCAAAGGACTCAAGTTCCATAGAAACTAAAGCAGTTGATATAACTTTTAGATTTCTAAACAAAAATGTGCTTGTCTAGAGTCCTAGGCATTCTATATGATGATTTTAAATTATTACAGCATGCACAGAACTCTGACCAGGCATTAGAGAGACAAGCAGAATGGGTTATTGCCTTTGCTATTCATATTACTTGAATGTGATTGGATCTTATCAAGGCTTGAGACTGATTGGGTTCTTTTTTTTTTTTTGGATAACTTTATATGGTGATTTTAAATTACTACAAAGTTATCCAAAAAAGAGCACCCAATCAGTCTCAAACCTTAACAAGATCCAGTCATGTACCAATGTGTTCAGTCATATTCAAATGTGAATAGCAGAAACAGTACCTCATTCTGTCTCAGAACCTGCTTCCTTGCTATATTATTCTCTATCACACAATAGACCTCCTGACTTTACTGAAATTTGTCTCAAATTGAACAGAGCAGTTTGCTAATGCATAACCTATCTTCTTCTTTTTTTTTTTTTTGACTGATAGATCCACAGACAAAATGTTCCTACCCTTATTTTGACATTTATGTGGGGATAAAACTCTTATTGGTAAAATAATAAAATCTCAGTATGTTTTCTAACAAACATAGAGGGAATTGACAAATGTTCAAGGGATCTATGATTTAGTTATCCCTTAGAGAAAGGAGATTAATTCTTTTGGATTCTAGTTTTAAAACAGAAAAACAAACCAACAAAACTCCACAAAATGAGCAACTATGCAGACTACAATGATCCACCTATCTACAGAGCTCCTTGAAATGGTTTCCTTGTTAGTGAAAATTGAAGATGCCTTCCAGCTTTGATGGTTCTCCTTGTTTACCTCAAATTTTAAGTATTTCTTATTTAAGATCAGCAAATCTCTGGAAAAAATTGGGTAATAGCCTCAGAAGCTAAAATGATACTAGTCTTTTATGTCATTGGCTGCCCTGGAGGAAACAAAGTACAAAAGACAATTTGAAATTTGTGGGAATGATTGGCTTTCTTATTCTTCACTTTGACTATGATGAAAGGGGTACAGCCAATGTCTCCCCAGCAGCCAAAGCCCCATCAATATGGCCAGAGCATGCAGTTCTGGCTGCAGTAGTTGAAGTGTAGTCCTGCAGTCATCAGGGAAAGCCCTCTTCCAATGCTGCCAGAGCTTCAGCTCTAGCTGTGGTGAAGATGGCACAGCAAAACCACCTCACCAGGATGAGGCAATAGCTCTGGCTGAAATGAATGCACCTTGACCCACTTGCCCTGAGCTGCCACAGCTGGAGGCCATGTGATCACTAGGCAAAGCCGTCACCCACTGCAGTTGGAGGTCTAGATGGAGGGGGCACAGCCCCAGCTGCCCATGGAGAAACCACTGTCCACAATCTGGTGCCACAGGGTATGCTGTTTGACAGCTGAAGGAGGGAGTGGATGTTGTGGGGATAGGAGATGTCCTTCTGGCTGGATTTTTTTTAGCATTGCAAGCTCTCTTCTGAGCATGCAGACAACATTTTGCATGCTTGTACATTTTTCAGTTGGTTTATTTTTAAACAGCATAAACTAAGTAGCTGAACTGCAACTTCATGGTTGGTTGGTTGGTTGGGTTGGAAGGGACCTAAGCAGATCGTCAAGTCCGACCCTCTGCTGTGGGCAGGAAAGGATGCTGGGGTCAAATGACTCCAGCTAGGTGAGTGTCTAGCCTCCTTTTGAAGATCCCCAGAAACTTGTTGAATTGAATATTTGTATGCAACCTTAGAGCCTTGTTACACCTCACACTGTGAGCTACACAAATGTTGATTGGTGTTTGTTCTAACTCAAGTTTGGAGCAGTCACATTTCAGCAGAAGCCTGGAGGACTGAAAGGTAAGAATCCCCCCATTTCCCAATCTTGGCTTCCCCTTGGCTCCCAGTCCCCTTCCCCCAGAGATCCTCCCCCATCCCATGGCTACTTTCTTGCTCCTCAGGTTTACCCTCCATCCTGCTCCCCCGCTTACTTATGGTTGCTTGCACTATCCATCCCAGGGGAGCAAGCAGGGAAAGACAACCTGCTTGCCCACATGCTGCTGCCATTGCTGCTCTTCTCCAGCCTGAATCCACCCAGAGAGCAGTAGCGGAAGTGGTGACTGAGCAAGCAGGTTAACCCTTCCCTGCCTGCTCCCCCAGGACAGATAATGTAGGCAGTCACAAGTAAGTGGGTCAGAGAGGGCAGAGGAGCAGTGAGAAGGCATCCGGGATGCGAGGGATGGTCAGAGTTCAGTAGACCAGATCCCAGCCAATGGGGAGGAGGGGTGGGTGGGGTGTTTATATTAAAGTGTAGCCTTGAGTAGCTATACCTTAGTGTAACATGAGCTGGGTAAAACAGGGCAAAGGTAATCCTCCCTGGAGTGGCCTAATTTTGAACTACCTAACAAGCACTTAAAACTAATTTCAGGTGTTAATGTGTGGATAATCCATGTATTAAGAGCTCCAGGAGCTGCCCCAAATCACTGTGCAACAAGGCCCTTAAATAAAAACTCTCAGCTTGTAGGCTGAAGTATGTGGTTGTTGCTAAGATCAGCTGCATACAGTTTGGCTTTTTTGATCAGAAGCATCTGAGTCTGAAGGTTAAAAATAATTAAAGTAATTATTAATTAAATGATATGTTCTCTTTTGATAGATATGAGATACTAAGATACAGATCTTTTCTAACCAGTCTTTAACATTCTTCCTAATGCCACTTTTCATTTCTGAGGATGGAACATATTTTAAAAGTTGTTTTGCTTAAATGAATTGTGACTTAAACAATACGAGCACAATTGAATTTGGACCTAATAGAAAAAATGTTACATCCTAACTAACACATTGTAAGGGAGTGTGAAAACAATTTCAGATTGATATCTTTTTGAATATGCAGGCAACTGACGGTGATCATAGTTAATTAATTTTATCTTTGAAAAATAAAACCCCAGTACAGTGTCACAAAGATTTTACTAATAAAAAGAAAGAACAGAATATTGTTAAAGGCATATAAAAGATTTACAAGAAAGAATGTGCAGGTTGGTCTGTCTGCACAGTCCGCATGTCTAGCAAGAAGTTGTTAATTTATTCTGATTAAAGCAGAAGCAGGAGATGATTAATGACATTAACTGACTTTGATTAAATCTGAATCAATGTAAGCTATTTGAAATAAAAGAACTATTCAGGATTGGAAAAATGTCAGACAGTTTTGAGGGGAAGGAAGAATAAGAACTAGAAGAAATAGGTATTTCTGTGCTTTTGAGTCTCCATGATGGACATTACACATTTTTAGTCCTTTGGGTAAGAATATGGCAAGTGGCTTCTAGGGGCCAAGCAGGGCTAAGGCTGGAGGCAGGGCAGCAGGTGTCATGAAAGTGACTGCCAGGGCCCGGATGGTGTCCAGCACCCAGCAATACTTCTCCATGCCCTCTGTTGGCCTGGCCATGAACAAAACCTACTGGTGCAGGGACTCCATGTGCTGTGTCTCCAAGACCAGGAGCTGCACCCAAAATTCCCAGTCTGCCTGGTCCCATGCATCCTTGTGGGTGATATCCTCCACCTGTCATCTGTTCTGGTGGGGGTTATCCTCCATCTGCCATGCCCATACATCCACCAGTCAGTCCTCTGAGACCATGATAAGCCAGTCCAAGAGGAGTGTCTGGTCCTGAGTCCTCCTTCAGAGCCAGTGCATTCACAGAGCCCTGGCAAGGGTGGCAGTGACCCCGATGGCACGTCCCAGCTGCTAACTATGGCCTCTCCCCTGCATAAAGCTGCAGGACTTGCATAACCATGAGAAATAATCTGCTTGTGAGTGTTTGCAATATTTTTGAGATAAGATTCTCTACCAGGGGGCCAAGCAGTGTCTGGCCTCAGATCAGGGATCATGAATGCATGGTTGACCACAGACCGTGGGAAGTCAGCCAGGCAGGCCCAAACCGAGGCCCAGGCCCAGGCCTAGGCAGTTGCCAACTGAGAACCCTCTGCCCTGCTGCTTTTAGGCCTGGGAAGCTGCCTGAGCAGGGGAACAGTGAAGGACTTGCAGCTGCATGACCAGGCAATGGTCAGGGTCAGCACTTGCAGGGTCTGGGCAGGCTGCTGGGGGTGGGCTGCAGCAAGCTAGAGCTGTCCCCAGTGGCCAGGACCTGCCTGCATCTGGGCCTGTGTGCTGGCAGGCCTGGAAGGATCCTTCAGCACCCTTCAGAGTTAGACAACATGGCCCTGGCAGCTGTGTGGCACTGTGGTGTCAGAGAGCTGTGTTGGGGTGCAGGCAGGTTGGCTCAGCTAACCTGAGGCCTGTGCAGGGGCAGCAGTGGCCAGCAGTCACCCTAGGCTCCCTTCACATGTGTCCCAGGACTCAAAATGCCTGAAGGCTTTTAAGAGCCTGGAACTGGGGCTGCCATAGAGCCGACCCAGCCATGGGGCATGATTGGTTCTCAGCCTTGGGGCTGAGCTTAGGCTGCCTCACTAATACCAGGGATGATTGGGAGCATATTTGTTCCCAGCAGTCTACATCTGCATTGCTGTGTAGTAAGTGATTGTGAGTAGATTTGCTACTTGCATTTACAGGTAGCAAATTACTAATGAGTAAAGTTTACTGTGTAGTAAGCATGCGCATATGTAGACATGTACACTTACTAGGCAGTGAACTGCACTACTGTGCAGTAAAGCATCACTTTTAGACACACCCAGAGTTGCTTGCTTGGTCCAAGCAGAATACATCTTTTTTTTTTTAATATTTTTTATTCAGACTGATCTGATACTCATAATTGGGGTAAGGCCTAAGTAACACTGAGGTCCTGAATACCACTGACCTCAAAGGAAAGCTGAGGATGCTCAACACCTTGTAGAAAAGTACAACGGGAATCACAAGACTAAATACTAAATAGTTGAGGCAGTTTTCAAACTTAGCCTAGTGTTCTCTACAGGAACAATTTAATTCCCCACAAGAAAGTGTATATCTCTGAAGATTGAGAAGAGAATTTAGCCAAATATTACCTAATTAGCAAGATCTGTGCAGTAGTGTTGGTGGGTACTAACTGTGCACTGATGGTACTGCTCAGTAGTAATGACCTACTGCACAGTACCTCATTGCTACTGCATAGTAGTATTCAGGGGGAAAAAATGCTATCCAATAACAGTACTGCATAGTAACGCTGGTTACTGCACATGCAAGTACTAAATTACTGCACAGTTGTTACTGTGCTGCACATGTAGACATGGCCAGAGTATATTTTTCAGTTGTTTAAAAACATTGCACTTAGGATGACCAGGAGAATCATGTTGAAAGAAACAATTCACGTCAAAAGTGGATAATTTGCCAAAGGACTTAAACATATGACTAAAGGACCGAGGAAGAGAGAGTGCCAGTGTTGTTTAGTAAAACGCTTTCTTTTATGCTATATATCATTTCTCATACAACATTAATTTGCTTAAGCAGGGTTTCTTTTTTATTATTATTATTTAGGCAGCTTGCCAGGCAGCAGATAGATAGAAACTTAAGTTTTTAGCTGAATGTTTTACTAATGATGCACTAAATTGGTTAATTTTTCATTCAATCCAATGCCTGTAACAAATGTTATCAGCAACCCATCCTGTAATTGTATTGTGTGTATTGGGGCAGAGTATGTAGATGAGAGAATATTTTAAAAACTATGTTTTTTCCATTTAAGCCCTGATCTTCCAGTGAGATATCCTGGTAGACTCTTTGCCTCTCATTGCAGCTTCAGGGCATTAAAATCAACCAGTTAAATTCATGTGTCTAAATTCAGGACAGGGAGTTAATACCTCATAAGAAAAATAAAGACTAAAAATCTGTCATAATTATGCATGAAAATTTAAAAGTAGTTATTCAGGAATGAAGAAACATATATGTGGCCCAAGGCTATTACACTCACATGCTGATGTGCCTGTGCACCCTCATTCAGCAATAGCCTCCAGATCTGGAGTGTACAGAGACTATTGTTACCCATAGGAAGAATATATTGTGTAAAACAACTAGTTTCAACCAAAATCCAAATACTGTTTTGGTAACAGATACGGGCATTCATTTTGGGAAGCATGGGTTTTAGGCTTGTTTATAAACACCAATCAGGATTTCACCCAGAATATTGTATTATATTAATTAACTCATCATCAGGGCTCAAATGCAATACATTTGGAGCAAATTATTTCTATACTCTATGTTTTCAACAAACACCAAGAGTAAATAAAACATAGTGATTCTTGGGTTTTTCTTCATCATCATATTCTTCTTTTCCAATTACCATGTACTCTACCACTTCTGTCAGGTTCAACTGCTAAAAGCCTATTTTGGCAAAAGGCCAGAATAAACCAAATAAACATAAATTTTGTATTTCCTAAATAATGTACTTAAAAAATCCTAGTGTTGAAGTGCTGTTGTAGGAGTGATGGTCTAGGAATTATGTGAGAGGCAAGGATTTCTTTGGGTGATATCGTTTATTGAACCAACTACATAGTTTGGCTGGTTAGACAAGTTTTCAAATGCATGACAAGCATTCAAATGGAAGATATCCTCATTGTAAGTGTTAGATTTCAGTATCTTCCATGTTATGGTAATATATGAGTGAAGTTGTAGCTGTGATGGTCCAGGGATTATGCAAGAGGCAAGGGTTTCTTTGGGTGATATTTTTTGTTGTATCAACTATATAGTTGGAGTACGCTTAGACAAGCTTTTGAAGGCAAGACTTCCGTTTTTTATTTGTCATCTATCTCAACTAAATGTGTGTATTTTAAAGAAATTTTAGTGATGAATTATTGTTAGTTTGTATACAATTAAAACCTAATTAATTACAAATCCATGATGCCTTGTAGAAAATATGGCATTTGACTGCCACCTATTGGCTCTTTTAATCTGTTCATTATATTGTCTTCATTTTTTTTAACTGACTTTGGACCAAAGTCAATTATAGTGATTTCATTGTTGTTGTTGTTGTTTTTGTTTGTGTATTATATTTATTAACTTCCTTTTTGATATTTTAATCTGTAATTGCCTGATTATCTGCAGACTGAAAAGCTTTGTAATTTATCTAGCAAGTGCACTTGGCAAGAAGATGTTTGTTAATTCACATTGCAGGCAAGTTGTAAGTGACCATTATAGTATGATTCCCACAACATTTTCCATAAAAAAAGTACAAGAAAAGTCCAATAAATATATAACATCTTAAGGAAGATGACCCAGATTGGACTTTCTGAGATTTGGTTCCTACCTGTAGGAATGCTTGAGAAAGGAAGGTTGAACATGGCTTTGGTTTGGTGCTGTCCTGTTTCCAAGAATGGAGCACAGACAGGCGGCTTTTCTTTGACAGTTGTCTAATCTTATTTGTGCCAAAAACAGTACTCTTCTCTATCAGTAATTTACAACCAAATGTTCTAGACTAACTAGATTCTTCCAATTCATGATGGCTCTGAATCTAATATATGAGTAATCACAAGAAGAAAAAAGGAATAACTTTGCTTGTACCTACACTTCAACAAGTATCATGTTTTATTATGACTTCAAAATAAGACTATTTCAAACCCCTTTCATATTAAGTGATAGGTTAGATGTTTACATTCAGAGCAGAATAAATTTACTGTACTGTATTATATAACACGTACATTATTTCTGCAATGATGTATTTCATTTAGGATAAAATGTTGGTCACTTTGAAGTCAATGGCAAAAATGTCATTGATTTCATTAGGACCAGCACTTGATCTTTAATTGGCATCCTGATAAATGCAATGTCTGCTTAACTGGGAAAATTGCTAAGAAACAGAATTGGCAGACTGCATTCAATTACTTTTAACAAGGGCTAAATGACTCACCTAGTCTCTTTAAATGGTAAACTGGTGTTTTCTGTAAAACTATTCACTGTAGTTAATGAGAGAACATTACACTTTGCCAGAATAACTTCCCTACTTTTTGCTCCTTTGTTTACATCATTTCCTATTCTGTGAAAGAATGCTTTGTTAAACTCTTTTAAAGAATCAGTGTCTGATCAAGACTGGGTTCAAAATTTTGTATTTAAAAATAATCCTTGAAAAAACAGATATTTCCATAACTTCAAAACCAAAAATCAATGGAAATATTTATTTCAGAACAAAATACACTTCCTCCTGCAGTAACTATTGTTGAATTACATCATGGTGTGTATAGTAAGGATATGAACATGAAACTTAACAAAATACTACTGGGGAATGAAGGTACCAAAAAATAAAATAAAATAAAACCAACCTAAAGAAAGTGTCATTAATCTATTTCTCTTCTCCAGTTTAACAGAAACAACATGAGTAAAAGTAAGTAAAGTAGCCCAGCAACCAAATAAAATATAAGTCCTTAAATTGAGGGTCATGACCTTTTTCATGCTACTGAAAGGGAGGAGGTTCTTACCTAGAAATGTGTCAGATGTGAGGGAGATTTGAGACACTCTGGTATGAAAGAATTGGTTCTTGTAACAATATTTTTTAAAAAAATACATATTATAATGAAGAAAAGTAAATTAGATTTTTTTCTGGTTTCGCTAATCAAAAAAGTATCATATGATCTTTTATTTGAATTCCAATATTTCTCTTGCTCTTTTTGATACCTGGCAGTTTTACAGCAGTTTATAGACTAACAGTGTGTGACATCAAAATGTATCCATATACATTTCTGATAGGATGCTAATTTAATTGACTCTTTACTGTTTGCACCAGCATGAGAATTTAAAAGCATTCTGATGTGTTGTGAATAAATTATACAGATTTTAACAGTCTGCTGTGTATATGTTAACAGAGTGGAATACCTTTTCTGACTCTCTGTCTTTTCTCATTTGTTTTAAGACAAATAGACCAATTCTACATCTCAGAAAATCCAACACTAGTTGTTATGTAAAGTTGACAGTTTCTACATTATGAAGGATTCTGTTTTAAAAGATTCCTTGTGACATGTGATACCTAAAACCTTTTTCAAGGACTATACTTCAGGGTGCTTACAACCCTGGAAAGTATTTAGGACAGATTTCTTTAATTCACAAAATGAATTCTGTTTAAATAGAGTCTGGCTTCTTTGAAGAAGATGATTTGCTTGTGCCAGAAGTAAGTTTGGTTTATATTGAGCATATCAACCTATCAATTCAAAATATTGTTAATTACTTATATTACATTAAAAGGAAGCTACCAATACCAGTTTGAAACATGAGGATAGTAGATGGTAGGAATCATTTTGTTATGTTAACTAAGAATAAAGTTTTCACTACTCCTAAGGGAGATGAGTCTCTTGGAGTACATGTGTATCAGAATAATTTATTATTTAGTGTACAGATTAGAGATGCTGTGCTAACAGATGTTAGTGCAATACCTGGTGTTTATTCCTACTTGCAACTATAATACAAAATTATGTATATTTTTCTTGTAAATTTCCCCGGTGTTTTGCAAAGATTCTGATTAATTTCAGTGGAGCCTGAATGTACTCAGTGGGCACATCTACATGTTAATATTAATGTCATGCAATAAACTATGTTGCAATTTGCCCTAGAGTTTATTGCTTCTGGGTGCAGCATTTACATGTGTACCCAGCACAGCAGCACGTTGAGATGGGCAGTAGAGCTGTGCAGAACAGCACCATTTTGTTTCAACTTCCATGTCACCGTTTCAATGGGACATTTTGAGTTTCATTTAATTTTGAAACCACTGTTCCATTCTGTTTTGTTGAAATTGTTTCGGTGTTTCAATGCTGTTTTGACGTTTTGCCCATAAGCTATAATGGGGAAGCATAAAACTGCCCATAACTTTGTCATTTCTTGCCTGATTCAGATGAAATCTGCAGGGATGGAAGCCCCTGCTGAGCCCATGTCTGCCAAGGAGATAGGTGCAAGGATTTCTGGGAAACTGAACCTCAAAGTCTTGAAAGCAAAACTCATGTCGTGTGTGTGTGTTAAGTATCCAAACAGAGGTGTAGGTTGTAGCCGTGTTGGTCTAAGGACATAGGCAGACAAGGTTCTTTGGGTGAATCTGATATCTTTTATTAGACCAACTTAAATAGTTGGAAAACAATTATTAAGCAAGCTCTCAGGTTCAAAAACCTTTTGTCAGGCTAAGGAAGTTTCAGCAGTTGGTGTGTGCTCTTCCTGGATGGAATGAAAAGTAAAGAAGCCAGTCTGGGCTGGTATGCATACAAGACAGGTAGTCAGTGAAAATGTAAGTTGAGGAGTCAATAGGTGAAAGTCAGAAAACAGACCCAAAGACATTACTTACCTTATACACTTCATCCTCACACATAACAATTTGACTTTTAATAACCAACACTTCCTTCAGATGATGGGAACGGATATGGGCACAAAAATGGCCCCCAACCTTTTTATGAGCCACCTGGAAGAAGACTTCCTCAAGAACTGCACCATCAGTCCCTTGATATACTTAAGATATATCAATGACATCTTCATCCTTTGGATTGAAAACCTACAATCTCTGATTGAGTTCCATCAGAAATTCAACAATCACCATCCCTCCATCCAAATTCCTTTAGAATACTCCAGCACCAACATCTCCTTTTTAGACATGATGATCAGTATCCAGAACGATAAAATACAGACCACATTATACAAGAAACCCACAGACCAACATGCATATCTGCACAGAACCAGCAATCGCCCTAAACACACCCAAAAAAGCTGTGTTATATAGCCAAGCCCTCAGATACCACTGAATTTGCACTGAAGAGAACACCCGGGATTGCCACCTCACCAATCTTAAAAAGGCTTTCACCCAACAAGGACACTCCTCCAGAGTGATAGATTGCATGTTTGAAAGAGCCACCCAGATACCACGTGAAGAGCTGTTGCAGTACAGAAGAAAAAAACCCACAAATTGCACACCGCTGGATATGACATATCACCCCTCCCTCAAACTCATATGGAAAACCCTCAAACAATTGCAACCTATAATAGAAAGAGACCCTATTCTTAAAGAGATCTTCCCAGAGCCACTCATTCTAGCCTTCAAACAAGCACCGAACCTCGCTAAACTCATTACCAGAAGCAAACTTCCTCAGGCCCAGAACACACCAAAGGGTTCCAGACCATGCCATGGCAAGAGATGCCAAATCTGCCAAAACATCTCCACCACCCCGCACAATTACAACACCCCACAACAGAGTCATCAGCATTCCCAGATCTTACAGCTGCACCTCCAGAAATGTAAAATATCTCATCCAATGCACCAAATGCCCTGATGGAAAATATGTAGGAGAGACCAAACAACAACTGTGCACCAGAATGAATGCACACTGGAAATCTATCAAAGACAGGAATACCCAATTACCTGTAGGGGCACATTTCTCACAAGAAAAGCACTCTCTCTCCAATCTCTCTGTCTCAATCCTCAAAGGAAACTTACAAAACACTTCCCAGAGATGAGCCTATGAACTCCACTTCATCAACTTCATGGATACTAAAAATCATGGACTAAATATAGACATTGGATTTATGACACATTACAACCTGTCTGTCATCTGACTCCCCAGGTATCTCTCTACTATTCATCACCCTTCTCTCTTCCCCTCCCCCCCAGCCTGTTTCTCACCCCTTGACTTCTCAATCTACATTTTCATGCCTGATGAAGGGTTTTTGAACCCAAAATCTTGCTTAATAATAGTTTTCCAACTATTTAAGTTGGTCTAATAAAAGATATAAGATTCACCCAAAGAACCTTGTCTACTTAAGTATCCAAAGTAATTTTAGTATCAAAGAATTTTTTTAATGAAATCTTCATATTTCCCCAAGCAGGAAGCAATTGTGATCACCTGAAACCTTAGAACCTGCTCCTATCTTTATTTCAAGGTCATTTGCATCACCACAGATCCTCACAAGAGGTTAGAGGATTCATATGAGCTATGAAAAGACTGCCCAGAGGAGTTTTCCATCTATTGACTCCTCTTTGAAATTCTAGGAAATATGAACTTTCATTTCTACCCAGGATAACTTTTACAAACTTTTCTCCAATGCCTGATGAAGGGTGTTTGTGCCTGAAAGCTTTCAATTAAATAATTCTTTTTTGCAAAAATCTTGTTGGTCTAATAAAAGATATCATCTCTACTACATGTCCTGATCTCCTCTAGTGTGTGTGTTAAGACACAGTGGGGTGAAAACTTCTGGCATGGTAGCCCCTCCTGAGGCCATGAAGCCTGCCAGCTTTCAAGGAGATAGGTGCAGGGGTTTCTGGGAAACTGCACCTCAGGCTGCTGACAAGCAAAACTTGTGACATGGGTGACACTGTGTGTGTGTTAAGGTGCACCTACACTGGTGCTGGGGCCTCTACATAACATGGTAGTGTGCTTTCTCCTCCCATACAGCCTCAGTCTTGTCCAACACTTTAAATGACAATAGGTACTAAAATAACTTAGTAAGCAGCACAGTAGCACCAGCAGCATCTCAGGCAGCCAAACAGTCACAGAGCCTTTTTTTCCTCTCCTGCAGGAGCTTCTTCTCTGCCAGCTGCCAGATAACTCTCCCTGCCATCCCCAGCCCTGGGGCTTATATGTGCTCAGAGCTTTATGTCCTTCTTGTCAGGTGCTTGGGGTGCTGGTCTAAGGACATGGCATTGGCAGACAAGGTCCCTTGGGTCAATCTAATTTGGTATATTTTAGCAGACCAACTGAATATTTAGAGAAATATATCTTAGCAAGCTTTTGGGTTGAAAAACCCTTCATCAGCCTGAGGAAGCACTTGCAGTTGGTGTGTATGCTGTTCCTGGATGGAAGGAATAGAAAAGACGCCAGAGGCTGGCATGCAATTCAGGCAAGAAAGCCAGTCAGTGGAAATGGAAATGGAGGTGTCAGGGGGTAAGGGACAGACTGGGGTGAGTGGGGGAAGGGGGAGGTAGCAGTGCAGGTAAAAGTGGAGAAGTGCCTGGGGAGTCACATGTCCAGCAGAGCAGTTCATATACTTGCCTGTGAAAAGTGGTTTGTAAATTCAAAGAACCTCACTAACCTCATCATCAGAAGCCAACTTCCTACAGCCCAGACTTAATGGATCCAGGCATTACATGACAAGATATAAAACCTGCCAACAATATATCCAATATGCAGATATCTTCACAATACAATACATATTTCCATCAACTAGCAGGGATATAACACACAGGTGAGTTTGCCCTGTTCAATGACCCACCCCTGCATCAAGTAGTCCATGGTCCCCATAATCTCTCTTGCTATGTGGGACTCATCCATCACCTGTGATTGAAGGAGAGCTCACTGACAGCCTAAATTGTCATACCAGTGCCCTGTGAGGGAGATAGGTGTCATCTCCAGCCCAGATGCTCCAGATGTCCAAAGTGAAGTGTAAGGCCACCTGCAGACCTGCCTTGTGCAGCTCCATCCTCAAGTACTCCCTATATGCCTCATACAGAGAGGGCCCCACCCTCCTGCTGAAGATGATGCATGCGGGCATTTGGTAGGTTGGGGCCATGATTGCCATGAGCCACCTGAACCCTGATCACTCAACTAAGGAGAAGGGCTGGGCATCCACAGTAAACATCTCCCCAGTGCTCTGGGTGATCTTGCTCACCCTTTCAACACATCCCTCTTTCTGTACACCTTTCCCCCACTGTTCCAGGCTGGCCTGCCTTTGCTTTGTTGGTATGGGGGCTTTGGAGAAAGAGTAGGACTTCCCTTTGGGCATCTTCTTGCAGGTGCCAGGCTAAGGAGGAGCAAAGGCAAGGGGGTGGTGCCTGAGGAGAGGCATCAGCATCCCTGTGGTCCTCATGTGTTTTGTTCCTTAGCCGCAGCTGGTTTTGGCTCAACAGTGCAGGCAGATAATGCATGTGGGATCATCTGCCAGCTCAAAATGATCCCAGACCACACAACCTACTCACTTCTGGTGTGTGGGTGCATGTGTGGATGCTACAATTTCCACCTCCTCAGCAGGCAGAGGCACAGCAACAGGAAAAGTAGACTCAGCTGAGCCACTTGCATCTACAACCTCTACCTCAGCCTACTCTGAAGTGCCTTCTGGGGAAGGGGACCTGGCTCTAGGGGAAACTTATGGGGTGCGGAGCACAAACTCAAATGATTTCCCCTCCTTCCCCAGAATTTCCTTTGCTGTGGCACTTATATCTATCTCCATCCCCATTTCCAACTCTTCCTCTGAAACGGGAGGCTTAGCATGGAAATTGAAATGGGGGTGAAGGAGACTGTCATGCTGGTGCTGCTGCTTGTTGTCATGGTGGTGGTGGGGGTAATGGCTGGCGCTCTTGGAGGGGATGCAGACTCAGGCACAAATAGTGGCACTGGCACTGCTCCTCTGTCCTTGCTGTCTGTAGAACTGGAAGCCTCACCCCTGCTAGTTGTAGAAAAGTGGCTGCATCTCAGTTGGGGGGGACTTACATCTCTTCCTCTACTCCCTGTTCTGCCCCTCTCTGAAGGATTGCCATCTGCCTTTCCACCATGCTTTATGGTGTGTTTCATAGTGTCTTGTCTTTATAACAATATAAAAATGTATATATGCCTTCCTATATAAATTATATATTATAACATGTTGCAAGATATAAATGTATAGAAATAAGAATATATAAATGTATCTGCCTTCCTATATAAATTCTATAGTATAATATCCAATATAATAATGGAATTGAAAAGAATAAATCAGTGACAGTGACCACAAGCTGATCAGCTTCACCATCTACCATAAAGCTGGCAAGTCAGTCAGCAATACAGAAGTCCTCAACTTCAGGAAAGCTGACTTTGACAAGCTCATGAGGCTTCTCAGTGAAGCCCTAAGGGACCACAACCCAAAGAAGAGGGGAGTTCAGGATAAATGTTTGCTCCTCAAGGGAGTGATGCTGGATGCACAAGCAATGTCTATCCCATCTTGGAGGAAAGGAAGCAAAAAGGCACAGAAGCCCCCTTTGCTTTGCAGGAAACCAGCAGATTTCTTGCATCTAAAAAGAAAGACCTGCAAAGGATGGATGACTGGATCCACCTCCAAGGAGGAGTACTCTGCACTGATATAGGCCTGCAGGGAGTGAACCAGGAAAGCCAAGGCTGTGACTGAACTCCAGCTAGCTACAAGTATCAAGAACAATAAAAAGTCATTTTTTGATATGTGGGGAGCCAGAGGAAAAGCAAGGGTAACATTGGACCCCTGATAAACCAGATGGGACAATTGACAACCAATGCCCATGAAAAAGCCAATTTGCTAAATGGGTACTTAGTGTCATTTTTTCACCAATCCCCAGGGATGCCTCTGCCCATTGTGGGACAGGAAGGCCTGGGTGAGGGAGATTACTTACTCTCCATCAATGATGACCTTGTGAAGGAACATCTTGACAGGCTGGATAACTTCTAGTCAGCCAGCCCTGACAGTTTACACCCCAGGATTCTCAAGGATCTGGCATGGATCATAGCTCAGCCCCTGGCACGGATCTTCAAGAACTCCTGGTGCTCTGGTGAAGTGCCTGAAGATTGGAAGAAGGCCAATGTGGTACCTATCTTCAAGAAAGAGAGGAAAGTGAATCCAGCAAACTAAAGGCCCTGACCTCTATCTCAGGGAAGTTCTTAGAAAAGATTATCAAAGAGACCATTTTTAATAGCCTGGCTGATGGCAACATCCTGAGGGATAGCCACCACAGGTTTGTTGCGGGTAGACCTTGCTTGACCAATCTTATTTCCTTTTATGACCAGGTGACCTGGACAAGGGAGAAGAGATTGATGTCATATATCTTGACTTTTAAAAAGCCTTTGATCTGGTATCCCATATTCACCTCTTAGCAAAATGGGCCAACTGTGGCCTCAGCTTCACCATGAATGGCTGGCTGGGGAATTGGCTCTGTGGTCAAACCCAGAGCATGGTGGTTGAAAGAAGTCAATCATCATGGTGTGCTGTGACCATGGGGTGCCTCAAGGCTCTGTCCTTGGGTCTATACTATTCAACATCTTCATTAATGATGTGGACATCAATGTCAGAAGCAGACTGGCCAAGTTCATCGACAACACCAAACTGTGGGGTAAAGCATCCACACCTGAGGACAGGAGGGTGATCCAGACTGACCATGACAGGCTCAGGAAATGGGTGGATGAGAACCTGATGGTGTTTAACAGCAAAAAATGCAAGGTTATCCGCCTTGGGAAGAAAAACCCACTGCATGCTTATAGAATTGGCAGTGCTACGCTGGCTAGCACTATGGATGAAAGGGACTTGGGGGGTCATGATTGACCACAAGATTAACATGACCCATCAATGTGATGCTAGAGCTACTAAAGCAAGCAAAATGCTGGCTTGCATCCATAGTTGCTTCTCAAGAAAATCCCAGGACATCATTCTCCCATTGTACTCAGCCTTGGTGAGGCCGTAGCTGGAGTATTACATCCAGTTTTGGGCTCCACAATTCAAAAAGGATGTGAAAAAGCTTGAGAAAGTCCAAAGGAGAGCCATGCACATGACAGAGATCATTAAAACAGACCTTATGATGAGAGACTGAGAACTATGGGATTTTTCACCCTGGAAAAGTGCAGACTCAGGTGTGATCTGGTGGCTTCTTATAAGTTTATAAGGGGGTGTTGACCAGGATCTGGGGGAATGTCTGTTCACCAGAGCACTCCAAAGGATGACAAGGTTTAAGGTCACAAACTCCTCCCTGACCATTTCAGGCTGGACAAAAGGAAGAACTTCTTTACTGTCTGAGCCCCCAAGGTCTGGAATAGACTGCTGCCGGAGGTGGTTCAAGCACCTACTTTGGATGGCTTCAAGAGAAATTTGGATACTTATCTTGCTGGGATTCTATGACCTTTGCTGACTTCCTGCCTCTGGGGCATGGGGCTGGACTCCAAGATCTTCTGAGGTCCCTTCCAGCTCTAATGTCTATGGAATCCATTAAATCAACAAATACAATAATAAAATAAAAGGGTCTAAAAAGAAAGAAAAATGTATTGTGGAATCCCACCTGTTATGCTATCAAGTAGGAAATCCAGTCAATGGTAGTAGTAGCCTTTGCTGTCTAACGCTCCTGGGCTGCTGGAAGATAGCTCAGTAACTGTCAGACCCCAAGGTAAAACAGAGGCCAATTCAAACAATGCTGCCTTTAATGCTGTTTTTCCATCTCTCCCGCAGAGCACTGAGATTGGAAGGGTCCCCAAGGAAGGATCACAGTCACTGCCCAGATTCACAGTCCTTTCCCCCTCTTCCCTATCCCTCCTTACTTTCTGTTTCCTTGCAGGCAAGCCCAGCTTCAGCTTTAAGACTCAAAACATTCTGAAAATGTTTTGACTGTCCTCATTTCATTTTCAGGCTGTTTTGAAGCCCTTTGTTTCATTTTGATTTTGCTGTTTTGAGTGTGAAACGAGTCACACTCATTGAAATGAAACAGCTGGCAAAATTTCACACAGCCCTTCCTCTCAGCCCTGTGTCTTTGGGGAAACACAGGCCTAATGGTCCTACGGGTACTCGACCCAGTACAGGCACTTGGAGCCTTTCCTCCCCTTCTTGAAGGTGGGCACAACATTGGCCCTCTTCCAGTCTTCAGGGACTGTTCCAGAGTGCCAGAAATTTTGGAAGTGTTTTGCCAGAGGTCCCACAATGACTTTGGCCAGCTCCTTCAGCACTCTCAAATTAAGTTCATCCAGTCCTGATAACTTATAATGTCTAACTTTTCTAATTGATCATGCTCTGAGGAGGCATACAGTGCCTTTACATAGAGAGCTACACCTCCCCCCTACTTCCCTACCCAGTCCCTTCTGTGCAGCCTGTGGCCCCCTATGCATACAGCCCAACCATACATGGAGTGGCAGGAAGCTACCTTTGTTTCTCCCCAAAATCTATCTAAAAAAGACTGAGAGGGAACTTGGTAGCATCTTACTGCTACATCATGGGAGTACATCAAGGGCTTGGTGAACAACTGTTCACCAGGACACCCATGGGAAAAACCAGGAGTAATGTCCACAAATTCCTGGATGACCATTTCAGGTTCAACATTAGGAAAAATTTCTTCACAGTTAGGGTGTCCATACTGTGAAATAAGCTCCCTCCAGAGATGGTGCAATTGCCTATGCTGGAAATCTTCAAGAGGAGTATGGACAGTCAATTTGTTGGGATCACCTGACCCAGTTATATTTCCTACCTAATGCAGGGGGATGGACTGGATAGTCTTCCAAGTTCTCTTCCACCCTTACAATCTATGAATATATTAATTAACTCTGTAAATTGTTAAATGTGTAAAGGATGAATTTCATCCTGTATGAATTACTTAGGAGTTATCTTTATTGTTTACTGTTAGGATTTACTATTATTATTATTTATTTTTGACTAGTTCTTCCAATCAAGAACAAAATAAAGTATTAAGATATTATAAAATTAATAATAAATTTAAAGGTTTATATTTAGTATTTACCTATTTTTCATGCAGAGTTCTTTTTAACATCCACACAAAACTGTTTTTCTTTTTTAATTGTTTATTGAACTGTGGGTACATGCAGATGTTACATTGAAGTCAATCTAAAAAGGGTTAGGATGATCTAAATGCCCATCTGTGCAGATGTTTGGGGAGTTTAAGTTTGGCCAAAAAATTCAGGCCCTATCTAAGTTAGTTTACCTGAGTGGGTGAACTAAGTTAGACTGGGAATGGGTTAACCTGATCCAGTAAATGTGTGCAAAAATTCAAGTGCAGCCCCAGGGCTGGGAAAGCCCAGTTGCTCACCCTGGCTTTGGGGCTGTGGTCTTCCTACTCCCATAACCCTGACTGAGCTATTTTTATCAGATGACTCAACCACTCCACAGACCCACCAACCTCCCACCAAGACACACCTGCCAGCCCCCCAATACTACCAACCCAATGTTTTCAGAGCCCCTGGTGTTGGTTAATGTCTGCACATGCTGCTGCCAAACTACAATATCGTTGCTTAAAGTAAGTCATGTGATCATAGACTGGGTGAGGCAAATGTTTATAAATACCCTCTTTTTTAACATCGAAAGAATGATGTCCAGATATAGGAGGCCATGTAATGGGCTTTTTGTGCGTGCATCCATGTGTGTGTGTGTGTGTGTGCAAATACCAAACATTTTATTGGCAAAAGAATATGTAAATTCTGCTTTCCTTCTGCATGAATTTCACTAGACTAGATAATCATTTATTTTTTCTGAGGATGCTTCTAGTTTGTTTTTTTTTTAATCATCAACAGGATTCCTGGTTTCCTCCAATAAAAAAAAAAAAAATCCACAATTTTTGGATTTAAAAAAGTAACTAAAAATCTACACTTTCTGTGATTAAAATGAAACGCCATTATATAGATGGTTTTTCATTTTAAGCACGGAAGATTTGAATTTTGGGTTACTTTTTTAATCCAAAAAATTGGGGATTTTTTTAATTGAAGAAACCAGGATCCCGGATCATCTATATACAGATGAATGGTACTTTTTTGGAGAATACAAAGTAAGGCAGTTAGAGTAAAGAAAAATTTGATTTTTTTGTACTGCATCTCCTCTGGAAGTATTACATCCATTGTGATAAATGAATTAATTATGATGATTGCTATTAGGATGAGCACCGCATGAATTCATAATGTTGGGACTTCTTATTTTATTATATCTCTATTTCATTTTAAGTGTCCCATCATTATCAACACATTTAGTATTCACTATGTTAATAGCGATCATAACTAATTCATTTGGTGCTATTAATGTAGATGTCATGGAATCTTCTGTTGGAACCTTACTGTAATTCATACATCCAAAAACACTTACGCACTTACCATCAGGTTAATACTTTCTCATTTTTAAACATTAAATGGTTTTCCATTTTATTGAAACAAAGGGATTCAATCATTTAATTAGGTCAATATCATGTGTAGTGTAACTTCCATGATTTTGAATTCACCACAGTACATTTGAAACTTCAGGCTGTCTCCATCAGTTTCTATAGGTAACACTTTTTTGGGTGCAAAGAATTTCCATAAAGTACCACATTATTTAAAAAAAAAACACTTTCTCACTGTTATTTGCTTTAAATGTTTTCAGGTTTTACTAAGTATGTGTGAGACCAAGATGGAACAGTACATTTTCAGCATCATGAATAATGAATAAGATGCTGAATTCCTATTAACAACAATGAAAATCCTGTTTCTAAAACTGCATGGGCTATCATATATTTACATATAACTAGTTTGATATAGTTAAGTTGAGTAGTGTCTTGCTACATAGGAAAAAGGGTAGATAGGCACCTTCATAGACTAAATAAGAAATGTAGAAAGCATAAATTTTCATGAACCTAAGCTAACTTCATCAGATGCTGTGAGAGGACATGCAGAAAGCAGAATGTAAGGAAAGATAAATTAGAATACAAAGACAAGGGAGGAGGGAAAGAGAGAAACGAGGAAGAGCGGGAAGAGTGGCAATGCTAAGAGAGAAAAGCAAATGAACGGTAAACCCAAAGGAACAAAGCAGGTCACAAACACCAATCCAGGTAATGAGATAACAATCCATAGTCCCTGTTTTAACCAATCTTGACACAGTCCAGTTTGTGGATGATTTCTTGTTCTGCAAGTCCCCATTCAAACTTTTATTTTTTTAAGTTTTATTTTTTACCCTTGAGAACAGCAATCCTGAAATTGATAATGGGGTGTCCAAGAAAGTTGAAGTGGTCTGCCACAGGCTTTTGGAGCATTTTGCAGCTGATATCAGATCAGTATTAATTCACTCTTACATGCAGAGATTGCCCTGTCTTTCCAATGTAGACAGCAGAGAGGCATTGTAAGCAGGTTATGGTGTATAGGATGTTGGTACGGGGACCTAATAACAAGGATTACAGCATCTAATGCTCATTCACCTGCAATTCAACTTGATGGCTAAGCCATTCTCACTAAGCTCTGGGCTTGAACACCCTCTAAGGCTAGGAACACGGTTATAAAACCTGAGGCTAAATTGATTCAGTCTTCTCAGGTTAGTCTAAACTGGACAGATTCAATTGAAACAGAAATTATCAGACATTTACCTTTGATTCAGGAAATGCAGCCACATGCCTGCAGTGGCTTAGACCAGAAGCCAGGAGGCACTAGAACACAGCTTTCTAGATGGATGCTCACTTCCTCTTCCCGCTCCCCCTGAGGTCTCTGGACTTTGCAGTCCAAACTTACAGCAGCAGGACTCTGCAGGATTTTTCATTGCTTCCTTTTCCTGCATCCAGGTGCCTCTGGGATTTGTAGTCCACAACTGCAACCAGCAGTAAGTTTGAGAAGGGGAAGAGGTGTTTAACCTCTGTCTCTGGGCCCAAACCCCATCCAGGTTTTGCCTGGGGAGGCAGTCCCTCCCCTCCCCCCTGAAGACTGGGCTGCATCCCCAGTTGGACTTGCCCCCACTCCTTTGTCAGCCAGCCCTCACTGCTGCAACTAGGGAGCAGAGGGGCAGAGCAATCCCTTTTCTCTGGAGCAGACAACCTAGCCCAGCCCAGTGCAGCCCAGCCCAGCCCAGGGATGCCGGAGGACTGTGATTTCATTTAAACAAGGAAGGAGTCTGGGGCAGAAGTTTCATGAACTACTTTGACTCAGATCAGTTAAGTCTGACACTACATTCAACCAGGTTTCTCTTAAACCAATTTCAGCCAGTTTGAAACTGGTTTATGTGCACGTATCTTCTGTTCTGTTACAGGTTTAAACCAGATTCTGATCACTTAAACCAGTTTATGTATAACTTCTGTCCCAAGCCCATAAGAGAAGGGAATTGAGTTTGTACCCATCACATCTGAAGCAAAGTTTCTAACTATTATGGTAGTATGTACATATCGTTCTCTGATAAAAGGCCTAAAGACCTACCTTCTGAACACTTTTCTGGGCTGTGATTGTTGGTGTCCCCAGAAAGTCCTAAGTCCTTAAAACTGTGAATCAAGATTTAATTCCCATTTCTTTTCCAGGGTTTCCTAATGTTCAGTTCCAAACAGCAGTAGATTATGAGGTAATTCTTTGTTCTATGCTCTCCTTGTTTTGCATCCCATTTTGACATACCTTGATCTCCCATGCACTGTAAATTATGCCTGTCTCTGGGTTCTGGATTCTTTGCTGGGTCAGATACCTAAAATGCCTAAATCCTTCAATGCAAAAGGCCAGGATTAATCAGTGGTTGCATGACCACTGAATGCTGCAAAATACCTAATTTCATTTTGGATAGGTGAGTTGCTTTACTTCCGCTTCAAAACTTTGCTATGAGCCCATATAATTACATTTGTTTCTGTAGAAGAGGTGGGAATAAAATCCATATCTCCTGGCTCCCATTCTAATCTCTAGACATGTTGTCATCTTTGAAATTCTGGTTGATTAGGGTTCAGAGTTGTTAAAGGTCCTTTATCTGTGACATAAGGACCAGCTGGAATAGGCATCGCCTGCTTCACTTTCCCAGATGGCTTTTATTTGACAAAGAACTGTTATGATATGCCTTACTGTTTACTTGAAAGACAGCTATGGAACTGTTTAATTTTATTCCTTACTGTCGCTTCTGGTAATTAAATTTTTCTCTTCCCCAATGCTATCATTCTGTCTGCTCACGGATGTAAAAAGTTCATGAACATCTTTGAAGATGATATAGCTTTCAACTCCTTAGTTTTGATACTATTGTGTGTTCTTTTGTTGTAGCATCTGTAGTCATAAAACTAGTCATACAAAGTGAATCCACTTAACTTATGAACCTATTTAAGTTTCAATTTCTGAAAAATTGAGACTTTAACAACTTTCTTATTGTACTGAACGTATATTATTTGTAGTGCTAGTCTGAACTTGCCCCTGAATTTAGTAGAGAGAAGTGTTGAGAAAGTTAAATAGAAGAGATTTACAGTAATTGATTATCTTACCTGCACATACTATTAAAATCTGTTCTGAACATATTATAGGAACACACAGCAAAATAGTTTTGCCTTTTAAATAGTCAAAATGTTAACATATCTTATATTGAGGTATCTTTAAGTAAAATGTGTTGTTACTGCAATATAGTGGGATAACTTTTTCTAAGGTATCCAGCAACCTCAAGTACTACTGACTTGAAGGATGATAGACAAGTCTTATTTTTAGGAATGCTTTTGAAAAAGTGGATGAAAAAATGGTAACATGTAATGTGCATTCATTAAACTGTTTACTTTAAAATGTTTAAAGCTAAAAAGTTCTGAACTATTTTTGGTAAATTTAATGTTATATCTAATGATGATTGAAACCTGTAAAATAAGATATGTTTTATATTTCTAGTTTCAGGTTTTTTTGGTTATACTGGGGTACAAAAGTCCTGACAAAGCAATATGAAGAAGTTCATATTAATAAGAGCTAGACTTCTGGTGTTATTTCCACCTCAAAATGGCATTGATCTTACCTACCCTATACTTCTTGGCCACATCTATGTGAGACACTGACTGTATAAACAAGTACTAAATGACTGCACAGATTTACTGCAGAGTAACATCGCCAAATGGCTTTTTCATTATGCTAAACAAATAGTTTATTTTCTTGCCCTGTGGGGTCAGGATCTTAATATTGCATTGTTAGACAGGACGGTATAACAAAATTAAACATATACAAATACACAAATCAATCAGGTGCATACACATGCACACTACCAACTCAGACACATACACATCCAAACCAGCCTAGGCACATGCATACCTATTACCAATTCAAGCACATACACTATACAACCGAGAAGTTAGACACAGATCACTAATTTGTATATCCTGCACACAATGCCACACATACATACACACACACATACACACACTAGCAAATCAGATACACACACGTTCAAAATAACTAGTCTAGGTTTATGCACGTTAAGCCCATACACGCTACACACACCAAATTTAGAGAGAATCAGTTACCAGTTACCAACACCTGCACATCCAATACACATACGTGGATTACTAATTTATATACCACACACACACACACACACACACACAATGATATCTATATATGTACATATATGTGTGTTCACTAATTTACACACATACCACCCACCTACACATACACACAGGTGAGTTCCTAAGTTGGGTGTTGTGATGTGTATGTATGTATGTGCTTGGTGTACTTGGTATACCTGGGGAAAGGTTAAGGTAAGAAAGTAGAAGTGTAGGGAGTTAAAGTTACCAGGACCGGGATTAGAACCAGTAGACTACAGGGGCCTGGGTTGAAGAACTGAGGCTCGGGAATAACTTTAGGTTAATTAATCTTAATTGATTAAAAGACAACACCCAAAACCTGCAGAACAGGGAAGCATGCCGGCACAGAGTATGGGACTGGAGCCAGAGCTATGGGGGAGCTGAAAAGGTATGTAGGGAGAGGGAAAAAATGGGAATAAGGGAAAGTATGGGTGTTAAAGAGGGGCTCTAGGTGTGGGGAGCCAGAGCATGGCTCTGGGGAAGCTAGAGAAGTTGCAGGGAGAGGCAGTAGGTGCTGGAAGCTGGAGAAAGGCTCCAGCTACTGGAGAAAACTGCAGGACAGCTAAGAGGAGCTGGGAAGCTACAGTGTGGCGGCGGGGAGGATTACAGAAGGTGCAGGGAAGCCTGAAAACAGACAGATGGACAGCAGAAAGTTACAGGAAAAGCAGCAAGTGGCAGGGCAGCAGGAATTAGAGAAAGGCAGCAGAAAGTCACAGGAAAAAGGCAGTAGGTGCTGGAAGCTGGAGAAAAGCTCCAGCTGCTGTAGAGAACTGCAGGACAGTTAAGAGGAGCTACAGTGGGGGGGTGGTGAAGGATTACAGAACGTGCAGGGAAGCCTGAAAACAGAGACGGACAGCAGAAAGTCACAGAAAAAGCAGCAGGTGGTAGGGGAGCAGGAAAGCGGAGAAAGGCATCAGAAAGTCACAGGGAAAGGGCAGTAGGATCAGGGGAGGCTGAGAGGTGGCAGAAAAGGGGATATGAAATTGGGGGGAGATCAGGAAACTGGCAGAGAGGGTGGAGACTAGAGCTGAGAGAGAGAGAGAGAATGAGGCTGGAATTTAAAATAAGGAAGGAACTGTGATTTAGTAAAACATGACCCAACTCTGGGTTGCAAATGACAATGGTTTTATTGAACAAGGGAGATGGTGACACAATGTCTTATTAGTTCCCTTGCTCCCACCCACCCACACCCACACACAATGGCAGCAGGGGTTAGAGAGGCATGGTGCAGGGGCTGAAGTTCACTGAAGTCCAGGAGGAGAGAGAGACAGAGAGAGAGAGTCCAAATTGTAGGAGGAGGTATGCAGGTAATATCTACCTATCCTGGCTCTAAAGGGGTCCTTGTTTAGTAGATGTTGTCCAGAGCGGGGTCATCATCAGGGCCTCTGGGTGGATAGGTGGTGTGACATGGTGCTGGTCCAGATGGAGAGGGCATCCCCCTGGGTCTGTCTTCACTGCTCCTTTTTATAGGGGCAAGCCTTGTGTGACCCTAGTGACGAGAGGCATGCCTAGGCAAAGGTCAGCCCCTGGCATAATGAGCATGTGTTCTCCATGCAGGGATGTGCAGTTTCTGGTGTCTGTAATGGTGAGAGTTGCTGGCTCTGCAAGGCCTTTTGTTTTTCAAATGCTGGTCTTGTCTCTGTTCCTGGGTGAGGTCTGTGGTTCCTGGATGAATCAATGTGAGGTGATGGCCCAGTCATTACAGGCCATTCAGCAGAGGCCTGCTACCATTGTATTTCAATCATTCCCAATCACATTCATTGGGGAACCAATTTACATGGGAGGGATACATGACTCATACATTTGCGACACAGGGGATGCCTGTGCAGAGGACACAAGATGGAGACTTGACATATAAAACGGAAACTTGACATTACTTAGGTTCACTTACAAACACAAGCCTAAACCATACAACATCCATATGAAACAAGAAAAATCTATACAAAAATGATAACAATATAATATACAACAGTAAAACTCAATACAAACCTCATAATAATACAATATAAAACAGTGGATATCCAAAACCAAAAACTTGCTACCAAGATAAAAATTTTAAAGCATATCCTGTATCTTAGCTTACTTATACTTATCTATAGGGAACAGAGAGCGAGAGAAAAAGTCAGAAGTGGTTGGGGAAGGGAAGTGAATGAAATAAAAAAAAATCCAAATAACCTGGGGGTTTTGCTACAATTTTATAGTTATAAGTATATGCAGGTACAGTACAGATATACACAAGTAGAATATACTATGGACCAGACTGTAAACCCCTTTATTTCAATGGAAAGTAATTGGTTATGGGAATAGTCACAGAATAAAATATGGCACTACTTATTTGAAAAGCTGATCATGATGGGTCACAAACATAAACAAGTATATATATGTGGGTATAGGTCTATGTGCATGTTCATTAACTATGGTTCATAATATGCCTCTATATATTGAGTTTAGACAACTGAGTTCTCATGCCCTAAATTGTATATCTCTCTTTTATTTAGGAAAAAAAGAGTTTCCTTTACAACTGATGTACTCTGTACTCTCCCCCAGCAAATTCAGAGCAGTCCCTCAATTTGTGAAAATTGGCAAATAATGTGCATGTATATTTTTTAATCTCTCTAAAACACACCACAATTAAAATATAACTAGTCACAGAATAACAGACTAATTTTTTTAAAAGGTATTTAACAAAGAATAAACTTGAAACTTATGTATTTGAAGCCATTCACCCAGTCTTAAACCTTACACGCAAAGTTAATATCTTGACAAACTCATAATTTTTTAAGTAGTACCAATAAAAAAAAAGTTAATGTTTAAACTATACCTATTGTGGTATGCTACTGGTACTAAATGTTTTAAATTTTTTGTGCTGCTTTCGTTTTGAAGCTGAGGGAATATCTAAATGGGTGTATGCTTGTCACTTACCAAAAAAAAAACAAAAAACCAATTGGAGTGTCTTAAGTTGGCTTTCCAAAAGATAAAGCATTTTAAAACAGCTGGTCACATTTGAAAACGTGTTTGCACATGAACACAGTGAGAATTTCAATCCTCCAAATGGAAGCCTAGACATCCAAATTAATAGTATGAGAAAGACCTGGTCATTTAAATTAAGAAATAGAATTTGCAAAATTAAAAGCAAACACCCTTTCCCACAACATTTATTGGTAATCCTATTGCACTTTTTAATGTTATCTCACCCTTGGTTAAAGTTCAGATTCGGTTTAGTCATTCTTATCTAGATTGAAAGATGGAGAGAGAATCCAGGGAGTGGGGTACTATATATATACATAAATATATATATATATA
>NW_017728906.1:113991585-113994075 GCF_001723895.1 Crocodylus porosus | reverse complement strand
CCAAGGAGTAAATCCCTATGGCAGATATAGGTGACTGGACATCTGATTCATTGATCCAAAGATGCTTTTGGTCTCAGCAAAGGTGACTATGGAAGTGGCCGGGGCAGGTGGGACACCATGTGCCTGATAAAAAAGGATCCTGGTAGTCTCCAAAAAAATAAGAAATCCCCATACTTTTTCATATGCTTCTTAATAAAACTTGTATAATTGGAGTTGCACAACATAGGATCTAATACTGTTTGCATGTATAGATCATTCTATATTTTAGAAGTATAATTTTACCATTTCTTAGTACTCATATGTGCTGAGAGTAGGACAAGAAATCATTAATAAAAGTATATGATAACTCAGACTGGGGTAAGGAGTGATGAAATTTTCAATTCCTATATTCCACCCCCCAATTGAAAATGAAATGAAAAATAAAATTTTCCATCATTCTTATTTGCCAGAGAAATGTGATACAATAGACATGATATTTTAATTAAATGTATACTAAACATAATGTCCTTACTTTTCTTTTTATTTGTTTTTTCTTACCTCTTCTTATTCTGTTTATTCCATAGTCTCTCTTAACTTGTCTATTCTTTCCTTCATTCTCTCACAGTCTCTACTACCTTAGTCCTATTGACTTGCAGGGGTATTCCTCCTTTCTTTATTTGAGGCAACTATGGTATAATTTTCCTAACAAATTCTTTCTCCTGCTTCTCAGATCTTAGCCCATGAGATCAGATAATATAAAAACTGTTTTGTGAATAGCTTTGTAGCATTAAGTGCCAAATTTCATTTTCAAGTTTTATAGAGTCAGATTATATGCTGTATTTGATTATCTTAGAAGCCAGCTACAGAACAAATTATTCATTCAAGCCATTTGATAAGTTTTTTAGAACAGCGATTAGAATAGCGACAATGTTAATTTGGCTCATGGATGATTCACTAACTAAAAAGAGGCTTAATTTTTAGTTAATATGATCCTAAATGAAAGTTTTGATCAGCTTTAATAATGTTAATTCCTGCTTGTATTGAGCTTTGTGTATTAATCGATTCTCATCTGGCCAGCTGGTATTAATCTCCTATATGATTTTCACAGCTACTTCTCTCTCTGGGAATTTTGTTTTGTGCCAAAGCCTGGGGAATGCCTCTGAAAACTCAAATGTCAATCACTACAATATGCTAGCAGAATATATCACTGCTTCCTAGAATCTTACTCTTCATTAAATAGCTTATTAAGATACCAGTGAGGAGAGAAAAACAAAATAAACAAAATCCAACAGTCTTTATTCATAACTTAGATTGTGATCTTATTTTACCTACCGGATAACTAAGGTATAACTGTCATCCATTACTAAGTTGTACAGCCAGGGACAGGGGCTAATATTGTTTTGTATTCCTTTTTTACTCTTATATAGTGCCCTCATTCAAAGAATAGGGCAAGATTTTGTATCTCCTGAAACAAATCCTATTGAAAGTATCCCTTTCCAAAGACAGTAATACATGACTTGTCCATCTTCAGTAGGCAATGTAGGGTACATACAAGCATTATGTTTAGTTTGATCTAACCAAGGTTAGATTGATGTAATATTCAGGCATGCAGGCATTCAAAGAGCTTAAATCATGCCCAAAGTGCCACACCCAACCTACGTTTGTTAACTGGGCTGTTTTCAGACCACCAATCCCTTTTTCCCCCTGACCTCCTTCCCTACCAACATGGACTGGAAAATGGCCCTGTATCCTTCTCCGGACCTGCCAACCCATCTAGACCCATGAAACCCCTCCAGCATGTGCCAACTCACCCCCCCCCAAACCTGCCAACCACACCCATTCCACCAACCCCTCCCTCAGCCTGAGTTACTTACTTCGGGCTGCATGCACCACTGCCAGCACGGTGAACATCTGCACTTATCACTTCCCATTTAGGAGCTACCAAAACCTAAATCATATACTGTAAACATTTGTTTCCATCTAATGGTACAGAATTGGTCTTATATAATTCTTTTTTTTTTTATAAGTCAAGAAGCCTTTCCTGTCCATAGTAGTATTACAAACTGTACTTCCCAAGATTTATTTCATTTTCCAAATATTCTTTGTGACCAGAGGGATAATATTGCAGTAAATCCATGTTTCTGTTATCCTGATCACTGACATATGTGTACTGCATCTATTCTGATGTCTAGTTCTGAAAGAAACAGAGGCACAGTCAACACCTGCAGCAATTTGTCTCCATGATTTTATGGACCAACATCTGTGGAAGTTCAGAGGTGACTGGGTGCTGTACACCATATTGGTAGAGTATGACTACATGTGGGCTAGCAACAGCAGTGAGTTAGTGCAGGAAAGGGGTCAGAACCAGAACACTGAGTTAGTGGAGAAGTGGAGAGACTTGAGACGATGAGCTGAGAAGCATCAGAGGTCAGGAAAACAGATCTTACGATGACAGGCTGAGAGCCATGGGACTCTTTAGCCTGGAAAAGCGTAGGCTCAGGGGTGATCTGA
>NW_017728906.1:113978329-113990795 GCF_001723895.1 Crocodylus porosus | reverse complement strand
CTGCCCTTTGGGCAGGGGGCTGGACTCGATGATCTCCCGAGGTCCCTTCCAGCCCTAATATCTATGAAATCTATGAAATCTATGAAAATCTCCAGAAGGTCAGTTGGAATCAGAAGGAATTTATCAGTAGGGATCCTAGTTTTCTCTGATTTAAAAATATCCCCACTTTTTGGTTAAAAAGAAGGAACCCCAAATCCACATCTTTCCATGAATAAAATGAAACACCACTAATAACTTCTAAAACCAAAAATAGGGATTTCTTTTTTTGGAGACTACCAGGATCCTTTTTTATCAGGCACATGGTGTCCCACCTGCCCCGGCCACTTCCATAGTCACCTTTGCTGAGACCAAAAGCATCTTTGGATCAATGAATCAGATGTCCAGTCACCTATATCTGCCATAGGGATTTACTCCTTGGCCTCTCAGGGTAGTTGCATCCTATTCCCTGGCACTGGCTATAAGTCACAATTCAGGTGTTCTTGTTTGTTGTACTTTTCCCTCACAGACACAGAAAAGCTTCTTAGGTGATATGCATACAATGCAGCTCTGCAAAGTTATACCAACAAAGAGTTTGCCCTCCTGTTTTCCAGGGCAAGTGGTGCACAAAAGAGAGACTTAAGGGTGACCCTTCTTATTTAAAGAAAGGCAATATTTAAAATTCAGAATCTTAGAAATGAGCTTTCCCAAGGGTTGTGTCCATGAGAATTATATATTTGCATCAGGGCAACTGACTTCACAAGGTTCCATCAAACACTCAGCATCCTGAAAAGCATCCTTTTAACTTGAAAATACTGCTATTCACTGTTCAAGTGGTGAAAACCTACTGCCAAAAACAAAATTAGAAAAATATCCAAAAAAGACTTAATGAATCACATAAGCCCATGGAAATAAACCTCAGCTGTCCATAACCTGTTCCTCCAGTTACCTTATTTGTCTCTAATTCCTAGTAAATGTTCTTGCCCCCAATTCCTACAGCTATTTTATCTGTCCTATACTTAACTCTATACTCTTTCTGGGCTCCCCTTTAGTTGCATGTCTCATACTTCCTGGATTATGATGGTTTTGTTGTTTCCTTGAGCCTCCTTGGGGCCCTTATATATGACCTGTGTGAAATTTTTCTGAAAATCACTGTAGCAACAGCATCTGTGGTGAGTAGCTAAGTTCTGCTGGTCATAGGTTTTGCACAACTAATTAATTTTCTGCTTATTCAGGTCCTGGAAGCTGCTAGATGCCATCAGGTACAATTCTGAATGCTTCTGAGACTTAAGTGGCTACTGTGTGCCTAAAGAACCACCTCTGAGTTTACCCGAGTATGATCTGTGGCTGCAGAAGCTGATTAGCTAATTAAATTTTAGATGAGTCATGCACATAGCTGAGTAGTGGCAATTGCAGAATATGAAATGAACACCAAAAGAATTACCCAGATAAATGGCAAGTAAAATGACATTTATTTGTTTAGTGGGTAATACGACTGGCCTTACTGGTCTGATCACCATCTCATAAATTTTCATAGATTTCATAGACATTAGGGCTGGAAGGAACCTCGAAAGATCATCGAGTCCAGCCCCCTGCCCCAGGAGCAGGACATCAGCTGGGGTCATAGGATCCCAGCAAGAAAAACATCCAGATTTCTCTTGAAGGCGTTCAAAGTGGGTGCTTGAATCGCTTCTGGTGGCAGGCTATTTCAGACCTTGGGGGCTCAGACAGTAAAGAAGTTCTTCCTTATGTCCAGCCTGAAATGGTCATGGGGGAGTTTGTGACTGTTTGACCTTGTCATCCTTGGGGTGATCTGGTAAACAAATGTTCTCCCATATCCTTGTGAACACCCCTTATAAACTTATAGGTGGCTATCAGTTCACCCCTGAGGAACAGGAAGAAGCCTCATTTCTTAGAACATCTAAAATTATCTTAGAGGAAAAAGAATAATGTACAATGAGAAACAATACTGCAATTAACGGGGTGGGGGGGAGAGGGCGTCGAGATTCTGTGGAACCCGGCCTCAGAAACCACTATTTTCTTTTTATTAGGTCTGTGACTCTGTGACTATAGCTACCTAAAGCTTTGCAGGATTTTAAAAAATGTGTTTTTTTCCTGTCTACCGCTTCTCTTTCAAGATACATTGGTACCCTGGAAGAGATTTCAACAGAACTATTTCTCACCCCATGTCACTTTTAAATGGCATAGATACCCTTTTCCACTAAGTATGCTTTCTATTTTTTTCTCTTCCTCTTAGAAACTACCAATAAACTTATGAAATGTATTGTGAAAGGTACCTGTCATCCTCTCTACTCAGAGATTCCTTAATATTAATTTGTTAAACATTTGACTCTTTACATCTGGCATTTTCCTACTAGAATATCTTTTTTCATCTTGCATTTATATCTTTCTCACAAACATTTATTAATTAATGACAGTTTTAAGAATGAACCTACATCTTCACTGCATGTTCCAGCATTAAAGACATCTAGAAGGTATTTTATTTACCTTATATTCTATAATAGCTGGCAGAAAAGTAGATGGACCTGATGACAATTTTGACTGTGAGAATCTAGCTGGCAGGAAAGATTTTATATGTATTATTGGAAGCTTCTGATCAATATCCAAACCATTTTATGAAATGGCTTATTCATCAGTGAGGATGTGAAATGTAGTAAAAATATAGGCAACTAGTAATAACTTACTGACTTCCCTTGATAAATTTGCAGTATACTAAATACTTTTTAATTCCACTGACTTTAAAAGATGATTTCCTGGATAGGATCTTTCAAGCAAGCTACAGTTCGCTAATGTTGTTTATAAGTTATTGAATGATTTTGCTCCTTAACCCTTTCACTATACAGACATAAATCAGTCACTTGAAATGAAGCGTATTAGTTATAACAGTCAGAAGAGTATTTGCTAGAACCATGTATATTAGAGAGGAAGTCTACAACTTAACCAAATAAATTAGAAATGGAAAAGTTCTCTCAAATTATCTAATATGGATTTCTTGTTTGGGTTTTTTTCAGGGGGGTCCATTCCCCACCCTCCTTATTTTCAGTATTGCTCCTTATTGTACATTATTGTTTTCTCTAAGATAATTTTAGATGTTCTAAGAAATTAGGCTTCCTCCCATACTTACTGGGGAGATGAGGAGATTATTTGACAAGCTAAAGGATATCACTAGATTTTGCAGCCATTGATTTTAATAATTTGACTGTATTTCCTTGGGTTTACTCATTCACTATTCCTCCATGTATTATGCTGCCTTCAGTGCACTCTAGTATAGATATTTTCACATTCCATTTATGAGTTCCATCCTACCACATTTAGCATTGCCTATTAAAATGTGTGGGTGCATCCCCATGAGTGCACACTTACAGGGACAGATGTTTTCTGTTGGGACAAATAGAATAGCAGTGGCACATATTTGTGTTGCTGCTATTTGTCCCTGGGCACACTCCTGCACATTCACTCTGACATACAGCAAACTGACCCAGGTGGGGTGGGAAGCTGGGGCCAGCACCTGTGCATGCCTCAGCAGCCTTACCTGATGTCCTGGGGGGTCTTCTGGGGCAGCAGCAGTGCTGAGCTGACTGCTCAGATTAAAATGAAACACCGCCAGTAAATATATTTTTTCAGGTGACTGTCCTTCATTTCTTGTGTTGAGCTGCTGAACACTCTTGATCTCATGTTAATGAGATCTCATGTTAATGTTATGTTATGTATGTAGCAACTGTAGCTGTCTAGAATACTGATTTGTAAAGAAAAAGAGTTAGGACTGAGAAAGCTTTGGCTTCTATCACTGAGAACAACGTTAAATGCCATTAGGAACTCCTATATCACTCCTATATCACATAACACCTTCACATATTTGCTTTTTCTGAAAAGTAGTTGAAACAGTGGCATAGTGATCCAAGTCACTGAGTGAAGTCTAGGAACTTCTAAATTCTACTCTCTCTCTCTCTCTGGTACATAATATATCTGAGGTGGCTGACGCGTCACTTAACTCTTCTTAGTTAAATTGACCAATCTGCAGTTATATTTTTTTACTACCCCATAAATAGAGGCTTGAGTAAAAGCTTGGCACAAACAAAATCAAGGTCTTTGGATTTTCCTCATTATCTGGGACTTTCAAGCCTGCAGTTCTGGTTTGGGCCACAAGTTGTCTTAGTGTTATTATTGGAAGACTGACAAATAACCATACAAAATAATTTTGCTTAATATTCTAGAGTGGGAGGGGGAAATAACAGCAACAACTAATCTATACTAAGATGAGGATAAATTAAAGTTGAAAGTCAATATCAGTGTCTTAATGTAGGAACACATTATAAAGATGATTGTAATTATCCTAAAATCATGTATTACAAATCCAGGTTATTCAGAATTTGGCATATTTAAAAAAAACAAAAAAACCCGAACAAATCCATGCCTTTAAAAGTTAAGAAAGATATAGCTTAGGCAGTCAAAAGACCTATAGTTCTTCCCTATATTTTGGTCATTAAATATTTCATATAAATCTAGTGTGTGCTATCCCAGATTAAATTAAATTGACATTTAAAGTTCTATTGGATTTCTTAACATGTTTTTCTCCTTATGATATTAGTACAGGGTAGTGATATATCAGAACAAAATCTCTGTCCAGCCTATAGAATGGCCAAATAAAGCTTGAAAGTAGAATAACACACAACATAATGTGTTTCAAACAAGTTGTGTTCAAAAAAACTCTTTAAAAAATGCTGCTATTTAGAGTTAACAGTTTGAACAATAGACTTTTTTTTTGTCTGAAAAAAACAAGTTGAATATGCCAAAGCATTCCTTACTAGGGTGAAAGTCCCTTTGGAAGTTAAAACTGTCTTATTGTCAGAATTTAGTCAATAATATTCTAATTAAGTTTATTGTAAAGTATCATTTTGTCAGAGACAGAACAGTCAATGTTGCATACAAACAGAATGGTTAAATATTGCTTTATCAAGAGCACATTTTAGTCACATATATGCATTTCTTGTGGGGATTAACTTTAAAAAAAGCAATCTTTTCTTGGTCTTATTAATTGTGAATTAGGCCTTTAACCAAGATAAAAGAGTAGGACACATGCCATGAAATTAAAATTAAAAACTTATCAGGCAAACCTTTTTTTTTCACACAAAGAAATTGGTTGTGTCATTTGTTCTTGCTTTCAGTGGGCTGCTAATGTCATTTAAAAGAAGACAATGATCAAAATGAAGAATACTGTACTATAAGGAAAATAAGCTTTGTTAAAGCAAGCATCTTAAGGCTTTTTTAAATTAAATGCGCGCCCAGAAAATGGGCCAGATTCTCTGGTTTTCTTGACCTTTCTTGTTTACTTATTCAAAGTAAATAAGGAAAATGGCTAGGAGGAAATTACCTTAGCTGGCATAAACCTGGTGAAGGCAGAGCCACGTCCTAATGCAGCTGTTACCCATATATCTAAGAATATGAGAGAGAAGAATACATATGATGATAGGTTGGTGAGTCTGGTAGAACCAGTCACATTTATGGTACATATTATTCACTCATATAAGGTGAATAAGGGACCTTACGCTAGTTGAATAATTTAGAGATACTTCCTAGTGGCTCTGTACTAAGCAAGCTAGCTCAAGGTCAAGGATCTACAAATGGATGTCTTTCCTTCTCATGCTTATACTACACTTGTGCTGGTTGGAGAATCCAAACTTCCATGGTGGTGCTTAAAGGAACAGTGGAATAGCTTAAGCCACTGAGGCAACAGTGATGATTAAAAAGAAAAATATGAATATGCCTACTGCCATCCTTGGATTCTAATCTAATTTTTGAGCCGTTTTACTTTAAAAAGCAAAATTCTGTGACATTGGGAAAGCTAGATATAAAGTAAAACTGTGCTATATACAGATCTCACTATATATTCCTTTTGAACAATGGTTATATTTCACAACAACAACTGAAAGTGGATGGCATTCTCCTGTTTATGAACTACTCAAGTGTCTCTGTGTTATGTCTCTGAGCTAATTAAAGTCAAACTAGTAGGAATGTGCTAGAGTGGTGTCATACACCAGACAAAGAAAATTATAGCTACTGTTGCAAACAGGGATGGACTTGAGTGGATCGTCCAGAAAATAATATTTACCTGCTTAAGATAACAATATGAGATTCTGTTCACAGTATATATTTGAGATGTGCAAAAGATGACTTATGCCCTGTCTGGCCTCTCTCAGTTTGTTTCTTTATCATTAGCAGGGATCCTGGTTTTCTCTGATTAAAAAAAAAAGTCCCCAGTTTTTGGTTTTAAAGAGTGTAACCCAAAATCCACATTTTTCCATTATTAAAATGAAACACCACTTTGTGTGTGTGTGTATGTATGTGTATATATATGTATATGTGTATACACATATACATATGTGTGTGTGTGTATTACTTTTTAATACCCAAAAATTGAGGATTCTTTTTAATCAGAGAAAATCAGGATCCCTGATCATTAGGGATTACAAATATCCATAAGCTCTGCTAGACTCCTGGCAACTGGTATTTTCTCAGTGCAGCTCAGACCAGTGTTTACCTAGCATGCTTGGGACTGTTGGAAAAGAGGTAATGTAAGTCTCACAAATGCCATCTGCTTGGATTGCTAAAGAAGTAGCCTTTGAAAGTATTTACAATATTATCCTCCCTCTCCTTCTGATGATTAGTCGAAATAAACTGGATGACTAGTATTCCTATACCAAAGTTGTCATTCTGGAAAAAAGTCCTATTGCAACCAGTAGACATTTTTATTGAATAAAAACTGTGAAACTGGACCCTGGATTTGATGAACTAATAACAAATAGTTTCCCCATAAGCATAGGTTACCTACAGTAGCAGAAATAAAAGCAGTACTTTGCCATGTAACAGGCAGACAGAATTAATCTTAAATGTGAAACCAAATTAAAAATAGATTAAAGGGACTTTTTCCCCTCTGAAGACTATAGAATCTTTTTCTCTAATTCTTTGTACTTTTTATGATTTTTATAAAGCCACAGATGTTAATCATGCTGACTGGCTGGCTGCTGCTGGGCATGGCCAACCATGCCCCCAAACCCCACTGCAGACCTTCTCCCATGTCTCACAGTGAGGCTTCCAGAAGATCCCCAAAGTGACTTCTTTCCCTTGTTAGTTGCACCTGCCTTGGGTTTCTAGCCTGCCTGCACCTCACCATAGTGTCCTACCACCTGTTTCCATTCCCACAGACCAAGGCACTGCAGCAACTCCTGCTTCTCATCCTGTACAACTCTCACTGAGAGAGGCTGTGGGACATCACATGTAGTCATCTAGACATTACCAAGCAGGTGGTCACCATGGGACATGGCTTTCTGCCCACAAGCCAACAGCCAGCTGTCCAATGTGGGGACACCTATTGCACTCTAAGTCTGCCAAGAGTCCTGAACTGGGCCACAAACTTTCATGTGAACAACAAGGATGAGGCCACCCAGGATGCCATGGATGTCAGGGTGCTCTGGCACCACCTCCAAACAATCAAGTGTCAGTTCTGGGCCCATGCCACCAGGAGCAATTGGTGGGAGAGGATCACTCTGAACAGGTTGGATCATGAACAGTGGGTCCAGACCTTCCACATAGGCTGGACCACCTTCATGGACATCAGCACCCAGCTGCCCCTGCTATGACATGCCTGGATAGCAACATGGAACCACTCCTCACTCTAGAAGGTGGCCACTACTGGCTGTTTCTGCTCAATCATGACCTGGTTCTGTATGGGCAAATCTACAGCCAAAGAGGTCATCTGGGATGTATGCCTGGCCATTCAGAATGTCCTGGCCAGCCACTTCATCCACCTCATCAACCCACAGGAGGTGGCCACCGGCTTCTGCCACATGGGCTTTCCCAACTGCATGGGGGCTATGGACAGTACCCATATTGCCATCCTCTGCCCTCCCCAAGGTACATCAACTGCAAGGGCTACTTCCCCATCATCCTGCAGGAAATTGTCAATCACTAGGGCCACTTCACCTACAACTTTGCTGGCTAGGAAAAGTGCCATGTAGTGCACCTTCAGACTCCTCAAGGTGAAGGAGGAGAATCTGGTATACCTCATCATCAGGCATCCTGGTTTTCTTTTATTAAAAAAACCCTCCAATTTTTGGATTTAAAAAAGTAACCCAAAATCCACATTTTCCCTTGCTTAAAATGAAAAACCAGGGTAGGTAGGTAGGTAGGTAGATAGGTAGATGAATAGATAGATAGATCGATAGATATTAGTGGCGTTTCATTTTAATTAGAGAAAAGTAGATTTTGGGTTACTTTTTTTTAATCCAGAAATTGAGTTTTTTAAATCTGAAAACCAGGATCCCTACACATCATTGCCATATTCATTCTCCACAGCATATGTCAGACCAGGGGGAAGATCTTTCACAAAGCCTGTTAAAAGGAGGTAGGTACTGCATGCAGATTGGTAATGGTGTACCAAGCACCTGTGGCATACAGAGATTGTGGGAGTGATCCCCACCACAAATTGGTCACTCTAGGCCCACATAGCAGCAGGGAGATTGGGTCCATGAAGCCCTGGCTGATTACCTCCTGGTCCAAAGCGTGCACATGTAGATGTGGGGGAATGCTGGGCAAGGAAGATATGTCCTTCAGTTTACAATGTTACAGTTGCCAAGTTTTTCTTGGTTTTATTAAATAAAAACCATTGAACATTGCCCATGTCAGAACTTGGTCCCTCAAGTAAGAGAGGGACAGGACGGGAGTGGGGAAATGGTTTTCCCAGTTCTGAAAGAAATAAACCCCTTGAACAAGTAGCACCCTGGGGCCCTGTGCTTCATTTCCCCATCCCACAACCCCCACCATCCATGCACTGGACCCCTTCTGGGGTTCTCTGCCAGCTAGGGAACTGGCAGAGGCTGCACACTCTTGGTACATGGTTGTCATGGATGACTTCAACAACCCTGACATCTCATGGGAAGAGCATTCAGCCAAATATGATCAGTCACTAAGCTTCCTGACTTGTATTGATGAGCTCTATTTGACTTAAGAAATGTACAGGCTGAAAAGAACTGCTGAATCAGGTACTGGGCAAAGGGAATGATATAGTCAGTGACCTGAGGTTCAAAGGGAAGCTTGATGACAATGATCATGAGTTGATCACTTTCTGTATCCATTGCAAAGCTGGTAAATCAGTCAGCAATGCAGAAATTCCTGACTTTAGGAAAGCTAACTTTCACAAGCTCAGGAGTTTGGTTGTTGAGGCCCTGAGAGACCATTATCTGACAGGGATGGGAGTCCATGATGAGTGGTTGCTCCTTAAGGACTTGGTCATAAAAGCACAGGGGAGTCAATTCCAGCCCATAGGAAAGGTCACAAAAGGGCTGGGCTCAGTAGGGAACTCATGGAACTCCTGAATATGAAAAGAGAAGCTTATTAGCGATGGAAGTTGGGAACTACCTTTAAGGAGGATTATGCAGCACTGGCCCATACCTGTAGGGAGCAGACTAGGAAAGCCAAGGCTGAAACCAAACTCAAACTGGCTATGGGAATCAAGGACAACAAAAAGTCTTTCTTCAAATACATGGGAAATTGGGAAGAGAAAAAAAAAACAGGGCAACATTGGAACCTTGCTAAAGCAAGTGCGGCAGCTGACAACCGACACCCATGAAAAAGTTAATTTCCTCAACAATTACTTTGCTTTGGTTTTCCACCAGCCCAAAGGGATCACCCTGCTTAACAGAATGCAGGGCTACCAGGGTAAGGGTGAACATACACCTATAATTAGTGAAGATCTTGTAAAGGAACAGCTTGAAGGGCTGGGCATCCACAAGTCAGCTGACCTGGATGGAATGCACCCAAGAGGAGTGGTCAATAGAACAAGCCTTATGAAGAGAGGCTGAGAGGAATGGGACTCTTCAGCCTGAAGAAGTGAAGGCTCAGGGGTGACTCGGTGGCAGCCAAGATGCATAAGATGTAGCATCAGGAACTGGGAGCATATCTGTTCACCAGGGCAGCTTTAAGAAACACTTTTATGCTTATCTTGCTGGGGTGATCTGACCCCAGCTGACTTCCTGCCCGATTGAGCAGGGGTCAGACCCAATGACCTTGCAAGGTTCCTTTTAGCCCTAATGTCTATGAAATCCATGATGCCATGATAGTGCAATGTGATTATAAGGTCTGTTGAGACTACTAGCCCCCTAGAGGCAGGGGAAAGTCAGGGAGGGACATGAGGGACAAGGCTGTGTCTGCTTTCTGGAGACAGAATTGCATGGAGGGCTTTGGGCTGGCATTGAATCATTGTTTTGCTACCTCCATGCCCCACTAGATGTGGTCACATCCCGCCTGCTCCCCTTGCCCTCTTCCTGCCCCAGGAGCTTCATGTTTTTCCTGGTATCTGAGTCCCTGTCATGGCCATGTGCAACAGGACAGAGTTGTAGCTGCCCAGGTACTGGACCATGCTTGCTTGGTGCCAGACTTATCACTAGAACCAGCAGGAGAGTTGGACATGGATGCTGCAGGTGCTGCAGTGGTGGCCCCTGCTCTGGAAGTGGGGAGGTTGGGATGCACTCTGGGCATCTGGGAGGGGGCACCAGGGAGATATCAGATGAGCAGGAGTTAAATGTGGGGCCCTGGGTAACATGGGGCCCCTGCAGGACACCCTTGACAATCTGGTGGTTGCACCAGATGAAAAAGCTGACCTCTTTACCAAATTCTTTGCCTCCATTTTTCTGAGCAGGGACCAGGATGTCTCTCCCACTGGGATTCCGGATGGACTCAGGATAGGCAACACCAGGCTTAGGGTCAGAGAGGACCTAGTTAGGGAACTTCTGGTGGTGGTGGACATGTTTAAATCAGCAGGTTCAGATGCTCTTCACCCCAGGGTGCTGAGGGAATTGGCAGGGGTTATTGCGGGGCTCCGGCACAGCTTTATGAGCACTTTTGGTGCTCTGGCCAGGTGCCAAAAGACTGGAAAAAGGCCAATGTGGTCCCCATTTTAAAAAAATGGAGGAAGGAGGACCTACGTAACTATAGCCCATTAGTCTTACCTCAGTCCTGGGGAAGCTCTTTGAGGAAATTATCCAGGATCACATCTGCAAGGGATCAGCAGGGCAGATTATGCTCAGAGGCAATGAACATGGGTTCATTAGGGGAAGGTTCTATCAGACCAACCTGGTTTCCTTTTACAACCAGGTCAAAAAATCCTTGGATGCAGGTGTCGTGGTGGACATAGTCTTTCTGAACTTTAGGAAGGCCTTTGACACTCTCTCTCACCACATTCTCATTAAAAAACTAGGTGACTATGGCATTGATACCTACACATTCAGATGGGTTGCAAATTGGCTAGAGGGCTGCACCCGGAAAGTGGTGGTGGATGGGCCATTTTCAACCTGGAGGGATGTGGACAGTGGTGTCCCACAGGACTCGGTCCTCGGGCCTGTACTGTTCAACATCTTTATCAGTGACTTGGACGAGGGGGTGAAAAGCACCTTGTTCAAATTCATGGATGACACTAAGATGAGGGGAGATGTGGGCATGCTAGAAGGGCGGGGACAAGTTACAGGGGTGGGTGGATGAGAATAGAATGGGATTCAATACTGCACCTAGGGAGAAAGAATCAGTGGCATGCCTATAGGCGGGGGACTCCATTCTCATTAGCACAGAGGCAGAAAGGGATCTTGGAGTCAGTATTGATTCCAAGATGAACATGGGCTGCCAATGTGAGGACACGGTCCATAAGGCTAACCGGACCCCTGTCATACATCCACAGATGCATCACAAGCAGGTCCAAGGAAGTGATCCTCCCCCTCTATACGACATTGGTCAGGCTGCAGTTGGAGTACTGCATCCAGTTCTGGACGCTGCACTTCAGGAGGGACATGGCCAGCACTGAGAGTGTCCAGAGGAGGGCTACTCACATGGTTGGGGCAGCAGGACAGGCCCTACAAGGAGAGGCTATGGGACCTGAACCTGTTCAGTCTCCACAAGAGAAGGCTGAGATGGGATCTGGTGGCCATCTATAAACTTACCAGGGGGGACCAGTGGGGAACAGAAGCAGCTTTGTTCCCCCAAGCACTACCTGGAGTAACTAGGAATAACAGCCACAAGTTGATTGAGAGTAGGTTCAAACTAGACATCAGAAGGCACTACTTCACAGTCAGGGTGGCCAGGACCTGGAACCAACTTCCAAGGAAAGTGGTGAAGACATTGAGTGTCTTCAAAAGGAGGGTATATAATCACCTAGCTGGGGTCATATGATCCCAGCATTCTTGCTGCCCATGGCAGGAGATTGGACTTGATGATCTGCTCAGGTCCCTTCTGACCCTTGGAGGTCAGGAGCAGTGGGGAGAAGAGGGACACAGGCGCACGTGTGTCCTTCCCACACGTGTGCCTCCTTTCTGAACCCGGAGCGGAGGAGAGTGCAGCAGTAGCAGCGGCGGCGGCGAGCGGAGCAGCTGAGGGGGCAGCAGCAGCTGATCCCCCTAAGGTAAGTGGGGCTGAGGGACTGAGGGGC
>NW_017728906.1:113975141-113978318 GCF_001723895.1 Crocodylus porosus | reverse complement strand
GCTCTTTCCTGCCAAGGCAGGGGGTCGGACTAGATGATCTACCTAGGTCCCTTCCGACTCGAGCTACTATGAAACTATGAAACTATGACCCTAACTCACAGCAGATTGGTATCTGTGCAGAGATGGGAATGAAGCCAGGATGTGATACACCTCTAGCAGTGACATTTGAAAAGATATTCCATGGTATACAATTTCAGCTGCAGTCAGAGGGGTCAAGGACCTGGTGGAAAGTACAGGATGGTTTTCCAGGTTCTTGGTCATACTGATCTACCCTTGATCATGGATTAAGAAGCTGAAGTTTAGCTGTAGGTTAACCTATGCCTCTAGTTCCTCCAACATCCACAGCACCATTGAGATGAGATTCTCAGGGACTACTGGTTTTACATCACATGCCCTGTGGCCCACCATGGACCTGCTCCTGGGCATTTGGTTGTCTTGTTGTCTCCTTCTGTGGTGGGTGGCAGGTTTATGCTTGAAAATTTTCCTCCCCACAGTCTCCCAAGGTAATCCATACAAACATCTCCCTGTTGTGGTTCCCAATGTAGAGCTAGTTCTAGTTATCTTGCTAGTTGTCACCCTAGATAGTGACAAGATCCCTCCTCTACTTGTGGCACCAGTTGAGTGACCAGGGTTACATCCCGCAGGAGGGTGAAATGGACTCATCTATGGTGCATGGCAGTGCCCATGAGCTGTCAGCATCCAGGGGTGGGTGAGTGTCTGGCTGTAGTGAGTAGGTGGATGGCTAAATGGATGGAAGAGTGAATGGATATGGGTACAGGTCCCAGTATCTGGTTCTCCCTCTCACTCCATGGAGGAGTGCAACCACTGCTTTACTGGATCTTCACTGTCACGGGCCACCCCTAGGGTGTTTCCAACTGACATTTCCCACTGCCTTGGCTTGTTAGTTTCCAGGGAATTCTATATGACAACACTGGGTGGCTAGCCATGCCCTGCCTGAGCCCAGTTTCAAGGGACATCCACCTGTCTGCTCTGGCTGGCATCCACCTGTCTGCTCTGGCTGGAAGGATCAAAGTGCTTTGTATTTGCAAGCCAAAAAAATTTCTGGCAGGACCCCAGGAGCAAATGGTCCAAGTACCTGCCTGCAGTGGTTGAGCCGCAGAGGTAACAGGGTCTTCTCCATACTGGACCTGTCCCAAGGTTCTTCCTCCCCATCACTCCCATCCCAACCTGCCAGAAGTTCATTGCCTGCACAGGCTCCTGCTCTTGGGGTTCCTGGATCTGGCCTATGAGATGTGGGGTCTGTGGGGCTGTGACTGAGTTCAGGTCCCTAGATGGATATGTTCATGGTTGGTTGGGGTCTATGTGGCTATGACTGAGTGAGCGGGTGGGGGACCCGAGCTGGGTGCTCAAGAACTGGGGTTTGGATTCATGGGGCTGTGTCCAAGTGCAGGGAGTTCTCCTAGGTTCAGTGCTAGGGTGTGAGTCTAGGTCATGGGATGCATTATGATGGTGTGTGGGGATGCAGGAGCATGGGCTGAAGACTCTAGTACCTGGGCCCCAGGGTCTGTGTAGGAGAGAGCTGTCCTGCTTGATCCCTCCAACATTTGTCTCTGGCTGCCAGATGGCTGAGGTGGGTCTGGAGAGAGGGCCTGTGCTTGCTCAGCCCTGGGGCCTGCTGGGTGGGGTCTGCTGGACTCCTGGGCATGGACTGACTCTTAGTGCACCTCTCTACCTGGAAGGGTTACAGGGAGCCACACAACACACTGTGATGCTGCAGGAGAGCAACCTAATTTGATTTGATAGGGGAATAGTATAGATATTCAAATAGGTCAGTCTAATCTGAATTGGTCTTGATTTAGTGTGCCTGGGATACAATCTATTCCACATTACTTGTGCTGTTATTAGCCTGGTCTATGTGTGGTAACTTCCTGTACAGTTACAGGTTTAGATCAATCTATACTGATTTAAATCAAACTGAGTGCCTCATATAGCAGAATCAAGGCTATGGGGGTTGTTGTGATACCCTTTGGTGGCCCTGTGCTTTTTGCCTAGTTCTAGCTCCTTGTGGTACCTTTCCTTTTCCCTCACTTGCCATACCTTGATGTAAATAATGATACTTAGGGAGGCTGCCCCAGAGCTGCAATGTAAGCCTCAGTCTCTCCCTACCTCTCCCATGCACTCTGAGCCTCTGGCCCCTGTCTCTCATGTTTCTCAGGATCTGGGCCTCGTGACCCTGATTTCTCCTTTTTCAGTCTTTGGGCCCACAGAGGTCTCAGACTTGAGTCAAATCTTGTTTTTATACCTCTCAGCCCCCTGGAGTCTCTGACTTGGGCAAAGCTGCTTATGTACTCATCAGCAGGCGTCTTGGTTTTCTCTGATTGAAAAAAAAAAATCCCCAAATTATGGATTTAAAAAAGAAAACCCAAAATCCACATTTTCCATGATTAAAATGAAACACCACTAATAGATCGATGGATGGATGGATCAATCAGTCTGTTAGTGGTGTTTCATTTTAATCATGGGAAAATGTGGGTTTTTGGTTTTCTTTTTTTAATCCTTTTTTTGTTTGTTTGTTTTTTAATTAGAGAAAACCAGGATCTCTGCTCATCAGCTCCTTGGGTCCCCAACCGAGGCCAGGGAGTTCTGGTGCCACTCAATCCCCCTATGGTCCCTGACCCCTACAAGGATCTATATAAGGTGCCTCTTTGGCACTGCTGTGGCCTCCATGCCATCCATGTAGCCAAAAATCCTGGTCCTCCAGTTCCAACTCAAACACCATACAAATAGAAGTAACTGCTTTTAACAAAAATTTCCCCCAACTCTGGATTAATGCCATCCTGATAGCCTTATCTCCCTTCGGGCTTTCATCTCCTGGTTCCCACGAGTAGCTTAAGTGCAAGTCAGCCTGCCTCTTTCAGCTCCTTTCTACCTGGACCTTTAATCCCTGCAGCATACAGGGGCCAGACTGCCTACCTTGCTTCTGGTGCTAGGCTTATATGCTTTGGCCAGCTGACTCCCCAGTCAGATGCAGAGGTTTCCAGTTGGTCTTAATGGTCAGCCTTCCCCTTTCTGCTACAGCTTAACCCAGTTACTTGCAGCCTTTACTATCAGGCTGCCTGGCATCTTCCCCACATAGCCAGCTTGTTGCCGTGCAGCTATCTGGAGGGCTGCACCCAGAGGGTGGTAGTGGATGGGTCCTTCTCAACCTGGAAGGAC
>NW_017728906.1:113969666-113975041 GCF_001723895.1 Crocodylus porosus | reverse complement strand
GGGAACTCCCCTCTTGTCAGCACGGAGGCGGAAAAGGATCTTGGAGTCATCATTGACTCCAAGATGAACATGGGCTGGTAGTGTGGGGAGGCAGTCAGGAAGGCCAACTGTACCTTGTCATGCATCCACAGATGCATCTCAAGCAGGTCCAAAGAGGTGATCCTCCCCCTGTATGCGGCACTGGTCAGGCCGCTACTGGAGTACTGCATCCAGTTCTGGGCGCCGCCCTTCAAGAGGGATGTGGACAGCATCAAGAGGGTCCAGAGGAGGACCACTTGCATGATCAGGGGAGGCCCTATGAAGAGAGGTTACAGATCAAAAAAGAAGGCTGAGTGGGGATCTAGTGGCCTGTTATAAACTAGTCGGGGGATCAGCGGGCATTGGGGGAGTCACTGTTCCCCTGTGCACTGCCAGGAGTGACCAGGAATAACGGTCACAAGCTAGCAGAGGGAAGGTTTAGGCTAGATATCAGGAAGCGCTACTTCATGGTCAGGGCGGCTAGGATCTGGAACCAACTTCCAAGAGAAGTGGTGCAGGCTCCTACCCTGGGGGGTTTTAAGAGGAGGTTAGATGCACATCTTGCTGGGGTTGTTTGACCCCAGTATTGTTTCCTGCCACGGTGGGGGGTCAGACTAGATGATCTACTCAGGTCCCTTCCAACCCTAGAAACTATGAAACTATCTCTTGCTCAGCTGCCTGCCTACACCACAAAGTTGGCCTGTCACATTTTCCCCTTAAAATAAGAGGATCCTCTGGCTCCCTGTTCCACTGTCCCTTAACTTTTCATGATTTTCATATCTGTTCTACAGTTTTCATTAGGTTTTTTTTAGTTTTTCTATATAATCCACAGCAAGCTAATTCTGATTTGTTGAGCTGTCACTTGGAAGGGCTTACAATATGACCTTACCAAGAAATATTAAACTGTACCAGAATTAACTGAATTAAGTGTTCATTAAAGCTAGATAGAAATCACATTCCTTATGACTCATTGATTCATTTATGTTTTGCCAAGACATAGAATATGATTTCTGATCCTCAGTCATATGTGCATATAGAAGAACTCTACCAGTTGATAGTCAGATAACAACATATTGAAGGTTTTAAAAGGTGTATGTCAGATTTTTAAAACTATGATGTTATACTCATTTAAAATTCTACTGAAACAAGTAGGTTCTTTCATGAACATATTAGGAAAATAATCTATTTGACACCAGAAGGAAATACTGGCTCCAAAGAAGTGACTTGTATATCATGAGGCATAAGGAAGATAATATTTTTGGATGTTTAACACCAAAATACAAATACATAGAATGTGCAAATAATAAATATGCAGTGCATGCACATCATTATTTCTTAATTTTTCTTAAGCTCTACCTGTAAGAAGGTGGAAATTTCAGTTGCTCTTATTAAACAATAATAAAAAATAAGTCATCAAAGAGGTATGGACTGGAGAGGGTTTTACCTTCCTCTGCAGTGGGGGCATGGTCCTCTACCTTGCACCTCTTCAGTGTATATTGACAATATTTTATAGAAGCAGGACATTGGCTGCCATGGTTCCCCTGCTTTATCTGTGGGAGGTTAGAGTGTGAGGCCTATGTTATGTTAGGGTTGAGGGTAATCTTATGTAAAATTTAAATTAGAGTTGAATGGGATTGCTTCTATAGGGATGATCCTGCCTCAGGCAGGGCAGTGGATAAGATCAGATTTTCTCAACCAATGGGTTGGAACCCAAAAGTGGGCTGTAAATATATATGAAAGGGTCACAAGCAAACTTCAAAAATTGGTTCTTCTATAATGGAGAAAAACTTGGGAAACTATGAGTTTGCCGAGTTCCAGCCTGAAAGGGATTACTTGGGGGTTGGGGAAACAGGAAGAGGTTGATCAGGCAGGAAGCACCATGTACATTTGGGTGCAAACACATACACTTGGCACCAAGTAGCATGGAGAGCCACTGTCGGTAAGTCTGTGGGGCAGGGGGAGTCTCAGCACCTTACTACCTCAAGTCTATGGGGCGGGGAAGCAGCAGGGGTCTGGGGGGGCACATGACACATTGTAGGAGCATGGGGGTACCTCCCTCTCCCCAATTTTTGTGCTCATGATGGGTGCAGGGCTGCACTTTGGCTGGACTGGCATGGGCAGGAGCCACCTCCACAGCCAAGCAGTCAGGACCCAGTGCAGGAGGGCAGAGCATGTCAATGAGACTTATTGCTGCTGCCACAGATGGGCACCCTGTGGCAACCATGCTGCTACAACATGGGAAGTAATGAATGGGGGGAGACTGCACTGTCCTTACCTCCTCCTGCCATCAGCCACTCACCCTCTACCCCACCTCCATGGCCCAACTGCCATCACTGCTGTTTCTCTCAGGCCACAGCTCTACCCCAGAGGGGTTGTGGGTTGGTGGGAAGCACAGGCAGCCTGAGGGGAACAGCATGAATGGCAGCCAGGTCTTGGCAACAGGTAAAGGATAAGTAGCTAGCAGTGGGAGGAGGTGAAGGCAGCACAGCCCCCACCCCCATTCATTACTTCTCATGTTGGCAGCACAGCTGGCACAGGGGTCCAAATGGTGGTGGCAGCAATAAGTCTCACTACCTCACTGCCCACTCAGCCCTCTTGTGCTGGGTCCTGCCTGCTAGGCTGTTGAGGCAGTGCTGGTCCAGCCAGGCTTCACCCTATGCTTTCTGTGGATGCACAAATATGGGGGGGGCTCATGCCTCCCCCTGCCCCACACTGGGGGGGCTGGGGCCTGGAGGTAGGGGGCAGTGGGTCAGCAGGACTGGGGGTCTGTTTTCAACCTAAAGTACATACTGGGTTGGGACTGGCCATCAATGTTTACAAATGGGCCATAGTACAAAAAAGGTTGAGAACCACTGACTTAGATGAACTTCAGAGATCTGTTCCAGATCATTTCTCTATGATTCTGTATATTTTAGGATTTGTCAGAAAGAAGATGATGGAGATTTATGACAGCTTTTGCTATGTTTTGTTTTATTTTTTTCACTGAAAATAAATTAAGGAAGTAAAAGAAAAAAGACAAAATCTTTGAAAAAATTCTGCTTAACGTTAAGATTTTGATTACCCTAATAAAAAAAGGCTTAGGTGTTCATCACAATTGAAAATTATTAATGTAGTGAAAACTGTACAAGTAGTTTTCTTCCTCATAATAGTTTCTCAGGTCTCTGTTGAAGAAAGGCAGAAAACAAAAATTGTTAAAAGTTTTTACTTTATGATTGATTAAAATATGAGTGAATTAGAGTATTTAGTTTTTTGTGGAATCGGATTTGATGATGAATAGCACTTATTGCTCAGCCCACAGTACCCATCTTTCATGTCTTGACTCATCCTAAAAATAAATGTGTGGGGGGAAAGCAGTATAACAGTACAAATGATTTCTGTTATTTATAGTCTGTTCAGAAGAATCTGCAAAATTGTCACAAATTGTTTGATGCCATTTTAAGGGTTTCTAATAATGAAGAAAGACAATGAAGTGTTAAGATTAGGCTATGTGTTATCTTATTTATGTGATGGAGCAGAACTTGCTACTTCTCTACCACAAGTGGGATTTTTTCAATATTCTATGATGCATATATTGATAGATATTTTCACCCCTTACAGATGCCTGTTATAAAAATCAGTAATCCTATTAAAAGAAAGGAAGAAAATCAGTAGTCAGTTTAATAAGGCCCATAGACTGTCAGATGTGAAGAGACCTAGAAACTTTCAGACCAACTTTCCCTTTTATCTTCTTAATACTGCATATCTAGATCCTCTTTCACTTTCTACATGCTTCTTAAAACAAAGTGCCCCAAATTGGACACTGTATTTCAGCTAAGGTTCAACCAGCACCAAGGAGAACAGTATTATTACCTTCTAGTTTTTCATGCAATACATCTATTAGTACTGCACAAAACTGCATTTACTTTCCTTATGAGAGCATCAGTGGCTGAATCACTTGAGTTTGCAATCCATCCCCAGATCCTACTAAGTAGTGGTACTCCCAAGTCAGTTTTCTCATGTTTTGTCTTTGTTTATCTGCTTTTTCTTCCTTCTGCATAGAATCTTATATCTGTCTTTGTTGAATTCCATTATCTAGTTGATAACCAAGTTCTTAGTTTATTAAAATCCCTTAAAATGTTATTTTCCAAGTAGCATTGTGTAGTTTGCAAATATGCTCAGTATACTCTCCATCCCTTTATCCAAGTTGTTCTGATAAATATTACTATTATTATTTTAAAAATGCTAAAAGCAACTGGATCAGTATGAAATTTCACTTGCAGCCTCTTAGAGAGCTAATCCATCTAGTTGTTAATCCAATTATGTATCCACCTAAAATTTATCCAATTAAGTATACACCTAACATTAATTCCATCAATCCCACAATTCTACTGCTTACTGTCGCGTCCTGATGACCGGTGCATCCTTGACCTGTGAGCCTCGGTCGGCACGACCGGCTTGGCGTGAGGGGGGATTTATGACTGGACAGGTGGGTGTTAAAGGCGAGCAGGAGTCAGATGATTTAAAGCGTATTGGTTACATAGAAAGTTTATTTTACTTATACTACCGATGTGATGCAGCGTAGTCAAAGGAGTTGATTTATTCAGTTACAGCATACAGATATCACGTTACCCAGCATTTAAAGGGTGGGTAAGAGAGATGCTTGTTACAGATTCCGAGCGATTCACATAAGCCGTTGCAGTTTGCAGATTACCGAGACCTCTTGATAAGAAAGATAATGAGGGAGATAATCGAGCCGGCAAGGACGGGGTTATGCTGAGATAAGGATCGAAGGCGGGGAGATGTTTGTCAGAGGCCACTTTACAAACTACGTCTCCTGGGTGTGTGTGTGGAGAGTTCTCCGCTTTGGGCAGAAGTTCTTTCAAAGTTATACTTGGCCAGGTGACCAATTACTACATGCCAGGCATGAATAATTAACGAGTTGGCACTTGTGCTTTCTTTGTTTGCTCGAGTTTCATGCTGGCAGCCCATCCTTCAAGAAGGGGGGGGCTTTCTTTTAGTTTAGGTGGTACTGAGCCTGTTTGGTCACAAAAGGGTAAGCACAAAACATTATTCTGATCTAACAGTTTCATTAAAGTCAGCTAATCTTGTTACTATAGGTACTTTATCTTTCGTGCTGGGCTGTCAAGGTTAGTTTCTCTCTCTCGTATGGGAGCTGAAGTGATTTGAAATGAAGCACAGACAGGGGTGTGTATATGCAGTACTGTTACAAAATAAAGAATAATAGTGTGAGACTACAATTACAGATTTCATAGATTTCATAGACATTAGGGCTGGAAGGGACCTCAGGAGATCATCGAGTCCAGCCCCCTGCCCAAAGGGCAGGAAGTCAGCTGGGGTCATAGGATCCCAGCAAGAGA
>NW_017728906.1:113938144-113969655 GCF_001723895.1 Crocodylus porosus | reverse complement strand
AGATGTCCAGGTAATTGAAGTCACCCATGACAACCAAGGTCCTGGAGCAAGCGGCCTCAGTCAGTTCCCAGGCGAACTCCTGGTCAAGCTCAGAGTTTGTTGTTTTAGCTTCTGACCTTTTGCCATCTGACCTTTTGCCATCGGCATCCGAAATCAAAGACTTTGATCTTTGACACTTACTTTATGAGAATATCAACATTACTGACTACTAAAATCTAACTTCTAAAATCTAGATATGTTGGGTTAAGTCCTATGTCTCTTTTAGCACCTATGTGGTTAGAGTCCTAGATACTTGGATTTTTGGTATAGCCTTCCAAGTGAAAATTTTGGAATTGATTCAGGGTTTGGATTTATTTGCATTGGATTAAATGTAATCACACTTGGCTTTTTTCTGAGAATGCTCACAGGTGGAAAGAGAATCTATAGTTGAGACAACGTCACATATCTGCCTGAAAGTAAAGTTAAATTTGACCATTCAGATCAGGGGGATTAAGGGTGAAGACAGCATTTGCAGAGGATCAGGGGAGTAGACAGGGACTTCAGGAGGGATTGAAGGACAGATGGGATCCATGGGAGGATGTGGGGGGAGCAGGTGGCATCTGCAGAAAGGATCAGGGGTGCAGGCATTTTCTGCGGGGGGGGGGGCAGGCAGCATCCACAAGAGTGATTGGGGGTATCGGGGAGACAGGCAGGATCTGTGGAGGATTGCTGGGGTCCAGGAAGGTTTGGCAGGATTATGGCACCTCATTGGGTCTGTGGTGGGGATTCAGGGGGACTAGAAGCTATTTTTAACCCCCTCGCAAACTTACACTAATGTCCCTTGTTCCCCTCCCCTATGCAATATTTATTTCCTCTGCTCCTGACAATGGCAGACACTAATAAAACTGCATCTAGAGTGGCTTGCAGAATGTGGGGTTTGGGATGGGGGTGTTTGGTTGGTCGGGGAGGGTGGAGGTGAGGGACCAGGGACACTAAAAAGAGCCTAGTGTCAGGAGACCCATAAGAAAAGGACAGCCGTGGGACTGGGGCCAGTGGCTGGGCTTTTTCAGACCTTGGGCTGCACAGGAACTGTGCTGAAGTTCAATGGACAGGTCTAACTTAGATTAATTAAATTTGAGGGTACATTGATCCAGGTCTATCTCAGACCAGGTTCCATCATTTTTAGACTTATCTAGATGCACACAGCTCCTGTACTGGTATGGGTTTAGACTGATTGCTGATCACAAGGGTTTCTGGTTTTCTCTGTTTTTTAAAAAAAAAAATCCCCAATTTTTGGTTTAAAAAAGTAACCTAAAATCAAACTTTTTCCATGATTAAAATGAAATACACTGACAACAGCAAATGATGATAAAACTGTATTCAGAGTGGCTTGCAGGATATGGGGTTTGGGGTGAGGATGGTTGGCCAGTGGGGTAGGGTGAGGGGCCAGGTGTGGGGTGGGGGTGCTAAAAATAGCCAGGTGTCAGGGGACACGTAAGAAAAGGTGTTTAATTTTAATCATGGAAAAAAGTGGATTTTGAGTTACTTTTTTTAAACCAAAAAATTGGGGTTGTTTTATCAGAGAAAAGCAGGATCCCTGCTGATCACTGAGACCAGGCCTAAATTTAAATTGACATTTGGGCAACTAAGTAAGATAGGGTGGCCATTTTAAACCCTCCCTCTAGCCCTCCCCACCCCCAAATGTCCACATTTAGCCTTGAAGCAACTCCTTTTCATTTTAAGGGGACCACAGTTTTAGTCAATTATTAGAATTTTAAAACTCTCAGCCTTCTACCCATTTCTGTGTAAAAGCAAGTTTTAGTTTAGTTTAAATAGCATTCACATTGCAAGGATTTGAGAGTAGAACAGCATTTATTACAGATCAATTAATTTTCTTTTCGTCTAATGAGGAACTCTTTTTATCCATTTTCTACTACAGGTCTTTAAACAGTATTAAGGAAACTATAATGAGGAAAATAATCAGAATCCTGGAATTATTTTCCCACTTGTTGACATATTCTGTTACATGATGGTGTCAGTCAATCACATTTTTATATTATTCTTGAAAATAATATTAATTCATAAAGCAGTCCTTTCTTCTGTTTTTGAAGTAGCCAAACATAAGATTATTATGTCTTCATAATAATATTCATGTAATAGTTTGTGGATAAAAAATATTTACTATGTCTAAATTGCCTCAAAAGTAATGTAGGAGAACTTCTAAGAACTGAGATAAATCATTTCACATAAAGCATTTTACAAACCACCAAAACTAAAGTGACTTTTGATCACTACGGAGCTAATCTCTATGTAAATTGATTACCTAGAAAAGGAAATCTGTGTATCATATTATCAGACTGATTATCTCAAAGGGATAGATGGTGTCATATTATTGATATCTTAAACTCAGAGGTTCACTATTTTTTTTCTTCAAAATCATCTTCCAGTTTTCACAAAAAGTAAAACATTTAGAGTTGCGTAATTTAAAAGAAGCAAAAAGTAAATTTAACATTAGGCTGTCAGGGCACACACTGCCAAAGAAGCAATTAGGCTGGATAGAAAGCCTTTTTAAAGAAAAGCAGTATTTTTTTCCAGTCTATTATGTTACTTCGTTCCATCTTACTTGCAGTAACATTGAGAGATTTCCTTAATTAAAAAAAAGTCTAATATGCAAGTATATTCCGAACTTTCTGTGAAGCAGATTTCATCTTCAGTATTTAGTTCATCACAAATAAAACATCTATCAGACGAAGACATATTTTGTAATTCCTTTGGGGCCTTTGGATATGCCTGATGTACTAATCACTCAATGTCTTCAGTCACTTCTCTTAGAGATTTTTCATGTCATTTAATATGATTTTTGAATTGCATTGTAGCCAATTCTGTTTGATGTCCAACTCAAAAATGACTGGTTAATGCAGCAAGTAATGCTTGACAGCTTTTCCTGTCTTTTTTTGGACAAATTACTTGGCAAAATAAGTAGAGGTCCCTTCAGAGACACATCAAGGAAGAGGACTTTGTATTCTTCAGTCCAAAGGTTCTTTGACTTAGTATTTCAATTGGGATGTAATAAGATTCCCAGGATGCTTTCCATCATATATATGTAACCAGGATCCCTGAAAAACCAGGTTCCTTGCTGTATACATCATATATATATATATATATAAAGTAAAAGCTCTGGTATTTGGTATAAGCGGGGAATGGGGGGTGCTGGTAATCTAAAAATGCCAGTTACCTGAGGTACAGGGTTTCCAGCCAGATGCAGAGATGGGGACGGGATGGCAGCAGCTGATTGTGGGTGAGGGGGAGTGTTGGCAGTGGCCGCATGCACAGGGTGGGGGTGGGTGGTGACAGCAAGCGTTGCATGTGAGCTTCTCCCCCCTCTCCCTCCCACCCCATGTTTTTCCACAGGGAACAGAAAACCTGGACCCTTGGCCTCAGTCATCATTCCTAAGAAATGTTTTCCTCATGTGCTGATGGTATTTACAGGAAGTTGTTCTCCAAATAATGTAGGGATCATGGAAAGGTGTGGGAGAAAAGGTGGCCCCAGAAGTATGTAGGAACCAGACTATTTAGGGCCTGATACGTTAAAACTAGCAACTTGAATTGTACTTGGAAAGCTATTTGGATCCAGTGCATATGTTGGAGGATTGGGATTATGTGCTCCCAGTGACACACTCCCTTCAGAATGGGGACTGTCACATTCTGCACCAGCTGCAGCTTCTGAATGATTTTCAATAATAGTCCTCTCTAGAGCGCAACAGTCTTGAAGCTACAAAGGCACAGATGCTGGTAGCCGGATACAAATCTGAAAGCAATGGTTGCAGCCTTTGTATTACAAATATTTGGTGAAAGTGACTTCCACTGGATTACTGTTTCTTAGATTAGAATAGTAAACAAACAAAGCATATCCTTAATTGTGCTGTTATTATTCATCTAAAGAATGATCTGCTTTTTGCACTCTACCCTTTCTGCTTTCAATCATTCTAGCAGAAGACAGGAAAGGATGTCACCTAAAGACTGGCTGGTTCAGTTAGCCCCAAGATGCTCCTCTGCTCTGCCTTCTGCTTGACTTGAGACTAATAACATGTTTAACTACCTCTCTCAATCATTGATGAGCAGGGAACCTGGTTTTCTTTGATTAAAAAAAAAATCCCAGTTTTCAGGTTAAAAATGTAACCCATAATCCACATTATTCTGTGATCAAAATGAAACACCATTAATATATATGGATCAAGTGTTGATATGGCGTTTCATTTTGATCACGGAAAAATGTGGATTTATGGTTACTCTTTTTAGTGGCAATTAATGCTCACAACTTTCCCCCACCATCAAATTTTTGGATTTAGCCTGTGGGTCAGCTATTGAGCAGCCTTGTTGTAAGTAAGCCTTCAACAAATAATAGCTGCAGTACTATGGATTAGCTTCCATGAATAGGAATTGTGTGTTATGCAAGCTGACATGCAAAAAAGTCCAGTTCCTTTTAAACCACGGTCAATTGTTCAGGCAGACAGAATTTATGACCGAACAAGCATATGACTTGGGATAGTGTAGTTATTAATTAGTGTATTGCCACTTACATGGATACATTTAAACTTTGCTCACATTTTGAGTTAAGAATAAGTAAAAATATAAAAGCAAAGATTCTAAATTAATGATGTAAATTGATTGTTTTGTTTTTTTTTTTACTTTCTTCCTCCTCTATATTTTCCCTCATCTTTATTTTGCACTCCCAGCTCTGCTTTTCTTCATCTGTATAGGTCAGCTAAGGCCTTTTTTCAGTCTGCTTTTGCTTACAGAAGATGAGGTGGCATTTTTTATTGTTGGCAAAGAACCTGAATATTTCAGTAATTGAAGCCAATATAGGTAGAGGACATAGAGCTACTAATTGGAGTAAAGAAGTTTGCATACATGCAGTCATTTACAAAGAAATGATCATAGTGATTGTGCAAATCACTTCAATTTGATTGGTTAATAATGTCAGGCAGAGTTCAGACATTTTTATACTTTAGGGGTTTTTTCCCTCTAAAATAGCTTGATCGTGATTTCACAATTCATAAAAATCAAAATGAAAGAAACTGATTTAGAAAAGTTATGCAGAAAAACATGCACAAGTAAGCAAAGAGTTCTATCGAAAAAAAATCATGAAAATTACATAATTTAATAAAATGTATCCTTTCTTTTGCAGACTTAAACAAAACTTCAAAAATCTGTAACAAGGACATTGTTCTCTGTATCACTGAAGGAAAGTCTAAGCAGTCTCTATATTACATTCTATAAAATTTAAGACTGCAGAAAACTAAAAACAATGTATTGTTGTACATAAGGAATTCTACACCGTTCTAACATTCTAAGGCATTCTATTTTAACAACGTTTTCGATTTTAGAAAACTAGAGCTCCCAAGAAAATAAAATCTTTTCAAGTGATATATAAATTGTGGTTCCATTCTTCAAAATGATTCTGAAAATGACATTGAAGGTCCCATATTACAGTCTCTCAATGGTTTTCATAGGTAGTTTTCCTTACATGCAGGTTGGTCTAACTCCAGTTAAAATTACTAATTCCCACTTTCTTCAGTAAAAGGCCACATGTTAGCAAGTACTAGTACAATGTTTTCCCCTAAATGCAAATTAATCTTGGGATGTGAAAATCTATGTAATATTGTCTACACTAAAGGTATTACAACTGAATCCAACCTCCACAGTTATAACCAGGGATCCTATTTTTCTCTTATAAAAAAATCCCCAAAATTCAGTTTTAAAAACAAGTAGCCCAAAATCCACATTTTTTTCATGATTAAAATGAAATGCCACCATAGAGCCAGCTATAGTGGTATTTCATTTTAAATATTAGGGAAAAATTTGGATTTTGGTTACTTTTTAAAAATGAAAATTAGGGATTTTTTTTTAAAATCAGAGTAATTCAGGATCTCTGGTTATTACAACTCTAAAAGCCATAAGCATTTTATGCTGCTGTCATTTATATCCATGATTTTCTTTTTTTTTTTTTTAAACAAAATGAATCGGCAGAGAGGTAAATGAGACAAATTTTAGACCTGCAATTAAAACATAGTTAAGAACTAGTGCAACTTAGGAAAAAAATTGAAACAATTTGTGTCAACTTTTGCCAGTTTTATTGAAACTGAACTGTTCCACAAAGACATGTCAATTTTGATAAATTTCAACCGCTATTGAGGTTTCTTCCTGTCATTTCACATGACCAGCTTTCTGGCAGTACATCTAGGCAATTTTGTGAAGCCAGGAGCCTATAAACCTTGGATTTCATGCTTTTCTAGCAGCTGAATTCACAAGCTGCATCCAGTTGAGTGCAGTCGTGTGGTTTGTGGCTCTGCAGACCTGACTGTAGCACATTCAGGCATTTCCCACACTGCTACTTACAGAAAAAAAAACAACAACAACAACAACAAAAAAAAAAAAAAAAATCAGGGCTATGCATGCTTTCCCACACAGCAAAAGCTTGCTTTCCCATGCCAGAAAAAAAAAAAAGAAGAGCTGGGTGGTACATGTTTGGGGACAACCTCCAAGCTGCAGAAGCAATATGGTTGCATCTTCCTGGCCCCCCGGTAAGGCTGCTGGGGCCAGCAACTGTGCTGGCCCTAACCTCCCCTATGCCACCAAGGGTAACCTGCTGCATACCAGAGGGTGTGGGGCATGGGCATTTTCTGAGGACAAGTACCAACTACTTGTCCTTGGGGAACCAAAATATTCATGCTTGTCTGGATGCAGCCGCAGGTCTTTGCTTTCAGAGCAGCCTGCTATGCATACTTCCTTAAAGCTGGGCACCCATTCTGTTATGTGTAGAAACTGGAAATATTGGGCTTTCCTTCCAAAATTGTTGGGGCGCGGGGAGCAGAAAAGAGAAAAATAACAATTGTGAAATATCTAAATCTTCTTCAAAACAGAACTGCTGAACTCAATCCAGCTTTATTAATATACCTGCAACTGAAGGTAAAACCAGAACAGAACACAAATGTATTGAAATGTTGCTCAAAAAATACCTGGTTATATGGTAGGTGATTATATGTGGGCATTCTTACAAACAAAATTATATTTGAATTTCGTTAAATTTATAGCTTAATAACAATAAATATATACATTTTATGTTTTAAGTTTTTTGGGTTTTTTAAGTAAAACATTACTATAGCCCAGGGTAGTGGCTGACATATAGGATTAATACATTTTTCATGAGGTTAATCTCTCAACTTCCATTAGCATTATAAAAAGGGGATGTAAAGACTTTCTACATCCATATTTCACTCTTCAGTCCCTGAAATCTAGATTTTACTCAGTATAAAAAAAATAAACCTCTGAACTTCAGACTTTTTTAGCTCTTGTGGGCACACCCACATGAGTGCCCACGTGCCTCTTACAGGGTCTCAAACCCCTTTAACTTGTTGCAAGGTACACATGCAGGAACAAAAAATGTTCTCTGCACTGCAAATTTGCAGCACGGGGGCAAAATGAGACCCCTGGATATCCAGAGGTCAAAAAGAAAAATGGGCTGCAAAACAGAAGTCAGGTGCAACTGAGACAACTGGATGCTTGGGTCCTCCAAAGAGATGTTCTGGTAACCATCCAGAGCACCTCTATGGCTGGTCCTTGCTGCAGGGCTGAAGCATGCTGCCTACCTATGCACAGCAAGCAGTGTGCCAGATGCAGGGACCTGGACCCAGGCTCTGTGTGAGGTAAGTAGGGAGGGTTGGAAGACGGAGGAGGGGACCATGGGGGGACCTCTGCCCAACCCCCTCCCCCAATTGCTGCCCCGCCTGGTCCCATCCCCTCCTGACTCCCCCAGCCCCTGCATCATTCCCTCACCCAGTTCCACCCCCCACTCTCTCCCCCAGCCTTCTGGATCATTCCCCCACCCAGTGCCAGTCCCCGATCACTGCCCCGCCCAGCCCCAGCATCCCTGCATTCAAACAAAACAAAAGAAATAACAAAAAACCCCTGCACTTACCAACTGTAACAGAGGCGATCAGGGCTGCTTGGACCTCATGGCAGAGCCCTCCAACACAGCGTGGGGCAGCAGGGGCCAGAAGGGAATATGCATGACACCTGCACTGCCACTGTCAGATTGTACAGGTGCTGTGCAGTTCGGCAACGTGCCAAGCAGTACTGAACACTGTCTGGGAGCTCAGGTGGCTCCAGCCGTCACCCAGAGCCTAGTGCTGCTTAAACCCAATGGCCCTGAGCTCCCAGATAGTATGTACATGTGCATGATATGACAGCTGCAGCATGGGTGCCATGCAGCCGGGGCTGTGGCTAGAGGCTGTGGGCCCCTGTTGAGGGTGGCAGTCCATGAGCTGTGCAGGGGGCCTGTGCACTGAGGGGGCAGCAGACCCACCCCTCCTGAGCAGCTTCCACCTCCACACCAAAGTCCCCCCCACAATATGCCCACAAACCTCTGAGAGGACCAGATGTACTGCCAGCTCCTGGAGCAACCACCTCATCACCCACTTCTACACGAGAAAGAAGAAGGCCTCCAGGGCCAAGGCATATAGCTGGCCTGACAGTGGGCAGCCTTGATGCACCCTTCTTCTAAATGGGATGGGCTTCATCAGAGTCCAGTTGATCTTGGTCAAATATTCTGCAGAGGCATACAGCACCTGGAGAGCCTGCATGAAGTGGGGCCCAAAGGCCCACAGCATGCCTGTGAGGTGCCATGATCCACTCTGTCAAACACCTTCTCCTGGTACAGGGATAGGAGGGTGAAAGACAGGCCTGAACCAGGTACTGGTTGTCAAAGATGGAACATCCAGGCACTGTGTACATCTGGTCAGGATGGATCACGTCCGTCAGCACGGACCACAGGAGCAGCAAGATGGCCTTCACTACCACCTTGTAGTCCATGCAGAGGAGGGACATGGGATGCCAATTCCTTAGATCACAGGGATCTCCCTTCTTTGGCAGGAGGGTCAGCATAGCCCTCCAATATGACAGGGGGAGCTAACCACTTCCCTCAGATTCCAACAGCAAGGTCCAAGCTGAGGACATCCCAGAAAGCTCAGTAGAACTCTGAGGTCAGCCCGTTGATGCCCGAAGCCTTATTGCCAGGCATCAGGTAGAGGGTGGTCAAAAACTCAGCCAGAGCGAAAGGAGCTTCCAGCTGGTCCTGGACACCCATGCTGGCCTATGGCAGTCCCTCCCACAGTGTCTGACAGGCCCTGGAATTGGTCAGATCCAGGGAGGAGAGCTCTTCATGGAAGGCCCGTGTGTGCTGGTGCATGTCCCTGAAACCCACATCCTCCAGCAGGTAGGCATTAAAATTCTGGTAGGCTGACTCCAGACACCCAGGCCCTAGCGTGGCCTGGGCCCAGACAAGGTGGTGATCACTGAAAGGGGTTGCCTGGATGCCACAGGAGTCGGCCTGGCCAAAGTGCAGCAAAGAGATATAAACTTAGTCTAACTGGGAGTGGCATGGCTGCTCCTCCCCCACCCTTACATAAGTGAAGGCAAGGGGCTCAACGGGGTGACAGGCACTCCAGACATCCACTAGGGAGTAGTCCATCAGGCTCTCCCTGAGGATGCCCATGGTGGTCTGGTTCTGCTCCTTGCCTGACCAGTCTTGTGCATCTAGGGTGACGTTAAAGTCCCTGCCAAGGAGCAGGCACTCGCAAGGGTTGAGGGTGCCAATGTATATGGCTGTCTGGCAGAAAAAAATCCACCAGCTCCAGGTCCTTTTCAGGGACGTACACATTCAGAAGTTTTAGGACAGCCCCCACCCCTGGACCTGGATGTGCAGCAGGCAACATGGCACCACCTCAATGTCCTAGACAACCTCCAGCTGCAGGCCTGGGGAGAACAGGGTGGCCAACCCAGATAAGGTTGCTGAGAGGTGACTAAAAAAGACCTTGCTTCCCAACTCCAGTCTCCAATTTGGTTCATCGGCTGAAGTCACCAGGGTTTCCTGCAAGAATACCACATTGTATCCCCACTCCTGAAGGAAGTAGAACACTTGGCACCTCCAGAGATCCTTCCTGCAGCTATGCATATTGAGGGTCATGATCTTAAATGACCTCATGGCTAGGGGGCTGAAGCAGACAGTTCAGCAGGGACTTCATTCATTTCAATGCCCAGTGTGGGGCCTGCTGGTTCATGTAGCACCCTCCAATAAGCATAGAGATCATCTATGAAACTTCAGGCCAGACTATAGATCTGGGCATTCCAGCTTTTGGGTCCCTTGCCTTCCCCACCAGCACCCTCACAGTGGCAAGAACACTGTCAAAATCTCCCCAGCAATCCAAGGCTAGCTGTACCTTGCTGGCAGACAGGTAGGTGTAGTCGCAGTCAAGAAATGCAAGTAGCTCATCCCTGTGGACCGATGGAACTGAGAGGTCTGCAGGCTTCATGGAGCCTGCTGGTTCTTGAGCATCCTCCTCCTGGTCCTGGAGCTGATAAGGCTCTTCCAGCACCATCTGAAGCCCCCAGTCTGCTAAGATCCCAGACTCCAGTTGGAATTGGGAGAGCTCTGCAGCCCCCTGGGACAGGGGTGGTGGTAAGGGTGGGGGTTGGGAGCCTTCACAAAATGGTGGGGTAGAGCTGGAGCCCTGGGGACGTCTGTGTAGGGTCCCTGATGATATCAGCCTGTTGATTAGGGGACCCCACCATGACCCCCTCTGATGCAGGACTATGAGGCAGGCTGCCAGTAAAGTTTTCCTGGGAAGGGGAGGGAAGAGACCCACCAGGCACAGGGGTGGCTCTGGGGTCTGCCTCAGGGTCCTGGGAAAAGGGACCTCCTCCCTCAGAACTCACCAGGGTGAGCCCCAGGGCCTCTGTATCCCCTAGATCAGAAGGAGGAGGCTCTGTTCCCAGGCCTTCCTTTGGGCAGGCCTCAGCCTTGGCACCTGTGGTTTCAGGAAGTAGACCTTGTTCAGCAGAACGAAGGGCTTCCCCCATGGGGTCCAGTTCAGGACCATCCAGCAGCCCCAAAACCTCCTCCATGGTAATCACCCATTTGATCTTTCCTGGGGATGGAGTGTCAGGCACAGCTGGGGAGGACCCTGGAGGGCGGGCTGCTTCTCCCCCATGTGGTGGTCTTGGGAGGGGGAGAGGAGTCCTTCACATCAGAGGGCTCCAACTGTGCCCAGGCTTTCCTCTTGCCTTTACACCTGGAAGGGACCTGCACCCACTTAGCTGTGGTTCTCAGGTGAGGGTTGGGGGTGGCTCCAGCCAGACAAGGTGAGGTTGTGGGGGGGTGGCAGCCATGAGGGGGGTATGACTAGGGGTAGGGAGCCCTGCTCCTTCTCTCCCCCCCAGTTGCTGGTGCCCTCTTTGGGACTCCACTAGACTTGGTTGGAGAGTGGTGTATAGAAAAACCTCAGCAAGGCCCCCTGATAAGGAATTACCAGGCACCCCTCAGCCTCCAGCTGCACTCCCACCTCCAGCTGGATCACGACCTGGCAACGGAAAGATCACACGTGGCAGAGGCCAGGGTCTCAACACCCTAGTGAGAGGGCCAACATCAGGGAGATAACTCTCCCCAGGATTTGTAGCTGAGGGAGGAAAGTCTAATTGGGGATGTAGGGAGGGATGGAGCTGAGGGCCACCCTGGTCCCCAGCCCTTCTAGAGACTCGAGGGACACATACTCACGCTCTACCATGAGCCCCCTCTCTACCGCCTTTTGTACAGCAGCCTCCAAGGCAAGGAAAAATACCCCCTTGCCATGAAAGCAGGAGGCAACCACAATCTTGGGGGCCCCAATTCCCAGGACAGGGCCTGCACCCAGGTCTCAAAGTGTAGGTTCTCCTACTTGGGCAGTTGACACTTCACCCCATTCCAGCGGGTGAGTGCCAGAAAGGGGGGCCCCTGCTGCCTGAGCTGGAAGGGCTGGCAGTGGAGGGCCCAGATCCCCAGCTTTGGGTCTCCTCACAGCTGCTTGTGCATAGCTATGGTTGCCCCACCAACATGGGCAACCACATGTGGCCTGAGCTAGGGACAGGCTGAGTGGGTGTGCTGGCTGGTGCAGTGCATGTGGTCCCCTCAGGCACTTGTTGTCTAGGCTTCAGGGCAGGGTCCTTGCCCTTCCCACCCCCAGCTGTAGAGGAGGCTGAACAGGAACCCTTCCCACTGCCCTTGCCCTTGGTCCCTGATGATGGGAGAGGGGGCCTGGGAACCCCTGCAGGGGTGGGTCTAGCCAGAGGTCTAGCCAGGGCCTTGTTGACTCCCTCACCAGAGTCTCACCTGCTCCTGCAATGGAGGTTCCAAGCTTCTACACCCCTGGAGGAGTTTGGTTGGACTCTGCCTCTGGGGTGGAGGCTACAGGGGCATGCATCCCCTTGGGGGCTTGGCTGGGATTCACTCCCATAGTGGGGGCTGTAAGAAGCTCTGTGGGGACATCTGCCACCCCCCCCCCCCGGAAGGTTCTTGCCCTGCCATTCTTTCACATAAGGGTAGGAAAGATAATAAAGAAAAATAAAATCTCATGGGACTGGTGAATCTAGTAGGGCAGGGTGGGGTTGTGAGGCAGAAATGGATTAGGGAGGAAGGGAGTTGAAGCTCACTGAGCCACATCCCCACAGGAAAACAAAACAGGAGGCCTATGTTTTGAGAATGTGGTGGGGAGGGGGAAAAAAAAACAATCCCACATAAACAAGGGCTGGGGAAACTCAAGCTGGTTACTCAGCCACTAAACAAACACCAGGTCGGGAGGAGTGGACCACAGGACTTACCACACAAAGGCAAAAAACACACAGAGAAGGCTGCTGTGGCAGGTGTAAAAGATGGCTGGAGCAGTAGAGGGGGTTTGTTTATGAAAGATCTGTCCAGAAGCCCCTCAGGCCTCCAGCTGGTCACTCAGCAGCAGAGCAGTCAGCAGGAAGACAAATCAGGATCAGATGCAGCAAGGTAGCTGTGGGGGAGGGTAGGAGCAGTCAGTCAATTAGGAAGTGATCCAGTGCAGGTGTGGTGCCAGGTGGTGCAGCAGGGAATCTCCCTCTCTCCTGAGAGGGGCAGCAGCAGCAGCAACAGCAACAACAGCAGTGATAGCAGGAGCCATCCAGTTCTGCCACTCAGGGTGTGCTTCTGGTGAGAGTGGAGGTGAAGGTGGGGGTGGCCTGCCAAGGCACTGATGCAGGCAAGGTTCCTCTAGGCTCCAACAGTGATGGTGGGGGAGGGGCCCACAGGCAGTGCAAGCTTCCTTCCCAGGCTGTCCCCTACCCGCAGGTTGGTGGAGGGCTGGGCAGCAGGTTGGAACAGGGGTGCAGAAGCTGGGGTGTGGTGCTGGGCTGCAGTGCAGCACAGTGGACTCCTTCCTGAGGGGTGTAGCAGCGTTGAGCAAAGGAAACCCCCCCCAGGGGGGGCAGCAGCAGCCGCCCAAGGCAGGAAGGGGTACAGCCAACTTACTCCAAAAGCTCTGAAACCAAGTCAGCAGCTAATAATAGCAAGAGGCATGAAAGGGCCTGGCCATCTTCTCCCCAGAAGCTCCTGAGACCAAGCATGCAGCAACCAGCCACAGCAGCAGCAGCCTAGGACAGGAAGGGGTGTGCTAACTTCCTCCAAGAGGCTCCTCCCCTAGAAGATCCTGAGAACAAATAGCCCTGAGCTACCTTCCAGAGAAGCTTTTTATACTGCCGGGGCCAGCACAGGTGGTGGTCCCAGGCTCTAGATCCCCCTAGGTGCAGATCCAGGAGAAGCTGGGCAGGGTTATTTTGCCGAAAGTGGCACAATTTGCCCCATACCAAAGTGCATGTATGGGCACATGTGCTGAGGCAAAAAAACCCAGCTCTAATTTGCACTGTTTCTATTTGAGCTGCTGCAAGTGCACATGCCTGCATGTGTAGATGTGTCCTGTGTGTCTAATTCTTCTTTCAGTGTCTATTGGCAGTGAATGGGTGAGTCTACACATGCCCCTGCCCAAGCAGTTATCACTGAACCTTCATTTAGTACTTGCTTTAATTCTTACTGTGCAGTTGTTACTGTGCAGTCTCAGCAGCACAGAGGTCATTTCCAAACCTATTGCACAGTAGCAATGAGCTACTGTGCAATTGTGTCAGCATCATGGTTCATGCCTGCCAATACTACATTGCCATAGTGATTACCTACATCACTGTAACTCATCATTGCAGCAACATAGCATCTCATGTAGATGTTTCCAATGACTTGTACATTGCTCAGTGTTTGCCAATAAATAAAATTGATTTTCTACAGGAAGCACTTTGTTGCCAGATTTATCAAAATGTGCTCAATATCAATGACCATTAGTGTTGGCCCTGGATTTAGGACCCAGATGCTTTGTTCCAGGACTGACTATGACCTTTCCATTTGAAGGAAAATGTATTGATACACAGTGATAACAGAAAAGAAGCAATACAAAAAAGCAAGCAATTCTATAAATCTACCAAATCCTAGGGCTGTCATCAGAGTCAAAGTACATCTGGCCAGGAAGCAGTCTCCATTCTGAAGCTCTCTTAGTTGTCATATGTCAGCATGTCAGTGGCTTGGAGATGTGATGCTAAGGCCCACACCTCTCACCCAATGGGATCGATGAGATAGTCTGGTGGTGTGCTCTATGTCCATGGTGGCCTTGGGGACCTTCCCTCTCAGGAAAGAGAAGGACCCAGGCATGACAGGGAGGAGGGATGAGGAGAAAGAGGGATGGGGAAGGACTTGGGTGGAGCATGGGGAGGAGGGACCCTTTGTTACTCTCAAGTCTCTCCTTTTGTATTCTCCTTCCCTCCTGATGACCAGGGATCCCGTTTTTCTCTGACTTGAAAATATATCCACTTTTTGGTTTAAAAAAAGTAACCCCGAATCCATATTTTCCCATGATTAAAACCAAAAACCACACACACACACACACATATATATGTGTGTGTGTGTGTGTGTGTGTGTGTGTTTGTGTGTATATATATATATGGTGTTTCATTTAAATTACGGACATATGTGGATTTGGGTATACTATTTTTTACTGAAAATTGGGGATTTTTTGGGGGGAGGGATTTTTTTTCAGACAAAACCAGGATCCCTATTGCTTACTTTTGATGACTCTTGATCCATGGCTCTAGCTGGTTGGTCTCTCTGTGTTCAACATACTGCCCATGTAGCTCATCACGTGCACAAATACTAATTTGGGCTTTCCAGGCTTTCTCCTAATTTGGTCTGTTCTCCGAAAGCTGGGTCTCAGCCCCCTCTGCTCTGGGGCCTTGTTCGCTGATGCCACCATTTTCTCATATTATGGAACAGTATAGTGCATGCCCCCCTCTTTCCCAGGCTGTGTATATATGCATTGGCCTTGTTGTGTTAGACAGCCTGTCTACTTCAAAGGCTGTGTGAAACTGTATGCAAGACCCAGACTTTTAAAAATCAATTAACCCCTGCTACCAATCCTGAACCATTCTAATTCATATATTTTGCTGATAAATATATATCTATATTTCTATCTATCTATCTACACACACATACATACATACACATTAGAATGGTTCAGGATGGGCAGCAAGGGTTAATTGATTTTTAAAAGCCTGGGTCTCACATACCGAGTTTCACACAGCCTATCTCTATAGATATATAAGTATTAGGGGTGCACAAAATAGGCCATATTCAATTCAGCTTTGGCTCAAATTGGAGACAGTGATTTGATTTGTTGGTTTGGATCGCTGTCCCAATTCAATTTGGCCAAATCCAAATCTGAATATTCAATGCTATAGATGCAGCTTTTTAATGTTTTTTCTACATACTTCAAGGTACCAGACATGGCTTACAAACTTTGCAATGGTGGAGCAGATGAAGCATCCCACAGGAACATGGGGGCCCCCCCAGGGTGCTCGGCAGCAGACCATCCCCACCCTCCGCCACACTCCTGTGGGATGCTCCATCTGCCCCACCATCTCAGCATTCACAACCTGCCTGGTACCTTGAGGTGTATAGAAAAAACATTTAAAGCTGTGTTTATGTCCAAATCACTGATTCTCTCTGAATTGATTCAGAGGGTTCTAGTTTGATTTGGAGGGATTAAAGGGTCTCCTGATTTTATTTGGATTTGGATATTTGGCTGCCGAATTGGGCCAAATCTCCCCCCCCCCCCCCGAATTGAATCAGCAATCAAAGCTTTGCAGAGTCCTAATAGAGATATAGGGATAGAGACAGAGACACAGACAGAGACAGAGATAGAGATAGAGAAAGAGAGGTGTGTGTGTGTATGTCTAGATAGATAGATGTCTATATACCTACCTAGATATAGATCTAGAGAGATAGATAGATGTCTATCTAGCTCAATATAGATATAGAGAGAAAGATAGATGTATATATATCTAGAATGGTTCAGGATGGGCAGCAGGCTTTAACTGATTTTTTAATTTTAGATATATTTTAGAAATATATATAGATCTGTGAGCCAAAAAATCTATAAGCTAATTCCCAAAAAGTAAACCTTTAAATACCACTCCTAAGCTAACAATTAGTTGTTTAGAGAGTTTAAAAAAAATTAGACTTTCAATATTCTCTCTGAATCATATTAGCAACACTAAGTATGCTTCATTTGGATGTAACATTAAAACTAAATGCCTACAAGTGAACAATGACATTAGGCAGATGTTCTATTAACATTTAAACAATAACACAGATGTGTTAACAATCTATCATGCCTATTTTATTGAGACAGATTAATATACAAAAGCAGTTTGTCAAACTTTAATTTTTATACAAATGAAAATGACCGTGAAATGTTTTTCATCCATATTATTGGTAAAGGCCACATAGACTGTGGTGCATACTAACAGTTGATGTTGATACACACTGAACAAAAATCTCTGGATTGCACTGCATGCAATAGAATGAGATATATATCATGCCATACCCAAGGCAGGAAGAAAACTATTGCTACTAATAACCTGACATGTCACCCCTTGGACAAAGCATGAGGTCAGGATAAGGGGGCCACCAGATTTGTTTTTCAGGGAAAAAATGCTTATAATGAAATCCTGTACACTTCTTCCTACAGATGCACATATAAATAATTTTTTGAACAATAAAAATGAACCAATGCAAAATATGTGTAGAAACTTACCTATGTAAGTTTGGGTGTTCATGTATCAGAGCAGGTTTTTTTGACAAATGTGTCAGGGGGCACTTGTTAATCAGTATTGTTTGATATGTCCCCCTGTAATGTTCATGTATTACGAATTGTGTTTCCCAGATCACTTTATAGACCATCAGAGAAGTGCAGATAACACATTTGAAGGATATACATAAACACAAGAAAAGTGTTTGAAAACTACTAAAGGTAGAATTTTGTTTCCCTTGGTGCATTCAAATGGCAGCTTTCTAGCCTTGTAAATGGTGTGTTTGACATAATGTGCAGGTCTATGACCCCTGCACTGAAACACATAAATATTCATGAATAGATTGAGAAAATGCAATAGGTTACACATTGGCTAAATATGCACATGCATGAAATGTAAGTCCCCAAAATATAAATGGCCAGAAACTAGTGGCATGTTAGACTCCAGAGAGAGTGAATTGTTGAATTGTTGTTAAAGCCAAGTAACTTCAAAAGGAGTACTGGTGAGGAGATGTGTTAATGCTTATCTTATAGTCTGGTGGTTAGACCCCCATGCCTCACAAATCAAAGTGATGCTGGTAAAACTTCCTTTACATGATGAGGCCTAGAACCTAGATAAGTATCTTCCTGGAGTAGTGGCATAACTATTCAGCTACTGAAGGTACAAGATGGGAGGTTTCTTCTATACATATTTTTTTCTGGATTTATTCTCAGTATGAATGTATATAGCAAAAGCCCAAATATTTTATAGCCTACTATGTCTGCTCACTGACTTTTCATCAGGGATCCTGGTTTTCTCTGATAAAAAAAAATCCCCAATATTCAGATTTAAAGAAGTGTATGTATAATATATGTTAGTGGCATTTCATTTTAATCATGAAAAAATGTGGATTTTGGGTTACTTTTTAATACAAAAATTGGGGATTGTTTTTATCAGAGAAAATCAGAATCCTTGCTCTTCATACACCTTACAAATCCACAATAAAAAGGTCAAAAATAGCCAGGTATGTAGCAAAACACCTGATGTTTTGGTGCACAAGGGGAAATAGAATTCTGCCCTAAGACTATCAAACAAGGATCATTGGGACATTCTCCTAAAGGGAGGATGGGGGAAGAACAACTGAGTTAAAAGGAAGACCTCATGCCAGGATCCTGAAAGGATAGTCACTGAGTAATATTGCAACTTGGCCCTCACACCCAGAGAGGGTTAAAATTTTCAGCAAATTCACCTTCTCAGAGAAAGAAGACAAACAATCAGTTTCTTTATAACAAGTTAAAATTAAGCTGAGTCCCAATAACTTCTTGGTTTCCTACCTATTAAATAAAATTGTATTGTTTTGTGGAAGCTGTTGAACAGTGTTATAGGACATCATACTACCTGAATGGGCATAATGCTTGTGATTCAGGCAGATTTGATGCCAATAATGTTTGGCATATGGAAGCCAACATGGTATTTCTCAACCTTGCTAGGTGGCAACACATCATTAAAAAAGACAAAACAAAACAAAACAAAAAGTTTTAGCACTATTATATTTAACTCTGAAATTAAAAGCAGAAAAAAATACGTCAATAATATTGCAGATTTCTAATCGTTGGTGCATTACCAAACTGAAGTACTACTGTGTAAATATTGAGAGACTGACTTTTTGACATCCAAGGAATAACCTCTTATATCAGCAGAGACAGCTGAGCTGCTGGCTCTGGCATGTGATGATGGAGGGCCTCCAGCAACCACACCCAAGAGAAGGCAGAAAGTAATCATGGTGGATGACTCCCTCTTGAGGGGGACAGAGGGAGAAGTCTGTTGCCCTGACTCCTTAGCCCATGAAGTTTGCTGCCTTCCAGGGGCTCATGACCAGAATGTGACTGAGAGGATCCCCAAACTCATCTGGCCCTCTGACCACCACTCCATGCTACTCATCCACGTAGGCATAAATGACATGGCTTAGAACAAACCTGGCAGGGTCATGAGTGACTACAGGGCTCTGGGGCTGGGCTCAAGGGTCTGGGAGTGCAGAAAGTTTTTTTCAAATCTCCCAGTCATTGGTCATGGGCCTTGGAGGGAAAGGTACATCAGATATTTTAACATAAGACTCCAGCAACAATCATGAGGGGTTCAGCTTCTCCGACCATGGTCCACACTTCAGGGACAGAGACTGTAGCTTGTTGGGAAGGGATGGCCTACACTTCACCCTGAAAGAGAAGAACCTCTTCTTGGCCAGAATGGCTGACTTACTTGACAGGAGGATGTGCAGTCAATTAACAGTCTAGCACAGGTCATGTCAACCACAATATTAACAGCTTAGGTAGCCCAAGGAAACCTACTCCAAAAAGAGCCCAAGGAAAGATCACATCCCAGTGCACAGGGAAGCCTAGGGCTTCTCATGGCATGCTCAGCTGCCTGTACACAAATGCCAGGAGCTTGAGAAACAAGCAAGAGGAACTGGCCCTTCTCCTGAGCAACAAAGATTATGATCTCATAGGGTTAATGGAGACCTGGTCCATAGGTATACGAGGCTATACTTTGTACAGGAGAGACTGTGTCGGGAATAGAGGTGTGGGTGTAGCTCTCTATGTGAAGGAGCAGTACACTTCACTTCAAACTGAGTTTAGCAACCAAGGATGGTGTCTTAATACCCTTTGGGTTAGCATGGGGAAAAACATGAGGGAGAGCCTTGCGGACGGGATATAATTGTAGGAGTCTATTACAGACCTATCAATCAAGTGGAAAAGCTGGATCCTGAATTCAATAGGCACCTGGCTGAGGCTGCTTATTCCCAATGCATGGTCAGCATGGGGGACTTCAACCTCTCTGACATCTTGTGGAAGGAACACACGGCCAAATCTGACCAGTCACATAGCTTTCTCACTTGTATTAATAAGTTCTACCTAACACAAGAAGTCTATGGACTGGGTAGGGGAGAGACACTGCTGCATCTGGTTCTGAACAAAGGGGATGATCTGGTGAGCAATCTGAGGATCAAGGGGGATCTTGATGACAGTGAAGTGATCAGCTTCTCTGTTTGACACAGGGTGGGCAAATCTCTCAGTAAAACAGAAATCCTCAACTTTGGGAAGGTTGACTTTCAGAAACTCAGGAGACTGGTCCACCGGGCACTAAGAGACCATGGCCCCTTTGAATGAGGAGTCCATGAGGAACGGTTGTTCCTTAAGAATGCAATCCTCAAAGCACAAGGAAAGGCCATTCTGTCCTGAAGGAAATGCAGTCAGCTGACTGGGAGGAACTTCTGGACCTCCTCAAACTAAAAAGAGGAACTTACACCAGATGGAAACTGGGAATCATCACCCAGGAGGACTACACAGCACTACCCCACACCTGTAGAGAGTGGACCAGAAAAGCCAAGGCAGAAATCAAACTGATGCTATCTGTGGGGATCAAGAACAACAAAAAGTCCTTCTTCAGATGTGTGGGAAGCTGGAGAAAGAACAACAAAATTGGACCCCTGCTAGATCAAATGGGCAGATGATGTCTGACGCTCAGGAAAAGGCCAATCTCTTAAATCCTTACTTTGCATCAGTCCTTCACCTGCCCAAGGAGGTCACCATGTTGGACAGGATGCAAAGCTTCCATGGGGTGAGAGATGGGCCAACAATTGATGTAGATCAAGTGAGTGAACACCTTAAGAGGCTCAACATCCATAAGTCTGCAGGCCCAGATGGAATGCACCTGAGAGTCCTGAAGAAGCTGGCAGACATCATAGTTCACCCTCTAGGGAAAGGTACCAGAAGACTGGAAAAGAGCCAACATGGTCCCAATCTTCAAGAAAGGAAGGAAAGAAGATCCAGGGAGTTACAGGACAATCAATCTGACATTCATCCCTGGAAAGATCCTGGAGAAAATCACCAAGGGTTCCATAAGCAACAGATTAATGGAAGACAACTTTCTGAGTTTCAGACAACATGGTTTTCTTATTGGAAGATCTTGCCTGACCAACCTCATCTCCAATGACCAGGTGATGCATTGAAAGGACAAGGAAGATGAGATTGATGTCATATACCTGGATTTCAATAAAGTCTTTGACTGGTCTCCCATGGTGTCCTCATGGTTAAGCTGTAGAAATGTGGCCTCAACCATCTCATGGTCCTATAGCTGGGGACCTGGCTCGGGGGTCAGATCCAAAGATGCGATCAAATCAACATGGCATGAGGTGACTGGTGGTGTCCCTCAGGACTCAGCCCAGTACTGTTCAACATCTTCATTAATGATCTGGATTCAGACATAAGATGTGGACTGGGAAAGTCCATGGATAACACTAAACTATGAGGCAAGGTGGTCACACTGGAGGACAGGCTGATGATACAGACTGACTTGGACAGGCTCGCAAGGTGGGCAAACCAAAACCTGATGCCATTCGATGTAGAGAAGTGCAGGGTGCTCTACCTTTGGAGGAAAAATCAGCATCATACTTTTAAGCTTGGCAGTGCTACTCTCAGCACCATGACCAAAAAAGAGTTGGGGGTCTTGACTGACCACAAGATGAACATGAGTCACCAATGTGATGCTGTAGCTGGCGAAGTAAACCAAACTCTGACATGTATCCATCAATTCATCCCTCACTAAATCAGGGATGTCATCCTCCTGCTTTATTTGGCCTTAGTGAGGCTGCACCTGGAGTACTGCATCCAGTTTTGGGCCCCCCACTTCTGGAGGCATGTAGTTAAGCTTGAGAGAGTCCAGAGCAGAGCCACCTGCATGACCAAAGGCCAAGGGAACAAGCCTTATGAGGAGAGGCTGAGGGACATGGGACTCTTCAGCCTGGAGAAGAGAAGGCTCATGAGACTTGGTGGCAGCCTATAAGTTTGCACCAGGATCTGGGAGAACAGTTGTTTTCCAGGGCCCTTCAAAGGATAACAAAGTCTAATGGCCACAGATGTATGGAAGGCTGATTTAGACTGGACGTAAAGACAAACTTCTTTACAGTCCCAGTGTCCAGAGTCTGGAACAGATTCCTCCCACAGGTCGTGCAAGCACCTACTCTGGACTCATTCAAAAGGTCTTTGGATGCTTATCTTACTGGAATCATTTGACCCCAAAAGAATTCCTGCCTGTAGCAGTGGGGCTGGACTCGATGATCTCACGAGATCCCTTTCAGCCCCTAATGTCTATTAAATCTTTGAAATTTATGAATACAGGGAATGGGAACCTGATTTGTTAGTATTATTTAGTTTCTGTGTAACGAAGTCTCGAAATGGTTTAAGAGTAAAAGACTTAAATAGACCTAGTCTTCTTAAGTTTATGCATTTCATCTTATAGCCCTTCCAGAAAATTTACTGGTCTGTCTTCACGATTCAGAGAGAGGGAGCTAGGAAACAACTGTTAATAATGACTTTCTATACATTTTTGCCCAGTGGTTGAAAAGGCAGTCCCTTAAGTATGTAGGCTTCAGACTGTTAAGGACTTTAGAGGTTAAAACCAACTCCTGGAAATGTGCCCAGGAAGCTATTCAGAGCTAGTTCAGACTCTGGAAGAAAGGAGTTATATGCTTCTGGTTATCCACCCCATAAGAAGTTGGGCCATTGTGTTCTGCACCAGGTGAAGCTTCTGGACTATTTCCAAGGGCAGCCCAGCATACAGTGTATTGAAGTAAACAAGTCTTGATGTTATGAACACATGTGCCATAGTCTACCATGACATCCAGCCTAGCCTAAAGCTGGGAGTGGAACCAGGATTTGGAAGGGGCTGTCACAGTCCACAGCAGGACTGGCACACACAAGCTCAGGGGGAATATTAGGGTCACACCCAACCTCAAACTCACAACCTCCTGGTCCAGAACTCAGAAAGCACCTGATAACACCAGACCTCAAAAGCGAGACCTGAATCTTTCCCAGTTCCTTCCTACCAGATGACCACACTAACATACATCGGTTTTCCCACCAATACACGATGCTAAAAAAACCAAACCAAACAAACGATCCCTCCACCCCAAAATATTTAAACCCTTGACTGATGGCCCTTTGCCCTGCAAGAGCCATATGCAGCCACAAACATCTCTCTTTTCCCTCCCAGTATCACGCACAGCCCAAGAGACACAACAAAATCCTCCAGGGCTGCTGACTTCTTGATGCTCGGGCCACAATCAACCCGGCTGCCCCAAAATTAGAAAAGAACAAAAGAGACCATTTTGGCTCCACCAACTTCCATTTCCTCACAGACAGTCCAAGTGCTCCGAATGAAGCACGGGCCAAAATCTGGGCATCGGCTTGGCATGCCGAAACCCTTTGGGGTTCAGCATGCTATGCCAAGGCCTGCACTTTTGCACCCCGGAGCCTTGCTGCTAGTCCAATTGGTTCTGGGGCCCATGGCATCTTCCATGTGTCATGGTGGAAAGAAAAAAAAGGATTTAACATGCACCAGGCCAGGGGCAACACACAGCCTTGAACACAGAACCTGCTGGTCTAGAACACAGATAACACTCCACAACACCCAACCTCAAGCATAACACCAGTGCAGTTTTTTTTGCTTTTTGTTGTTGTCATTTTTTTTTAAATCTGTACGTTGATGTGGTCATCTGGTAGGAAGGAACTTGGAAGGAGCTTGAAGTGTTGCTCTTGAGGTCTGGTGTTGTGCTGTGCCTTTTGTGTTCTGGACCAGCAGGGTGTGAATTTGAGGCTGGGTGTCACCACTGTACCGGGTCTGGTACATTGCAGGGGGGGGTTTCTTTCCACCATGACACAAGGAAGCTGCCATGGGCCATGGAACCAATTGGACTAGTGGCAGGGCTTCGGGGTGCAAAAGGGAAGGCCTCGGTGTGGCATGCCGAACTCCAAAAGGGTTCTATCTTACTGTACAGTGCATCAAAAGCCAAAAATCAGGAACAAAATACAAAGTCTTGTGACCAACTAGAATCAGGGATTAAGAAGCAAACCACGATCAAGCTGAACTCCAGAGTGTGTGGGGCTGGATGTATTATCAGGGATGCTCAGTCATAAGTCAGAGAAGTTTCATAGTTTCATAGTTAGTAGGATCGGAAGGGACCTGAGCAGATCATCAAGTCTGACCCCCTGCCATGGCAGGAAAGAGTACTGGGGTCAAACGTCAAAGTGTACATTTAGCCTCCTCTTAAAGACCCGCAGGGTAGCATCCAGCACCACTTCTCTTGGAAGTTGGTTCCAGCTCCTAGCCGCCCTGACAGTGAAGTAGCACCTCCTGATGTCTAATCTGAATTTACCCTCTGCCAGCTTGTGACTGTTATTTCTAGTCACTCCTGGTAGTGCTCCAGGGAACAGGGACTCCCTCAATGCCTGCTGGTCCCATCTGACTAGTTTGTACACGACCACTAGATCCCCCCTCAGCCTTCTCTTGTGGAGGCTGAATAGGTTCAGGTCCCATAGCCTTTCCTCATAGGGCCTGCCCTGCTGCCCCCTGATCATGCGAGTGGCCCCTCTCCATGTTGTCCACATCCCTCTTGAAGTGCAGTGCCCAGAACTGGACCCAGTCCATCTGCAGCCTGACCAGTGCTGCATAGAGGGGGACTATCACCTCCTTGGACCTTCTTGAGATGCATTTGTGGATGCATGACAAGCTGCGGTTGGCCTTCCTGACTGCATCCCCACACTGTCGGCCCATCTTCATCTTGGCATCAATGATGACTCCAAGATCCTTTTCTGCCTCTGCACTGACGAGAAGGGAGTTCTCCAACCTGTAGGTATGGTGCTGGTTCTTCCTCCCCAGGTGTATCACCTTGCACTTGTCAGTGTTGAATCCTCTCCTATTCTCATCTGCCCATGCGTGTAACCTGTCTAGGTCTAAATTGTAGCCTATTCCTTCCATAACCTGTACTTTAAAAGATTTTCTATGGAAACAAAGAGAATACTCCTTCTCCAGTGTATGAATCTGGCTAAACTTTTTACTTGTTAATAAGAGATGCTGAAAAAGTATGGAAATGAGGATGATATAGTTCATTACTATTTTGTTTCTACAGCAGAGGATCCATTCAGTCTCTATGTTCTTGGCCAATTTTTAAACTATGTATTTGCAAAAATTAAACAGCGTGTGTGTCTCTGTGTGTGTGCACGTGTTGACTGTAAATTTAAAGCTATAGCTGAAAAATGGCCGCATTGCACTGGGCAGGGTGCTTTCTCAAGCATAATTTTGTTGCTTCAAGAACATGTCTACATGTGCATTTAAGTGTGACTAAATTTAATGCACATTAAGCAATTTTTGGCACATTCAGAGACATGGGACTCAAGTTAGTCCCAAGTTCCTGGACTTGGCAATCAAGTTCATAGGCTGCTGAATGGGGTGGGGCACCCAGGCCATGGCCTGACCAACTTTTAGCACATCAATTTAGCTAGCTATGCACTTTGAAAAACAGCTATACTGTTTTAACTGGAAATACAATTGTGCATTTGTGGGTTATATACATTTGTAACAAAACCCCCACTTTTTCTTTTTTAATACCTATACATATGTATGTAGGTATGGATGTGTGATAGATATGCATTCCCTTCCCTAACTATTTCTGATTTTTCTTTCTCTCCCTCTCTATTCCCTATAGACAAGCATAAGGGAACTCAGACTTAGGATAATCTTTAACATTTTTATTTTGGTAACAAGTTTTTGGTTTTGGATATCCACTGTTTTATACTGTATAATTATTAGGTTTGTATCAATTTTTACTGTTGTATATTGTATTATTATTTTCATATTGATTTTTATTGTTTTATATGATATTGTATGGTTTAGGCCTGTGTTCGTAAGTAAACCAAAGTAATGTGAAGTTTCCATTTTGTATGTCAAGTCTCTATCATGTGTCCTCTGCCCAGGCATCCCCTGTGTTGCAACTGTATGATTCATGGACCCCTCCCATGTAAATTGGTTCCCGGATGAATAAGAGTGATTTGGAATGATTGATATTCAATGGTAGAAGGCCTGAACTGACCAGGCCATCACCTTGCACTGATTCATCCAGGAACCACGGACCTCACCCAGGAACAGAGAAAAGAACCCAGCATTTGAAAGACAAAAGAGCCTGCAGAACCAGTAACTCTACCATTGTAGAGACCTGAAACTGCACATCCTTGTATGGAGCACACATGTTCAGTATGCCAGGGGCTGACCCTTGCCTGGGCATGCCTACTGTCACTAGGGTCACACAAGGTCTGCCCCTATAAAAAGGGGCAGTGAAGAGAGACCCAGGGGGAACGCCATTTCCATCTGGACCAGACCAGCTTCATGTCACTTATCCACCCCAGAGGCCCTGCCAGTGACCCCCTCTGGACAACACTGAGCTGAAGGAGATCCCAACTGGCCATCGAGGATCATCTTCCAGCCTGGGATAGGTAGATATTACCTGCACACTTCCTCCTACAATTTGGACTCTCTCTCTCTGTCTCTCTCTCTCCTCCTGGACTTCAGTGGACTTCAGCCCCTGCACCAAGCCTCTCTAACCCCCATTGCCACTGTGTGTGTGTGTGTGTGCGCCCGTGCACGCACACGCAAGGGAACCAATTTGACATTGTGTCACCATCTATCCCATTCAATAAAACCACTGTGATTTGCAACCCTGAGTTGTGTTATGTTTTACTGAATCCCGGTCCCTTCCTTTAAATTCCAGTCCCTTAAATTCCAGCCTCGTTCTTTATCTTTCTCAGCTCCAGCCCCCCCAGTAGTTTCCTGATCTCCTCCCAATTCCATCTCCCCTTTTATGCCACCTCTCAGCCTCTCCTTGCTTTCCTGCTGTCCCTGCTGCCTTTCAGCCTCACATGCTATCTACTGCCTTTTCCCTGTAACTTTCTGCTGCCTTTCCCTGCTTTTCCACTACCCCCGCTTCCTTTCAGTCTACCCTGCTGCTTTTCCTGTGATTTTCTCCTCTCCCCCTGCTCCCCATGCTCTTACTGCCTTTTCCCTGTGACTTTCTGCTGCCTTTTTCCACTTTCCCACCTTTCAGTCTCTCCTGCAGCTTTTCTTGTTATTTTCTGCTGTCCGTCTCTCTGTTTTCAGGCTTCACCCACACCTTCTGTAATCCTCTCCCCCACACCCCCAAAGCTTCCCAGCTCCTTGTGGCTGTCCTGAAGTTTTCTCCAGCTCCCAGTACCTACTGTCACTCCCTGCAGCTTCTCTAGCTGCCCTGGAGCCATCCTCTGTCTCTCTATACCCAGAGGCCCTCTTTAACACCCACACTTTCCCTTAGTCCCATTTTCCCTCTCCCCACCTACCTTTTCAGCTCCCACGTAGTTCTGGCTCCAGTCCCAGCCTCTGTGCCAGCATCACTCCCTTGTTCTGCAGGCTTTGGGCATTGTCTTTTAACTAATTAAGATCAATTAACCTAAAGTTACCCCTGAGCCTCAGTTCTTCAGCCCAGGCCTCTCTAGTCTACCAGTTCTAATCCCGGTTCTGGTAACTTTCATTCCCAGTAACTTTCACTCCCTACATTTCTACTTTCTTAACTTAACCTTTCCCCAGGTATCCCAAATACACCAAGCACATACATACATACATACACATTACAACACCCAACTTAGGAACTCAGCTGTGTATATGTGTAGGTGGGTGGCATGTGTGTGAACTGGTGAATACACATGTATATACATATATAGATATCATTGTGTGTGTGTAGTATATAAATTAGTAATCCATGTATGTGTATTGGATGTACAGGTGTTGGTAATTGATTCTGTCTAAATTTGGTGTGTGTAGTGTGTATGGGCTTAAACTGGTGATAGGTGTGCATGAACCTAGACTGGTTATTTTGAACTTGTGTGTATCTGAGTTGCTAGTTGGAGTGTGTGTGAATGCCTAGTAGGGGTGTATGCACCTAGTGAGTGTATGTGTACTTAATTGATTTTTATGTTTGCATGTGCAATTGTACACTGTAGCCTTCTATCTAATAGCACAATATCAAGATCCTGAGCATTGGCCTGACCCCACAGAGTAACACATTAACATGCTAAAAGTTGGTTGGACCATGGTCTGAGTGGCCCACCCCATTCCTCGGCCTATGCTCAAGTTAATCCCAAGTTCCTTCAGGCCTTCCATGTGCCCATGTCACCACCAGGAGGAACTCCAGCCTCTGGCCACAAGACTTGACAGCCATATTGGAGCCAGAGACAGCTGCCAGTAGCTAGCAGCCATGTGGGAAACTCTGATCCCTGACCACCCTCTTCCCCACCCAGGAGCTGTGTGCCCAGTGCAGGCACAGTATACAACAGCTCCCTCCTTGCCCACTCTGCCTCCCCATGCAATGGCTGCTCCAGCCCTGCCCCTGCCTCTGCCACTGCCAGTGTTGCCCAGCACCCTGGTGCTCCAGCCTGGCCCCTGCCAATGACAGCCAGTACCCCACACTCCTGCTGGCTATGGTACTGTCCCAGCTGGCCCCAGCAACCTCCCCCTCCCCCAGGCTCCAGGACAACCATGCACCTCCAAGCAGGAGTTAGAGCACTGAATGTGGGAGGCCCTTTCTGAACACCTCTTCCTGCACTCCCCACTCCAGCCCTACTTACACACTACCTACACACCCTCTACCCCCTGCCCACCCCCAGCACCACTATCAGAACACAGACATGGGTGAAACAGAAAAATTTTATTACCCTCACAACACCCACACCCATCCCTCTCCCCTCCCCTCTCCCCCCTCAACCAATAGTGCCTCTCCACCACCCTCCCCACCCATCAAGAAGAAAAAAACACCTGCTTAAAAGTAGGAAACTATATACAAGGGAAAAACTATTTGCAATATTATGGGTCTTCAAGCCCAGAGTTGGGGGGAGTGTGAGGGAAGAGGGCTATGGGGCAAAGCCCCAGGGCAGGTACCCAGCACCCCAACCCCTTGATCTTCCCTGGGGCTGGGATTGGACCAGCCCCCTAGTGGCAGGACAAGCCCTGCACTAAAGTTAGTGCCAGGTCACATCTACAAGTGAATTAATGCTTGTTAATTAAACATGCCTAAATTTGATACCTGCATTTGCAGCTATCAAATTTAGTCACAATTAGCCTAATTTTATGCACATTAAGGGCACACACATGTGGACACATGCCCATAATGTACATTAACTTAAGCTAACAAAGTCACTGGCTTTTCTAGATCCTTTAGCTTGATTGCTTATGCCAGAAGGACAATAGTAGTTTCCCAAAGAGTGATGCATCCACACCATTGTACTTTGGGTACCTTTCATTCCACTGCTTAGGTATCTAGGAAGAACCAAAGGAACTCTTTACTTGTAGCATGGAACATTTCTTTTAAATATGAAATTTCTCTCTTTAGAATGGCACAATTTATTTTATTTTATTTTGCAATTGAGTTCTATAAGAGTGCATTTTACAAGGACAGGGCCTTCACTAGGACTATTAAGGGGCTATTTTGTCTATAGTCCCATAACAAGGCTAAGAATGTCATCCTCCCTCTCTACTCAGCTTTGGTGAGACCACAGCTGGAGTTCTGCATCCAGTTCTAGGCACCACACTTCAGGATGGATGTTGAGAAGCTCAAGAAAGTCTAGTCATCACATGATCTAATCACTGGCCTAGAGACCAGGTCATATGAGGAGAGGCTGAAAGACTTGGGACTCTTCAGCTTGGAGAAGAGAAGACTCAGAGGGGCTTGGGCGGCAGCCAATGAGTATATCAAGGGTATACATCAGGTCCTGGGGGAGCATCTGTTTACCAAGAGCCCCCAGGGCAAGAAATAATGGGGATGAGCTGATTGAGGATCACTTCAGGATAGACATAAGGAAAAACTTCTTTACAAGTCAAGGGTTTGGAACAGGCTTCCTCCAGAGGTGGTACAGTCACCTACCCTAGAGATCTTCAGAAAGCTTCTTGACAACCATCTTGTTGGGGTCATCTGATCCCAGCAGTCTTTCCTGCCCAAGTGCAAGGGGGCTGGACCCAATGATCTGTAAGGTTCCTTCCAGCCCCTAACAACTATGAAACTATGATTTCCTTACTATGTTAAGTGCTCAGAATTCAGTTCATATGATGTCATGTTCTTATTTTTTGACAGGCCCTTCCTTCAGTTTTCTCTCTGTGTGCTGTCTTACCTCTCTCAAGGCAGAAAATGGCAATATCAAAAGATCTGCAAAGTCAAAGGACAGATTTCAGAGCAGTCATGTGGGCTTAGTTTAATTTTTCTTCTGATTCCAACACATGGATAAACTTCTGTCACCAAGTTTCAAGCTGCTTGATCATAGGGCTGAGTAGCTGTTATATTTTTCATCTGTCATGGAAGGCATTTTCTTGCATCAACTTTAGATGTCAGCAACAATGAAAACCCTTGCTTTTTCTGGAACTATAAAGTTGGAAATGACCATCTGCTCAGCCTTCTGTTATCTGAGTTCTCCTCTAGAAATAGTTTCCAGGCAAGCATTAAGAATTGCAAGGAAAGAGGTAGCTGATAGTTAGTGCTCTGACTTTAACTCTTGTATGTCCCTATACAGGAGGAGGATTTCACTGATATACATCACTGTATGCCACATTAAAAGACTCAACATCTTTTGTTTATATTTTTATTCATATTTCATTTTATTCATAAGATTTTATTCATTGGCCAGATTATATTTCAGTTTTAGGCTTCCGAATGAACTTGGGCACCTAAGTGGTATTCTATTCCACACTGTTCATGTTCCTGAAAATCCATTAATGACACGCTTATATAACACATTGTCATCTTATCCTTAAAAGCAGGGTAGTAGCAAAGAGGAGAATGACCCACTTTTCACATTAACTGTTTTTCAGGGACTCAAGCAAGATGGAATAGGATCTCATTTAGATGCCTAAGTCAATTTATGTGCCTAATGTGTAGAATAGAATCTTGCCTTGTTCTTTCCCTTCCGTATATCACTTACCACAGTGGCACCCAGAACAGGATTTTCAAAGGCATCATAGTTTCTTATGATCTTCTCACTGCATAAAAGCTTTCTGGAAGATAAAATTAGTCTTAAATTCTGCATGGACAAAAGGTCTTATACCAGCATATCCTGAATGCGTCAAGCATAACTAAAATGGTATATATGGATGCATGAGGACAGTGGTATATATGGATTCTGCAAGAAGGATCTTTATTTTATACACATTCATCTTCTAAATCTGCATGTCATGAAGAGAAGTTTCCTCAATGCCATCCCCACAATTAGTCAGTATTATCTATTTACTTCAGCAACAACAACCTGGTACTGAGATAGTAAAGTAACTTCCACTTCACCTTGACTGGATAGATTAAATATGGCACCCCTAAATTGGGCCTTACCCAAACAGATGGAAAAAGTTAAACCTGTACTTATTACCCTATGACCTTATTAAGTGAAATAGCTACTGCCCTGTCTTGTTTAAATATTTATACAAATACATATGGGAAATTTAATTTTCATCAGGGATCTTGGTTTTCTCTGATTGAAAAAAACAAACTCCAATTTTTGGATTTAAAAAAGTAACCAAAAATCCCCATTTTCCTATGATTATAATGAAACCCCACTATTATTCTAATATAATAAAAGGAGGGGAGTAGGAAGGGGGCCCTGACAACAGCAGGTGGGGAGGGAGGGAGGCTGCATGGGCAC
>NW_017728906.1:113933669-113938044 GCF_001723895.1 Crocodylus porosus | reverse complement strand
TGGGGGGTTGGTGGTGGTGGCTGTTGTCAGGGCCAGATGGCAGGGAAGGACAGAAGAATGGGAAGAAGGGAGGGGAGGGGGGTCATGGTGACAGTGTCCTCCCCACCACCCAACCCCAACAACAGCTGGCAGAGGGAGGGAGGGAAGTGCACAGGGGAGGCAGGGGAAGCCCTGCTGTGAGGCAGAGGCAGGTGTGGGGGGAGGGAGCCCCTGCACGGGTAGCTGGAGGAGGAGAAGGAGGAGGTGGAGGCAGTGGTGGCAGTAGAAGGAGTCTTTACATGGCCAGCCCTGAAGGGTGAGCAGGGGGTAAGGGGGAGCCACATAAACACTCCCTGAAATCTCTCATTCTTGATGGGCAATTAGCTAGTAATATATATTAGTGGTATTTCATTTTAATCATAGAAAAATTTGGATTTGGGGTTAATTTTTAATTCAAAATGTTTTTTTTCTTTTTTTAATTATAGAAAACCAGGATTATCAGGGCCTGGTCTCAAGTCCAATGAACTCATGAGCAGGACTTATAATGGTTCTATTATTCTAGAAGTTGTTTTGATACTGTTGATGAATTTACCTAAGTTGACAGCAACTTTCAGAACTCCGTTGATTAGTTCTTCAGTATGATGATGGGGGGAGGGGCATGTATTTGTTTTTAGAAGCTTGCCACCAATATGGAAATCTAACACCATCATTATCAAGACCCTGAAGCATTTTTACTAGCATAGAACTAACAATACTTCTGTGCAGAGTTATAGAAGAGCAATGTGTTTATTTAACAGAATTTAAACTGCACTCAATGTAGACCCTGGTTCAAAACAGTCATCATGAAATAGACAAAATAAAGAATGTTGAATTCTTGAGGTGAGCACAGCAATCAAGAACTCTGCAAATTAGGCAGGACAAAAAGTGGATTTTGTTGGGAATGATGGATTACAGTCTCCTTAAATACAACCTATTTTATAGCCCCAAGGAAGATCAGATTGGAGGGATCCTTTTCAGAAAACTAAAAATCTATACATTTGTTCCATCAGCAAACAACTTCAGCAAAGAAAAAGAAACAATCAAAGATAGTCTTGGTTGGAGATGACTGCCCTCAGTTGACCTCAATTGACTGGGGCAACTACTGATGCCCAAGATAAATGGAATCTGAAATTGTGGAGCAGAACTTCACTTTATTACAGCCTCGTCAAAGCAATACTGGCAAGATGTCACAAATTATTGTTGTCCTTGAGCCACACATCTCAATTTTATAATATGATCCTACTATCACAGTTTCTAATAACCATTCTCCCCCATCTTTCATCTCATAGAAACTGTACTATTACTAGGGATAAAGAAAAAAATGTTGAGTGGTTACACTTTGTAGGAAGTAGAAATAATTTGAATCACAATGTTACAGATTAACAGTTCATCTCATAACATTATATTCTTGAGAGAGAATGTTTTAGAAATATACAAAGTAGCTCAATGGTATTTGGAGCATCCATTGTTCTCCTTTGTTTTGTAAACTGGAAGAAGACAGCTGGAAAGGTTTCTACAGTTAACTTCACTAGTAAGACAGATGTAACTGGTTTGAGCTAGTAGAGATCTATTTTCATCTCATGGTAGAGTACTTAAAACACATAAGAAGGCAGAATCACTCAGGACTCAATTTTTTTTTTAAATCAGAGAAGCTAAGACTGAGCCTTATTAAACAAATCAATGAAGATTTAAAATTTTATTTCATCAAGGTCACTGACTATCTGTTCAAGAATCTTTCATATTAATTGTTACTGAAGCTCAGAGTATGGGTTTCTGGGAGACAACTAACTCAGGTTATGGTGTCCCCATCTAGAAAGAGCACACACAGGCATATCTGTATGTAAGCATGCCATTAACATCACTCCAATTTAAACACATGCCTAAAATTGCTGACCTGTGCCTGGCAGAAGGGTAACATAAGCAAGTGGTTAAATACTGAAAAAGGGTAAGCAATCATGAAAGAAAATGTCATTTGGTAAAATACAAATACAAAGATTGTTCAATGATTCAAGCATTCACAGCATCCAAAACATGCCAAACTGTATGAAGCCTCTCTTCATTTGCAACAGGTCATTGTGTACAATTATTATTAAGAAAATAATAATTTAGAGAGAATATAGTGAATTTCTTATTCAGAACAAGATCCAGAATGGATTAACTATCAGAGTGGATTAATTAAGTCAAAATACCATATTTCTAACTTATTTGAATGAAGAACATACTTATATCTTGAACCCATTTGTTCCAGAGTTCATCTTTCTCGTCCTTTCCCTAGAATGCCTTTGAATACTCCATCTATGAAACCTGAACTAACAGCACTTGGGACAAGATTCACAAGGGAATTTAGACTAATTGTTGAAATAATCTGTTTTTTTTATGGAAATAGCATCTCATATACATAGGCATTCTATATAATACATAGGAAGTAGTACCTTAGAAAGATTCACAGAACCCAGTACACTGAACAAACTGATAGAAGTTGCTAATAAAAGGTAGTAATTCAACTCTTACCCTCAAAGATGGTTAAAAACCTGACTATGTGGGGGTAGATATGTTCCTAAAGTATGGTAGTCCTTTATCTGAAGGAAATAATAATAATAATAAATAGAATAAAAAAGAATACATAAAACATCTACCCTTTATACTCTAGCAGCTGCAGCAATCATTTATGATGTGGAGACTCACATTTAATTTCTACTCATGATTGGATTTGAACCTGGATCTTGCACACCCTGCATAAGTGCTCTAATTTTAGGTTATAGTTTGTCTATTTCCTCAGTCAAATTATTAAATGCAAATAAACTTCACAACATGAAAAAGAAAGAAGCCACATTCAATAGCTACATATATATTTTCTAAGTGTATGCAAGAAACACAACATAATTCCCAGAGGACTGAACATCTATAATCCTCTGTCTGCAACACACAACTCCAAATATGCTTTACAGCTATGCAAGAGAACTTCAGAAAAACTTAGAAATCATCTTCTTCATGTAACCAACTCCAAAAGAGATCAAGTCAAGAAGGAAATCAATACATACTGCAACAACTTAAAAGAGAAAAATCCAGATACCTTCCCAAACATTATACAATGTATAAAAACAGACTACCAAAGATTTTCTACAATATCTATCAAACATAGAAAGAAGAAATGGAACCAACTACTTCAGGAACAAGTTTCCCAGTCACAAAAAACCATCAGAGAAACAACACCAACAGGAGTCCAACAGTCCAACCTCATATTTGTTGAAACTGAAAAAACAGTCAACCCTCACCTATCATCAATCTCTCCATGTACACTCTTATCAAAGCTGAAAAACATGTCTTCTCTAAAGGGCTGCATTTCTGTCTGGAAACATACCTTAATAAAATACTATAATGAGGAGAACTTGAAGAATTTTTCCAATGCCTCTGTCTCTGCCTCCACGTCAAGGAATATTTCCACAACCAAAATGAATCCACTTCCAACAACACTTCACCCTTTGACAACATTGAGGAAAAGATCAACCTCCCAAAAACCAAAAAACCCCCATCAGACTGGACACCTCACAGTGGATGAAATTCTAACTTGGACTAATATATTGACTGTTTCAGGGAAAGAACAACAAAATAATCAACAATACACACCGCCATAACAACCTCTCCCTCTCAGAGAGAAGGGCCATAGAATATCTAAGACCCAACTACCAAATAGTAATAAAACAAGCAGATAAAGGAGGAGCTATAGTTATCCTGAACCATGAAGACTACATAAAAGAAAGCAGCTCTGATACCACCTATGACAAAAAACTAGAGGAAGCTCCGACTCCCATTAAAACTCAAAATTACCATCAAATCATTTTTATCTGAACTACAAGAAAAGCTGCAGAACTCAGTTCCCCCAAGTATCCAACCCATGGACTTTCTATGTGCTCCCTAAAATCTACAAACAAGACAACCCAGGCGGACCTATCTTATCCAACCATGGAACCCTAACTGAGGAAATTTACTAGTATATAACACCATTAGTTCTTGTTAATATATAACACCACCAACATCACTTACCTCATCACCAGAGGCAAACCTCCTGTCCCGAAACACACAAAATGGATCCAGACCAAGGTTCTCTCTAAGGTGCACATGTGCGCGGCCACGCACAACTAAAAGTTTGGCTGCACACAGCCATTTCAAAGCTGTGCACCGGGAGAGGAGCTGAAGGTAAACTCTTAGGTGAGGTGGGGGCGGGAGCCTGGCACGGGCTCTGCCAGCTTCAGGGAAGTGCTCTGTTCCCCTGCTTCACCTCAGGAAGCAAGGAGGCATGTGGCATCAGGTCCGGGGAATGAAGCACTTCCCTGGAGCCAGCAGAGCCCACACCAGC
>NW_017728906.1:113897222-113933569 GCF_001723895.1 Crocodylus porosus | reverse complement strand
CTCCAGCTCTGACTCTGACCCCTGGCCCCCAGCCCCAGCCTCTCAGCTCTGGCCCCAGCCTCCAGCTCCAGCCCCCAGCCCCCAGCCTCTCAGCTCCAGCCTCCGGCTCTCAGCCTTTTGGCTCCAGCTCCCAGCTCCAGCCTCCTGGCCCCTGGCCCCAGCCTCTGGCCTCCAGCCTCTCAGCTCCAGCTCCCAGCCTCTGGCCCCCAGGCCCCCAGGCCCCAGCTCTCAACCCGCTTCGGTAAGCGTCCCATTCTGGACCTATGCAGCATGCTCATGGACCCAGGCAGCACAATCATGGACTGTTACTCCTTAGAGGGAACGTTGATTCAAACCATGCTATGACAAGAAATGTAAAACCTGCCAACAGCACTGTCAACATTCCTGTATCTTATATCTGCATCTCCAAAAATGTTATATATGTCATCCAGTGAACTAAATACCTAGATGAAAATATGTAGGAGAAACTAAACAACAACTGCGTACCAGAATGAACACACACTGAAAATTTATCAAAGGCAAAAATACCCAATTACCTGTGGGAGCACATTTCTCACAAGGCAACCACTCTCTCTTCAATCTCTCAGTTTTAATCCTCAAAAAGAATTTACAAAACACCTTTCACAGGTGAGCCTACAAACTTGACTTCAACAACCTACTGGATACAAAGAATCATAGACTAAGTATAGACATTGGATTTATGGCACATTATAACCTACCTAAAATCTGACACCCCAGGGAACCTGTCTACAATTGACCAGCTACATTTTACCACCAGGTCACCAATTCCCCCGCCCCCCACACACCTGTTTCTCACCCATTGTCTCTCACCCATCTGATCCTCACTGTCACTCATCTGCATTCTTGCATACAGGCTTCTATCCCATCCAGGAAGAGCATAAAACAATTGCAGATGCTTTCTCTGCCTTAAGAAGGGTGTTTGTCCCTGAAATCTTGCAAAGAAGAATTTTTACAACTATTTTAGCTGGTCTAATAAAAGATACCAGATTTACTTAAAGAACTTTGTCTGCCCATCTTCAATGGAAGAATTTAATACTGTCTTAACATCTTATGTAAGTAAAAGTGTCTGGGGATTCTTCCAAATACCTTTCCATCTGAGTATCTTAAAAGGCAGAGCTATCTCTGATGAGCATCATGTGACTTTTGGCAAAAGAACACATTTTCCAGTAGCTTATCTTATTAGCATTTCTAAGTCCATAGTGTTGCTGTACATATTTTTAGAATAACCTGTGTGACATTGATTAAACCAAATTTTTGGAGTCATCTTTTGCAGCAGAATCACAATTGTTCCCACCATAAGCATGAGTCTTTGGGTAGCAGGGCCAGATTTAGGCTTAAACTACTTAAAAAACACCTTAGGGCCTCACAATATGAGGGGCCTCTAAATAAGAAAAAAACCTGACTTAATATTAAGTTTTATAATAATCAGTTGGTAAATAAAGGAGATAAAGAAGATATGGGAAATGACTTTCTAAATATGGACATTTTTATTCTAATATGACAAAAATATACATACATTGGATTATTTTTAACATATGGGGCCTCTTAAACTGGACATAGTTTAGGGCCTCAGCATGTCGTAATCCAGTACTGGTGAGGATGCAAGCTGCTTGGTGACAAATTGTTGAGAAACTCAGATATCAGATATCCTCATTATCATGTTTGCTAGCTACATTTAAGTACACTGTTTCTTCTCCAATAATTCTGGGATTTATGTCCTCATTTAGAGCTTCACAGTGTCCATTCGATAATCACAAAATGTGAATTGTGGCATATGACTTCCTTTGAAAAGTCACTTCCATAGACCCACTCAATTTACACTGCCTTATTTTAAAAGGGAGTTTTCTGGTTCTCTGATAAGATCAGAGCAATCTCCATATGTAGGCCCAGTCCCTTTTCTAATCCCTTAAGATAAGCAACAAATTCATCTCCTCCAGCCACTGCTCTTTTGTCAAGTAAAGTTTCAATATTTTTAAAATGTCTCAGCAATGGTGATGTCTTAAGACTGCTTTCAATTATAGACATGTAAGCTGTGAGTATCAACAAGTCAAACTTGCCTGAAATGCCTTCCCAAAGCTATGATTTACCCTTCAAATGGAATTTCAGTGTTCATTATGTCATGTTGGTCAGTATATTGCAACACCAAAGTAAAAACCATTGAAGCCTAGTCCCAAAGGATGAGTTTACATTGATGAATAACATTCACCCTTACTCTTTGGACTTTGATACTTGAAGTAGAAATTTCAGTTAAATTCAATAGACTGAAGTCCGGCATTTCATTCTATAGGTGGCACACATGCATGCACTGAATCATGTAACGCTTTTTCTGTGGTACCATTTTATTTGTTTCTTGCATTTCTTCAGACTTTTTGGGGTTGTTGAATTTTGTGAAAATGTACACTCTTTAAGCTTTAAATTGATATATAATGTGTGAGGATGCAGAAAGTATAAATACCATAAAATATCCTTAGACTATCTATTCCTTTGTGTATGATAAATACCCTTGAGAGAGGTACAGGGAAAAAACATTATTCAGTTATGGTTCTGTTGACTATAAAAGTTACATTATAGCACTTATTTTACATTATTTACAAAGCTCACTGTACAATAGAGAAAACAGAAAAGGCAAAGGAGCTTATATGGAAAACTGGTTACCTAGATATAGCTAATGTAATTTACTGTTATTATCATTGAATCATAGAAGTAGCATCAGAAGGGACCTTATAGATCTTCAAGTCCGACCCCCTGCCTGGGCAGGATTAAAAACTGGGCTCAAATGATCCCAGCTAGGTAGGCATCAAGCCTCCTCTTAAAGACCCACAGGGTAGGAGCCAGCACCACTTCCCTTGGAAGTTGGTTCCAGACCCTAGCCGCCCTGACTGTGAAGTAGTCTAATCTAAACCTATTCTCCAGCAACTTGTGGCCGTTATTCCTTGTTATGCCAGGGGGCGTTAGGGGAAACAAGGTCTCTCCCAAATCCTTCTGGTGCCCCCTAGTGAGTTTATAGATGGTCACCAGGTCCCCCCTCAGCCTTCTCTTGTGAAGGCTGAACAAGTTCAGGTCCCGCAATCTCTCATTTAAGGGTCTGCCCTGTTGTCTCTGGATCATGCGGGTGGCCATCCTCTGGACCCTCTCAATGTTGTCCACATCCCTCCTGAAGTGGGGCACACAGAACTGGACACAGTACTCCAGCTGTGGCCTGACCAGTGTTAAATAGAGGGGGAGGATCACCTCCTTGGCCCTGCTTGAGATGCACCTGTGGATGCATGACAAGTTCCGGTTAGCCCTGCCAACCGTGACCTCGCATTGTCGGCCCATGTTCATCTTAATGACTCCAAGATCCCTTTCTGCCTCCGTGCTCTCAAGAAGGGAGTTTCCCATCCTATAAATGTGCTGCTGGTTACTACTGCCCAAGTGTCAGTATTGAAACACATCCTGTTTTTGTTAGCCCACCCCTGTAACCTATCCAGGTCTTGCTGCAGTCTTTCCCTCCCTATTAGCATGCTCACCTCACCCCAAATTTAGGTATCATCAGCAAATTTAAACAGGGTGCTTTTCACCCCGTCATCCAAATCACTGATAAAGAAATTGAACAGCACGGGCTCAAGGACTGAGCCCTGGGGGACTCCGCTGCCCACTTCTCTTCCCACCCTCTGACTACGACCTTTCAGCCAATCTGCAATCCATCTGACTGTGTAGGCATCAATGCCACAGTCACCCAATTTTTTAATGAGGATGGGGTGGGAGATTGTGTCAAAGGCCTTGCTGAAGTCCAGGAAGATTACATCCACAGCAACATCTGCATCCAGTGCTTTTGTGACCTGATCATAAAAGGCAACCAGGTTGGTCTGACATGACCTGCCCCTAATGAAACCGTGCTGGTTGCCTTTAAGCATCATTCCTGAGGCCGGCCCATTGCAGATGTGCTCCACGATGATCTTCTCAAAGAGTTTTCCTAGGATTGAGGTAAGACTGATGGGCCTATAGTTTCCCAGATCCTCCCTCCTCCCTTTTTTAAAGATGGGGACCACGTTGGCTATCTTCCAATCATCTGGCACCTGGCCCGAACACCATGAGTGCTCATAAAGCTGTGCCAAGGGCCCTGCAATGACCCTTGCTAGCTCCCTCAACACCCTGGGGTGGAGAGCATCTGGACTCACTGATTTGAACATGTCCAGCCCCTCCAGAACCTCTCTAACCCGGTCCTCCCCAACCTGAGGTCTGGAGGTGTTCCCCTCGAGTCCATCTTGCATCACGGTGGGAAGAATTGGTTAAAGAGGTCTGCTTTCTCCTCTGGTGCAACCACCAGATTGCCCAGAGGATCTTGCAGGGGCCCCACATTTCCCGCTGCCTTCTTCATCCTCCCTATATATTTGAAAAAGGACTTTTTATTATCTTTGATTTTGGATGCAAGTCCTAGCTCTATGTCCGCCTTAGCTTTCCTGACAGCCCCCCTACAGGCCCGAGCAGAGGAGGTATACTCCTCTTTGGAGATAGCACCCCCCTTCCACCGGTTGTACGCCACCTTTTTGGCAATCAGGCATTCCCGTACACCCTTGGTGAGCCAGGGGGGCTTTTGGGCACTCCAGCCCCCCTTGCTTTTTGTTGGGATGGTCACCTCTTGGCCCCTGAGTATCATCTCCTTAAGGAATGAACACTCATCTTGGGCACTGAGCTTCCCTGCTCTTGAGAACCCCAGCACCTCTCCCACTAATCTCCGCAACTCGTTGAGTTGGCCCTCTTGAAGTCTAGGGCTACCACCTTGCTGCAGACCCTTGACACCCTGCGCTGGATGGTGAATTCCAGCAAACAATGATCACTATCACCCAGGTGGTCAAGAACCTGGAGGCCCCTTACCAGGTTGTTGACTGTGGCCAGGACCAGGTCCAACAGGGCATTCCATCTGGTGGGACTGTGCACATCTTGAATTAAGTGGAGGTCCTGTATCTCGGCCAGGAACCTCCTGGAACGGTCTGACCTGGCTGACTGTTCCTCCCAGCAGATGTCCGGGTAATTTAAATCACCCGTGACAACTACATTCTTCACCTTAAGTGCCTCTGCAAGCTGGCCTGAAAATTCCCGGTCCAGCTCCTCCCCTTGGTTGGGAGGTCTGCAGTAGACCCCCACCATTAGATCCCTCTCCACATGGCCCCCTTGTATCTTGACCCAGAGCACTTCAGCTTGACACTCTGACCCCATTTTGCTGGCAGAGGATGTGTATTGCTCCTTGACATAGAGCGCCACACCCTGCCTTTTCTTCCTTCTCTATCCTGCCTGTAAAGCCTATAGCCCCTAATGCTAACTGCCCAGTCATGGGATGAATCCCACCACGTTTCTGTAAGGCCTATTATGTCTGGGTCTGAACTGGCTATTCTGAGGGTGAGTTCTTCCTGTTTATCCCCCATACTACGAGCATTGGTATATAGGCATTTAAGGCCTTGCCTAGCTATGTGTGCCACCCCTTGATTTGGAAGACTGTTTGGACCACTGTTTCTTACCTGGGCACTCCTTGCACTTGTCACCTGTCTTTCTCAGGTGGTGTCTCTTCATCTTCCTGCGGCCCCCTCCCCGGTGATGCTAGTTTAAAGCTCGCCATACAAGATCAGCCAACTGGAAGAGAAGACACACTTGCCTTTAAGAGAGAGGTGAAGCCCATCCCACCCCAGCAAGTCCCCCATCTGAAAGCATGGGTTATTATCAAGGAGCCTAAGGCCTGCCTGGTGGCACCAGGCCTCGTGTCGCCATCCCCGCCTACTCACCAGAAGAAGAGAGGAGAACACCACCTGTGCCCCCGTCTCCTTAAGCTTGTCCCCCAGAGCCTTGAAATCCTTCATAATGTGGTCAGGGTTGCCCCTGGCCATGTCATTCGTCCCCACATGGATAACAACCATGGGGTACTGGTCTGCAGGTCAGATGTAGGCCGGGATCATTTCCGTGTTGTCTCTAATCTGAGCCCCAGGCATGAAGCAGACCTCTCGTGTCATGGGGTCAAGCTTACAGATGGGACCTTCCAATCCTCATAGGATGGAATCTCCGATGACAAGGACTCGGCATTTCATCCTGCTGCTGTTTGCTCTCTGCCCTTCCTTTATCATGTGGGGAGTGGCATCATTCCCGCCAGAGGCAATTTCACTGTCTTTCTCCATCACAGCTGCCAGGGCATCAAACCTGTTCCCCAGGTGAACCTGGGGAGCTTCCACCACTCTAGGCCTAGCAGCTCTGGATTTGGACACCTTCTGCCATTCCCGCATTGGCTGTGTCTCCTGTGGGGGCTCTACAGTGGGCAGCCGGGCCTGCAGAGAACAGAAATAGGCATCAATTTCATCCTCTGCATCCCTGAACCCCCTCAGCCTTCTCACCTCAGCCTGGAGCTCCCTCACCTGCTCCTCCAAGGCCCTAAGTCATGCACAGGAGGGACAGGAAAGGGGACCACCAGGTTCTACCCCCCCCCCAGGACCCCACCAAGCCCCCCCACAGACAGGGGGGCAAGGGGCCACTGACTTCACCATGAGCTCTGTCTGGGTGGAGGCCTCAGAAGGGCCCATGGCAGGTGACTGTGCCCAGGCGGGGCCCCTGGCAGCTGCGCTTTGAATCTGCACCGTGTCTACAGAGCTGCGCCTGCTGCTTTTGCTCACTGGAGGTGCTGTTCTGGGCAGGTACCTCACACCCACCTTACGTGAATGCTGGTGCAAATGTCTTCACACCCTTACATAGCGCGCCTGTTTGCGCACACTGTTCGCGCGTGCTGCCCGCGCGCAGCTTGGAAGTGAAGCTCCCTGTCAGGTGATCTAAGAAGGCTTCGGAGGGCTTCCACCTCAGCTGTGCTGTATCCTCTGCCCCACTTACCTTAGGAGGAAATCAGCTGTTGCTGCCCCTGCCGCTGTCTCCTCTGCAGCTGCTGCCTTCACTGCCGAGGTAATGTGGCACACGTGCACCCTGCTTCCTCTGCTCCTGCTCCCCAACTGTCAAAGAAAAAAAAAAGAAAGAAAAGAAAAAAATAAGAAAGAAAAGATTAAAATAAAATCCAGACCCTTATGCCTTGGTCTAAGTGGTCCAGGTAAGCTCTGCTCAGCATAAGACCCAGGAAAATGGTTGGATCTATAGACACTTCCTCCTCTACATCCCCCTTCTCACACTCTGCGCTTCATTAAGTTTGTGGATAGCCAATTCTCTTTGTCACACCTATCCCATGCTAAAATAGGTCTCTTTGTCACACCCACAACATGCTAAATAAGTATTATTCCAATAAGCCAACATACTTTTTAGCAACAGATCACAAAAATACAATTTTCTGCCCCAATCCGCACATACTTTATGGAAAAAATTCCTCCAGAGGTACATTCTCTCTTGTACTTCTTCCTCACATGCCTAGTGCTTAATGGGCTCCTCCTCTTTTCTGAGCAGCTGTTTGGCTTGCTTTCTCTGGTGGTTTTTCATATTTTATAGAGATGGGTATGTTCCTTCTCTTGATAAAATCAGCAGACCAAGTGATCTGCCTGCATCCGGAAGACCACCTTTCTAAATCAACAATGTAAACATGAAATGGAAATGTAGGTCTTACACACACACAAACACATACACACACACTCAGATATGAGGTTAGACTCATCTTAAACAGTACTAACATCCACTAGATGTTATCATAAACAGAACTAACATGCACATTTATATAGTAATATTTTCAAAAAGTATTTCATGAGCTTCAGCAACAAAATGTATTCAGGAAAAATGTTTTCAGTTTGGCAAGAAAGATAAATAATAAGTGAGGCGGTGATCTTAGTTGGCAGTAACTTCCACTGTTGAGAAATGTGGCAGCCCAAGGTGACTTGTAATGTTATCAAGAAACACAGAGAAGGCACACTGAGCCAGTCAGCCAAAATCAGAGAGAGTCAGCAATCTATTCAGCAAAGGCAGAAACAAATTAATGGCATTAAATCTGAACCATCATATTTTAAAATCAATATCTTCACTAACTGGTAATTTCACCTGACAATCTTAAGAGCTCCAAAAGCTAAAGTTATCCTTTCATTTGTCTTGGCAGTAATTGTAGCTACATCAGTGATTCTTTTTTGACCTACTAAGCTAAAAAGATTCAATTTTTTGTTACACTCATCTGTTGTTTTATCTCCCCCACCCTTTCCTTGGCGTTTTGGGAGGTAATTAGGGCAGTACTCAAATTTTATTAAGTCCTCTTTAGGTAACTGTGGCATACCACATACATTTAATCCAGTTCTCCTAGTTGTTCAACACACAAGAATAATGTGCATTTCCAACCAGCAAAAATAATCTTTCTTACATCTACAACCACCACCAACTACAAAAAAGATAGGAAGTAGAAATAAAATGATAAATCTTCTTAAAGGTGCTTTTTCTTTCCTTTCATTTTGAATCTTTCATTTTTTCCCTGCTCTCATAAATGCAAGTTACTTTCACATGTTTAGTCAACATTACTTTGTTCTTTGTTTGCAACAAATCATTGGAGAAGGAGAAGTTTATTCTACTATGAAAAATCAGGAAATCACTTTTCATAGACAACAGGAAATTCTAATAGTTGTACTAAAGCTTTGTAATCTGGCTCTAGAGAAAAGATGAGATTTTACTTTATGGAGCAGAAAAATAGCAGTACAACTCATTAAAAGCTGACATTTGGCAGAACATATTCAGTTAAACCTGCCAACTAATAAAGAATTTTGGCTCAGAAATTAACCTCAGACATACCTGAAATGCCATTAAATTCCATGTGGTACAATGTGTTGTCTAAAAGTGTGTCAGAATATTGTCCAGATGAAATGCCCACTGGATCAAGCCTGCAGAATATCAAGCCATCAGTGAACAGAGGTAAGGTGGATGTTCATTCTAAGTGATAGTGTCTTATGCTGGAAAAAATGCACATGTATTTACAGTAAATATTTACAGTTAGGCACCTAAACATTAATGATAAATTATTACAAGTTATTTTCTGTATGTCAATATTTCTTCTGGAATACTAATTTGAAAAACAAAATCCTGATAAATCCAGCCATAATAAAACCTAAATGACTTTATCATCCTAGAATAGAGTTATTTTAGTTATTTCCAATGGACAAAATTAGTAGAAACAAGGAATTCACAAGTTTCACAAGCACAGAAAGGTCAGCTGACTGTTTTATTATTTAAGCATCATACACATTGCTGAGTTCCTAGGTATACATTAGCATTTCTTTTACTTTGACAATATGACAGATAATCCGTAAGTCCCACAATACTACTTTAAACAATCTCTGAATTCTGGATTCCCAGTTTTCCTGTAAAAACAATAATATGCAGATTTTACCACTGCACATCTATGTATTGGAATATATCATTATCTAGCTAAGAACAGAGATCAGGTTGTATAGCTGAATGTAACAGTTCTTTAAATTATTTAAAATGTAAAAAAAGTAAAATAAACAAACAAGAATAACAAAGAAACAAACATTGAAATTTTAGTGTAGCTATTAGAGAGATCAGAGAAAAGTAGGTTAGGTGTGACAGTTGGATATTTTGAAATTGTCATAGTAGATTTATATAAATAGACAGATGGGCTTAAGGACCAAGGAATTAGTTTGTGTGTAGGAACTGGGGAGCTGTGAAAAAAGAAGACAAGACTGAGGGGCTGTTCTGAAGCAATACTAAGAGCAAGTAGAGTATTAGAGTATTTGTTGGTTCCCAACAATTCTTCGTTTTCTTTTTAATGTAAATTGAGTTATGGAAAGTAATGAAATGACGTGTATACAACCACAAATTTTAAAGTGTCCACTGTCTGAAACTTGAAGATAATAGTTGTAATTTTATTCCATGTATTAGACTTGTAAATGAACTTAGGCATCTAAGTGTGATTCTATTCAACTTTTTCCAGGTCCCTGAAAATCTCTAATGCATCTACTTTTAATAAGGAAATGTTGGTGGTTGCCAAGTTGTTCTAGGGACATAGGCAGACAAGGTTATTTGGGCAAATGTGATATTATAGCAGAAAGACCCAACACTTCCTTCCCATTCATTTCTTTCTCTTTTCCCTCTCTCCCCCTCTCTCCCCCCATATGAAATTAGGTCTAGGATAAATCTTTTGTGAGTTAAGCTAAGGAAAGTAGTCTGTGCATTGCAATTTTTTACTATATATATATATATATATATGTGTGTGTGTGTGTGTGTGTGTGCGCCTCTTTTAGATTATGTATCACTAATTTTGCTATCTTATATTGTTCTATATTTGAATTGTTGCTATTTTGTGCTATTTTTACACCATTTTTGTATACTTCAGACATGTTTTCATGGTTAATCAAAGTAACATCCAGCCCCATTTTGTAATGTCAAGATTCCATTTTGTTATGTTGTAACCTGCTTCTCCCCTTGCTCAAGACATGTTGTAACCCCATTGTAATGTCAATTGTGTCTATATGAAAAATTGGTCCCCGAGTGAATGGAAACTGTGAGTGTGTGTGTATGACGGTGAAAATGATGGACCCATCAACTCACCAATACACAGGAGCAGCCCTGCATTCAATTGAAAATAAGATTTCAGGAAGCAATCAGGATCATTATGGATTTCCAGTAACCCAGCACCACTCTCATTGTGAATTCTGAGAAGCCCTCCACCCAAAACAGTCAGAAGAATGGACACTTTGAAACTGCACATCCCACCAGATGGGACTCTCATCAATGTGAAAATGACAGCTGTTAGCTCGTCTTCAGGGCTTTGAGCCCACAAGGATCACCAGGGAACTGCTTGATAAAAAGGGAGGGGAAAGTGACCCTGGTGGATGCCACCTCTATCCAGACCAGCATCCCACCACATAACCTGCACCAGCCACCCACCAGAGAATCAGCCAGCGACCCCCTCTGGACCCCAACCTTGGGATGACATTGACTGGCTATCAATCATCAACCCATGGCACCTGGATAGGTAAATATCACCTCGGTCCTTCCTAGCCTCTCCCTTCAGCTTCTCTCTCTCTCTCTCTCCCCCTCACTCCCAACAGGCACTACAGCTGTGTGCTGCTGAAGTCCGTGTCTCTCTCTCTCTCTCTCTCCCCTGACAGACAGCTGTGTGCTGCAGAAGTCTGTTCTGTGGCTTTATTGTTCTCTCATTCTCTTCCCCTAGGACTGCACACCGCCATTTTCAGTCTCCAAATGCCAACCCACAGTCACCTGTGTGTGTATGTGTGTGTGTGCACCAATAGTTTCTTGTACCTGTTTTAATTTATTGTATTTGTTTTATGTTTGCATAGTTACACCCTCATCTAATAAACCTGATATTGCTGATCCTGAGCATGGTCTTGCTTTCCAAGTCAACAATATCTTTTATCAGACCACCTGAATAGTTAGACAAATTGCTTTTTATAATTCTTTGGGCATAGGTGCCTGTACCTGAGAACTTGCAAAGAACATTTTTCAACTATTCAGTTGGTCTAATAAAAGATATCATATTTACCCAAATAATGTTTATATTTGTACAACACAGTATTATTTTGCCCTGAAGATCCTATCCCAAAATACAGAGAAGAAGAGGGCAATCCATCCTACTTTTCTATTAACAGGTTTCATGGGATTTCAGCAGACACCTAAGTCAATTTACAACCCTAAAAAGTGTAATAAAATCTGGTCCAATATGTACATATATGAAAGTCAGAATCAGCATTAAAAAAAAAAGGCAGACTCATAGAGGAAAAACTGAAGAAAAGGATAAAAGATCATATAAAACTATTTTCTTGGGGGTTGCTCATTCCAAGGTGGAGTACTTTACATTTCTCAACATTGAACGTTATCAGATTGTGATCTGCCCAACTTGCTAGTCTGTCTAGGCCTGTTTATACCTGTAGTTTATCTTGAAGCGTAACCATACTTCCCCATAACTTGCTTTCACCCACAAACTTGGCCAGTGAGCTCTTCACTCTCACATCCAAATCGTTAAGAAAGATGTTGAAAAGTACTGGACCAAGCACCGATCCCTGCGGGACACCACTGATTCTTGGCAATAGTCTTATGGGGAGGGAGGGGCTTTAATTAGAGTGACTCCAAGAGCCACTCTAATTAAAGAGTCCAGCGTGCCTCGTGTATTAGCGTCTCTGTGCTTCAAAATGGTGGTTGGGGCATTTTATCTAAAGCTTGTCAAAAGTGCTCTTGCTGGTCACCTTTTGACAAAGAAACATCAGTCAATTTTGAAAAGCCATGTTTGTAGATGACTGTACTGCTCTTTTGATCTGTGTCAAACCTGGGACGATCAATCCAGGGCAATACTTTAGCTAAGGTCTATTTTTACCCTAAAAGAAAGTATAAATATGATTTTTCAAGTGCTGATCCTCAAGGAATTTCACTGGTACCATCCTTTCAATTGTGCATTTTCTTTTTCAACAAAAGCTGTTGAAATCTTTCTTTTAACAAGTTTCCTTTCCTCTTTATGGGTCCTTGTACTAACCCTCATCTTCTTCAGCATATCGAATAATTTCCAGTGTGGCACCATATCAAATGCTTTACCGGTAAGGTTCAAATATATTCAGTCTAATGCATTTCCTTTGTCTAGGAAACCAGTTGTCTCATAAAAGAAAGATATCTGATCATTCTGGCATTATCTGTTTTTTTGGAATGTTCTTTGTATACCTCATGTCACGTCCCAAGCTTTACTTACGTATTTATTTTAACTTATGTCATTTTCATTCGACTGTGTTTAATTGGAGCTTTGATTTCTCCTCTTGTGGTGCACTGACTTTTATGTAAAAGAGTGAATATGAACAGAAAATAGAACTCTTTCATTATAAAGTTATAAACACATTAAGAAAAAAACTAATGATAATTATATTACAAGGGAACTTTGAACTTCTGAGAAGAAGTTTTTAATAACTTGAAGGAAAGAAAGAGAAAAGAAATGTCAGAAGCTATGGCATAAAAGGTGACACTATATCATGAAAATGGTCTACTATTTCATTTCAGCAACAGCCTTTTCATACTTCTAGAGACAAGACTGTGACATAAATCATTAGGTTCACCTGTTTTCCAGATACTAGAATTATATTTAGAACTAAAGTAACCAAGAAGAGATGATATTAAGGACCAGATGATACTGTCAGACCTACATAACATCTCTCTGTAATTTGGTTTTATTTATATATTTAAGGGGCTGACAATAGCTATTGAACTTAACTGAAGAATAACTGACATTCTCCCATCCTCCCACAAGAGTGGTTCCCCATGTATACATACAAAAAGTAAAAGGAATAATCTAGAGGTATATTTCCAGCTGTTGTAAAACAAAAACAAAAAAAATCTGCCCAGCTTTAAAAAGTTACTTTCTGCAATAGACAACTCTTACTCTTGGATATTAAATTATAACTACAATGAGATAAATCACAATTATGGCTAATTTTTGTGTCTTTGTTTGGTGAGAAATGCCTTAAATTTTCATTCATGAATGAAAGCCGGAGTCATTAAACCTTGGATTCGTGTTTCCACATATATATATTGAATGCCAGTAAGTGCAAGTATATCTCCATTCAATTAATTTCCTCATGCCAATTTACAGACCATTTTAAAACCAGTAGGAAGTTCAGCCCATCATTTGATAAATGTATGCTACTTTTCTGGAATGATTTTGTACATACTGGCAGGGACAATAAACAGTAAGGATAACAATCATTGAGATTTCAGTGTGTGCATCTACATATACAATTAGCACAGAGCAATAAACTGGTGCAGTTCACCCTGGAATTTATTGCTCCCAGGTGCAGCATTTACATGTGCAGGACCACAGCACATTGAAACAGGGTGGAGCAGCACTGGTTGAAAGAGGACCCACAGAGATCAGCCTGCCAACCATAACAGTCCTGGCTCATCATGCTGCAGGGGTATAGCTGGAGCACAAGGGTGCTCCAGTGCAGGACTAGCCGGCAGGCAACCCCCTCATTATAGCACCCTCATGCCCCAGACAGCTCCAAACACCATCTACACATGCATTTTGGTGCACATAACTACTCTGCTGTAGGACAGTACTTGTCCTGGACTGTACTGGCCTACAGTGGATTTAATTAATTTACTGCACCCTAGGTACACATATAGATACACCCAGTGAGAACTAGATTGATCTCAATTTTTTACTGAGTTAAATACATGTCTCTATGAAAGGGACTGTAATATTAGGGTACTTCTAGAACAGCAAGGTTTCCTGAGATAGAAGAAAGAACCACATACCCCAAAACTGATTAGTGATAATGATTTATTTTTTATTATATTTTCTGGCAGCTTCAAATGTGTTAACTGTTTCTTTAATCCTGTTTATACTTGAGATTCAAAGACAATGTTTTCTAAGCAAGCACTTTTATGCAACATTTCATTATCTGAGTTCTTTTATAAATTAGCTATACACGATAGATTCAGAGTGACTCTTAGCTGAAATACCTTATAAAAATGCCTAGCTCTGTGGTCAGAAGGGAGTTTATTTATTTATTTATTTATTTTGATTATGTAGTAGAATTTAGCTTCCTTTTTAATATTAGGTTCCTAGATTGACTTGCAGCTGTGAAACAGACAATGAAATTCTATTGACCAGCTGAAGCAGTCTCTAATGGTTCACTCTACTGTAAAGTGCTCTCCATCAGACTTGGAGAGAATAATATACATCCAGCATATACATATATATATAGAATGACATAGATGATACAGATGAATCATATGCAAACAAATTCAAATATGCTGAATATTTCAAACTAAGGTAAGATACGGTACATTATTCTTCACTGCAAGAACGTTACACATATATTATATAAACTGATATCTTAAAGCTTTAGGCACCCTTCAGGAACCTGGGTTAATATATCTTTCAGGTTGGGATATAAACATCCAAGCACTCATTTGGAAATGTATACTTGCTGTTAGCTGACCTGTCTGTCATTATAAATATTTACCAGTAACTGAGCGATCACTAAAATTGCAGAGTAGTTAAAGGAGTAGAAACCCTTCAACAAAAAAGAGAAACAAGGAACTTTCCCAATTTGCTAATATTGAGAGACAACTGTTAACAAAGCATTGGTCCTAATTTGACACTAAGGCAGTAAAACTGTATAAATCCTAAAAAATATGAAAAACAGGTTAGATTCTAAAACCTGTCATTTGGTTAATAATAATAATAGCAGCAACAATAACATCATGGAGTGGAATAGTGCCCAATGAGATAGGAGTGTCAAAATCTGCCTTTCAAAATATAGTAAAAACTAGTCCAGAAATAAGTAATTGAGCTAGAGACAGAAATTACACATAAACCAGTATAAGTGATCAGAAATCAATAAAACCTGTACCAGAACAGAAATTCAGTGCACATAGACTGGTTTCCAAAATGGTTGAACCTGGTTTATGATAGACATGGATGGATGTAGTATCAGACTGAACTGATTTACGTTAAACTAATCTGTCAAACTTCTGTCCCAAATCCTCTCTCAACTCAAGATAAGTCAAGTCCCTCAGCATCCCAGGATTCCTTGTGCCTCCCCCAACCCCCTTGACAGGATGGGTAGGCTGCCCTTAGCTGTGCTGTATGCTTCAGCAGAGCTGGACCTACCTTTGAGCTGTTACAGAGCTGAGGCACCAAAGTCTCTGCTCCCTAGCCTGCATCCTGCCTATGTCTGTCAGCCCAGTGAGGTGGGGGGAAATGAAAAAGAAAGAGCCCCTGGCCCCAGACCTGCCCCACAGACCCAGTCTGCCCTGTTGCAAGTGGGGAGTGATTCCCCTCACCCCCATCCCCATACTTGACCTGCCCCTGCAGGTGGGAGGTGAGAAGCAGCCCCCCTCACTGGTGCTGGCCATGGCAGCCAAGGGTCTGCCCATCCAAGGGAGCTCCATGCCTCAGGAGATTTAGCCCAGACCTTCTGAGGTCCCCTGAGCCCCAGTCTTCCCTGCTGCATGGGAACAGATGGGTTTCCCACCCCTCCCCTGTGTAGTTGGGGCATATCTCAGCCCCACAGGTGGGAGGGGAAAGCAGTTGGTAGTCATGGAGCTACCCACATGTAGAGCCCCCACCTCAGGGGGTTTCTCTTAGCCCACCCAGGGCCTCCCCCCCAAGTCCCAGTCTGCCTTGCAGTGGGAGTCTGAGGGATTTCCCTCTCACTATTTTGCCCACACAGATGGAAGGGGAGAAGCAGTCCCTCATCGCTACAGCTCAGAAAGAAGGAGACCCCTCTGTTCACATGTGGAAGTGAAGACTAGGGTTGAGCTTTAGATAAAGTGCCCCAGCAGACATTTTTAAACCCATCAAGGCTTATATATATAACACCCTGCTGTGGGGTGCCTATCACTGCTAGTGGCAATTTGTGGAACTCTAGGGCACCAGCTATACCCATCCTTTTGTTTCCTTTAGGCTCACAAGAAACCTCAGGATCATGGTATGGGAATATCTCCTGTAACAGCACTCTGACGGACTAGGTAACTATTTACAATATTTATTATGTACAACAGATAGATAGATATTAATTTATATTCAGATATTTACATACATACTTACATACATACATTTATATTTGTACACATACTTTGCTATCTATTCTAAGGTTTAACTCATAACATATTTAACTTATGAAATAATACTAATGACCTCAAGGCTTATAGACATATGTATAATTTGGTAACAGCATATGTACATTTATAGGTAGGGAATCACACCCCCGGCAAATCTGATGTAGACACTCAAAATAGTAGTCTCTTGGTTAACTATCATGGTCTTGACTCCACCATAGTTCAGGTGTGAGTGCAATAGGAACTCCCTCAATGACCCCAGGGCCCCACTCCTGATGATGATTGGTGCCCATGCTTGACATCCTACAATACATAAAAAACTTCCTCCCCATGACACCTCTTTCTGCCCCTCAGACAGGGCTGGTGGCTCTACAGTCCTGGTTGCTCACTCCCTCGGGGCTTCCCATGTGAAGGTCAACTACAAGATGGGAGGGCTATGCCCACTCACCAACTCCTAACCCCAGGTGCTTCCCCTTTAACTAGAGCCAGGATTCACCTCTGGGCTCTGGTCACTTCCCTCACTCACCACTTTGGTCCCCCAGTGAGATCCCTGCAGTCTAACAACAGTCTCTCTCTCTCTATTTCTCTCTTACTCTCTCTCCCTTGGCTCCCAACAATCCTCAACTGTCAAGCTTCTGCCCCAGCTCCTAGCAGCCACCAATTCTGGCTGCAGAATTCTGGGGCTGTGAGAGGGGCCCTGTTTCCAGGCCCTGAAGGCAGAATTTCTTCAGTCCTTTGGCTCTGGTGTCCTCAGGGGGACAAAGAAACCTCTCAGGCTCAGCCTGGTTTTGGCTTACGACGGGTTTCCCCCTACAGGTGAGTATCCCTTCTATTACAGTCTGTTACATACACATGAGGCTGTGATGACACTATAGAGTTTTTGTTAGAACACAGAGCAAACTTCATTCATCACATTCCAAAATCAAATCCAAATCACAATCCAAATCTATTATAAAATAGATGCCACAAAGTCCTTAATGTACCTAAACTCACTCTGTTGGATTTTCATGTTCTTGAGGCACCAAGTTCTGCTGCTGGTCATCTGCAAAACACCCATAGTCTGTGAAGTTTTGTGCCTAGCTCCTATCTAAGCCACTAGGACCTGTCTCTTCACTTGGGATACATGACCCCAGATTCTATCTAGAAATGAAGATGCATTTTAAAACTGAAGAAAATCAAAGAGGAGAACACTCATAGAATCATAGAATTATAGAATCATAGAGAAGTAGGATTAGACGGGCCCTCCAAAGACCATCTAATCCAGCCTCCTGCCTCAGACAGGACCATCCCTATCCAAGCCATACTTTACAACCAGAATCTAAACCATACATATCCCTCACTCCTTTAGTAGAATAGCTCAGAACATACACCAGGTACTTGGGTAACCTGGTTTTAGTGCTTCTCTCTCTTTCATAGATTTCAAAAACATGTCCCACATTCCTGGCAAAATACATTAATTACTAGACTGCAGGTTATTATCAAGTGGATGGGCAATCTCTCTAATGTTAAAACTTAGGTTGAAAATGTTTCACTTTGCCTAAAATGCCTTTAAAAAACCATGTAAATGGTTTGGGGCTGAAGGAAGAAAGAAAGAGAATATGAATCTCTAGCCCAGTGGCTAGGAAGACACTATCAGACTCCTAAACTTTCATAGAAGACTGTTTATTTATTACATATGAAGCAATTAATAAACTGCATGTCTACAGAAAAAGCGCTATAATCACAATTTCCCCTTTCATGTAAGTACAATAGCTCTTTATTATTCCATTGGAAGTGGAATAGCTCCAGCAGGAAGTGTTGAGAGATCACTTTTAAGTATCTTACCCCAAAAGGTCTTATAACATAGTAATTACAGCATTCACTTGGGGTGTGAAAGTTTATATCCCTCTAGTCTCTGAGTTTCTGTGTGAGCTCCCTAGAAGCCCAGAAAATAAATAAAAGAGAAGCCACTGTCTCCTTTTCCATTGATATGGGTCTTGTTCCAATAGGTGTTTTGTAAGAATTCTTACTGGATCAGGCTCCCTAGGTATGATAGGCTTATGGATCCTAGTAAGGCATAGAATTGGACTGGAGGTTAAGCAGCTCCTCATCATTATCAGATTCTGTACATCCCCAGAAGCAGAGCTTTAGTTGCCTTGAATAATAGGTTCCAATGGAGTTCAGGAGCCTCTAGCAACAGAAAATTTTATTATCAGTTTTAAACTCAAATATCTAAAACTTGCCTAAGACTCACATGGACTTCAGTTACAAATTGACCTGTGCTTCAGTGACTAATGCCCTTGCAACTTATTTGTACACATTTTAATTTTTCTTCTCCCTCTCCAGCTTCCATTTCTCAGTCCTCCAAACTTCCACCCTATGACACTGCGTGTGTCAAGAATATGTAAACCACATGATGTTAATTTATAAATAACAGGATTATTGTTCTCAACAATGACACATTTCTAATTTGTAATGCCTCTCTAATCTTTTTGATATGATAAAATATACCTACATTTGGATGATGAGCACTCAGAAGCTTAAAGAGAATGCTTGCATGCAAGCCATTTTTATATGAGGACTGGTAAAAAAGAGAAGATTCCTTCCATATTTCAATGAAATATGTAGGCATAATACCTCCCCCACTTAAAATGACTCAGGTTTTCTTATAGTGGATGACAGAACCAACGTATTATCATCTCCATTCATAGAATCATAGAAAAGTAGAGCTGGAAGGAAACTCTAGGACCTCTAGTCCAACCCCCTGCTTGAAGAAGGATCATCACTATCCCAACCGTTCCATACAAATTCTGATCTAACCTATTTCTGAAATTACATGAGTCAACCTTGTCATACAACTACAAGGCTTATTACGCAAAGGCACCAAAAGCACCCTTACCTGCATGGTAAAGCAGGGGATGAGAGCTGTCAATGAAAAAGAAACCCGCCTCTCCAGGGCTCATTAAAATGTGCTCAGATACAAGTTCCATGAGTTTGTGCATCCTGGTTAGAAGAAGGTGAAGGTGCCATAGAGGAATAAAACAAGCAAGCAAGCAAGCAAACAAACAACCCCCTCCCCCCCCCTTAGAATATTATTCCTTAAAATATCATCCATCTTTGAGTATTTCCTCCACGTAATCTATCGCAAATTTTATCAGTAGGAACATACACAAAATTTTATTCCATTATTTCAAATAGAGAAACATCTTGAGGGAGTTGTTATTTCTTTAAGACCAAATTCTGCCATTTTATTCTCAGTGTATAATACCTTCTTGTGCCTGCAGTTTTGCTGAAAGCAGCCACATAAGTTTAATGATATTCTGACACACTGAGCCCTCCATTAGTAGAAGTGTGTACATCAAGCCATCTTGAAAGAAGTTGGAGTAATGTCTTAAGGGGATCTGGCTATTGTGTTTCATTACAAAGCTTCTCCACTCCTCTAGATCCTAGGATCCTAGGTTCAAAGTAACCATAGGCTGGAGGCCTAGAGAATTCTCTTCCTTCAACTACTAGCGAGCCTGAATGGATACACACAGTCCCAGAACTGAATATTCTCTAAGAGATAATATTATCTCAGAAGTATTTAAAATCTGTTTTCAGGGATAGAGAAAAAGTCAATAGAAAGAATAAACTTGACTTAAATGACCTTTAGATCAGCCCCTTTAAGGAAGAGATATCTAAATACAATCAACAAAAAATATAAACAATATCACTTAAGTAACAGCAAGAAAAATAGAGTGAGAACTCACCAGCTCTCTAAAAATCTGAACACGGCCAACCATTGACTTAGGAAGGAAAAAGAACTAGCCTCAATGAAAACAAAAGCAAAAATATAAATTCCATTAATAAATAGGGAAAAGATGCATTTATTGGCTATGTATAATTCTGGTTTTTGTTTATATATATTCCGTTGCAAATGTATTGCCATTACATGGCTGCTCAAATCAGAAATTATTCAAATATTTCTATTTAATGAGACTTAATAAAGATATACAGTTTATGAAGAAGATGCTATGGCTGCTTCTATGGGGAATAAAGGAAATGTTGCTATTGCCTACTTACAAGTGTGACTGACATATAACTCAACAGTTTTTCATTTGCTCCAATCTCTGTTATTGAAAATGGAGGGTATTCAAAGACATTTATGTATTTTACTATAAATTAGATATTCTAGCTCTCTTGAATACAGTTTCATAAAACTTTCAGTTAAGACTATAAGAATTTAAGAATGGAATTAGAACAGCTAGAAAGTTGAATTTTAAAGGTTATAATTTTTCATGTTGGTGTGGTAGAGATTATTAAATAAAGTTTTTTTTAAGCAGAGAACCCTACTTGCCTGATATACTAAAATTGCAACTGTTAATTAAAATGTTCTCCCTTGGTAGTGCCTTGGATTATACCAGTACCTGTGCACATCTAAGGGGGAGGAGGTTGTAAGCATTTCCATTATGCATTCGCTTTTACTATAAAATATATAACAAGAGCTGGGGCCTGTAAAAACTTCTTGGCATGCAAGATCCCTTTCTTTAAAAAAATAAAATCCTGTGCTTACAAGCAATAAGAAAACTTAATTAAAATCAATGTTTATATTAGTTGGTTAAATCAAAAATATATATATTGCTTTTTATAGAGATAGATGCCCCAAAATATTTATTCTCTGTCTAAAAACAAAGCAAGTGCATTTTCTTGTTGTTAATTAAGAAAAGTTGATCAATTGTAATTTGTTGTCTTTAATTAGAATGTAAACTACTCTAGAAAGGTTTAACTTTTTATTTTATTGTATATGTTTGTACAATAACTAGCTCAGATTTTGACTGAGACCATTGGCCAAAACTGGAAAGAGTCACAGAACTCTTCTATTTTTATATATTATTTCCTAACTCCTGATATTACAACCTCACTAACATGCTTTTAATGTTTGTTTATTTGTTGTTGGGTTTTATTTTGGGGCAGGGGGAGGAGGTTATTATGGTTTGTTTTGGTTTGGAGGTTATTTTCTTTGCTTGTTTCTTTGCCTGTTTGTAACAGAGGAAACAAGCATATTCCAAATATGGCATTTGTAACTGTAACAACTTCAGTACTGATATGGAGCATGTTTTAAAACAGGGCACCTCAGCACTGCAGCACAGATTTCAATCATTTCACGGGCAGGGACAATTATGTTAGCTAGCAACAGTTATAATTTCTGAACTGGTTTTACTTGGGGACAGGAATATGTAACAAACAAAAGCAATGGATTGAATTTTAAGGAACAGAGTCTTTTACAGATAATGCACTGCATTCAGGTACATAGATTTGCCAGACTTTCTGTGGAAAAGAATTTCTTAATTTGAAAGTGATTTTATTAGACATCCACTTTCTAGTCTCAGTTATCCCAAGATTAACTTTACACATCATCTCATCTACCCCTTTGATAAAATGTATGCTAAAATGGGTATTAGGATACAGATAATACTTTTCTCAGTATTACAGTATACAATATTAACAGATTAATAATACCATTTCAAAGTTGAGGTAAGTCTAGGACTCATATTTTCCTGTCTTTTGACTTCCACAGACAATGGATAATTTGGGGGGAAAAAGAAAGATTGATTTTGTCTGAATGAAGAATCAGAATGACACCAAAGGCCTGCTTTTCATGAGGACTATTTCCTTGCCAAACTCATAGGATAATGATGCTGTTAAAATTTTTTCGAAGAAATAGATGTACTGTTTTTCCTGAAAATTAAAAAATATCATTGAAGCATAGAAAAATAGAGCTCATCTTGAGAAAGGACCTTAAGGGTTCATCTAATCCAAACCTTTGCAAAAAGTAGGTTCATCTCTGTCTAGATCATTTCCTCTAAGTGTTTCTCTAAACTTATCTAAAAAACTACCAAATGACATTGTTCCAATAATATTCATATTCATCCTTAGACATTTTTTCCTGATATTCCACCTCTCTCTCCCTTGTGGCCTTTTAAAGCTCAAATCTTCATGTTATCTTGGAACAGAGAACAGTTTGTAGCCATTCTCTTTATAACAATATTTTTTTATATTTGAAGAACTTAGCAAATCACTTTTACTCCATTCACCATGATAAATAATTCAAGTTCTTCCAACCTATTATCCTATTTCATGTTTAAAAGCTGTAATATTTTTTTGTTGCTCTCCTCTGGACTCTTAATTTCACCACATATTTCTTGAAATGTGGGACCCAAAGCTATACAGAATACTCCATGCATGGATGCTGTGACGGCTGGTTTTAATGTGCTCTCTTTTAAATATGCTTTGTGTTCTGGATTCCACTCTGAAGCACCTTATACCTACACTACATAGATAACTCTCAAATGACTCTCTCAAGTTCTGGATTCCACTCCAGGCACTAAAGTATCTCCGCTGGATTTGCACCTTAATCTATTTCTGTCCCATTCATCATTCATTCTCCACATCTGCAATACATATTTTATTTAGCTAGATTTCAGATTCAGGAAATACAGTTTAGGCCAATTAATCTCTGGAAGAAATATATTTTAAATTAAGTGATTGCTACTCCTGTGTGTGTGTGTGTGTGTGTGTGTGTGTGTGTGTGTATTGTCCCTTTATGTCAGAATGGGGTTTTCTGATTTTTTTTTCTGTGATTTGTGAGACCAGGAAACTACACAAAAGACCAGAACCTTATAAATACTTAAGCAAATGGAAATGAGACATCCAGATGCTTTTGAAAATAAAAGTTCATCTGAAGTGTCTATCTGAAGGTGTATTGTAAAATCTAGGCGTACAATGCAAATCTCTCTGTACTATTTAATTTTGTATTCGAAATATAATCAATATATTTTCTTCACTCTTTAGGACACTGAATCACATTGATGAGATATATTTGGAACATGTCAGCATGTCTGAGTAGTTCAGAGGTGGGTAAAATATTGCCCATAGACCAGACTGGATGTGCTGAGGGATTATATCTAGCATGCAGTAGGTTCCTTGGTCCCGCTAAGCTGAGGTATGGGAAGTAGCATGGACTGTGGTGCATGCAGCTGGTCCTGCCAGCTCCAGGTGCACAGCAGTGGCCTGACTCCATTTTCTGGAAGCTCTGCCACAGCTTACAAACCTAGCCCTGCTGCCCACACAACCCAGCCCATCTGCCCTGCACCCACCACTGAGGGCAGGGCCCACATGAGCAGGGATCTTGCCCAGGCTGCTGGGATGAGGCAGTGGGTGAGTGTGAAGTGGTGCATGACAGCATGGTGAGAGCTGTGATCCACTCCCCGCATGCCCTTGCCTTCAGAACCCAAACCCGTCATAGAAACATGCGGGCAGTGGATCGTGGCTCTGCCCCAGCCCCAGCCCCAGCCCCATGCTATCGCTGAACCAAGATCCTGGTCCCAGCCCTGGATGTATTCCCTCTTCCTATCTATGTGCCCTGCCTGTGCAGCTCCCTGTTGGTCTTAATGGAGATCCTGGGATCTTGTGATGGTGATGGCATAGAGCCAGGGCCAGGGCCGAGCCCTAGTTCTCCAGGCAGGGACATGTAGGGAGCAGATCATGGCTCTGCCCCAGCCCCAAGCTGTCACCACCCCACAATCCCATGGTCTCTATGTAGACTAGCAGGGAGACATGTGGGCAGGGCACATAGCCAGGTGAATGGCATGGGGCTATGGGCAGACAGGAAGCTGAGGCTGGGGCTGTGCTCTTGTGGCAGTGACAACATGGGCTGGGGTTGGGGCTGGGGCCAGGGCTGGGGCCAGGGCAGGGCCACAATCCTCTCTCTGCATCTCCCTGCAATGGGTGTGGGAGGGAAGCACTGTTCAGGAGTGGGATGGGTGGGTGAGGCTTGGATCAAAGAACAGGATCTTGGGGTGGTGACAGTGTGGGACCCAGGTAAGGGTAGAGCCATGATCTTCTCCTTGCATGCTCCTGCCCACAGAATCCACACCCATGTCGAACAAGAAGAATTTCTACAAGTATGTCAGCAACAAGAGGAGGATCAGGGAATATGTGGGTCCTTTACTATACTAAACTGGGAGGCAGCCTAGTGAAAGAGGATGCAGAAAAGACTTAAGTATTCAATGCCTTTTCCACCTCAGTCTTCACAGACAAGGTCAGCTCCCATACTACTGCACCTGGCAGCACAGTCTGAGGAGGAGGTGAGCAACCAGCAGTGGCAAAAGAACGGGGTAGGGAGATTTTAGAAAAGCTGGACATGTACAAGTCTATAGGAACAGATGGAATGCACTTGAAAGTGCTGAGGGAATTGGCTGATGAGCTTGCAAAGCCATTGGCCATCATCCTTGAAAAACTCATGGCAATCAGCGGAGGTCCTGGACAATTGGAAAAGGGCAAATACAGTGCCCATCTCTAAGAAAGTGAAAAACGTGATTCCAGGGAACTACAGATTGGTCAGCAGCCCTGCAAAAAAGGACCTTGGGATTACAGTGGACAATAAGATGGACAATAAGATGAATATGAGGCAACAGTGTGTCCCTGTTGCTAAGAAGGCTAATGGCATACTAGGATATATTAGCAGCAGCGTTGTCAGCAGATTGAGGAAAGTGATTGTTTCCCTCTATTCAGCACTGGTGAAGCCACACTTGGAGTACTGTGTCCAGTGTTGGGGCCCCCACTACAGAAAGAATGTGGAGAAATTGGAGAAAGTCCAGCGTAGGGGAATGAAAATAGGAGAACTTGACTTACCTGTAAAGGATGAGGGACTCAGGCTTAGATTGTCTAGAGAAAAGAAGCCTGAGAGGGGAGGATGGGGCTAGACTGTTCTCACTGATGACAGATAACAGAACAGGGAGCAATGGCCTCAGGTTACAGCAAGGGAAATTTAGGTTGACTATTAAGGGAAAAATCTCACACTAGGAGTGTAGTTACACACTGGAACAGATTGGAGGTGGTGGAATCTCCATCCTTGGAGGTTTTTAAGACCTGGCTAAACAAAGCTTTGGTTGGGATGATATAGTTGGGTATGATCTTGCTTTGAGCAGGGGGTGGACTACATTACCTCTTGGTCCCTTCCAACCCTAATTGTCTATGCTTCTATGATCCTAAGCTCAACTTGTTCATGACACATCAATAAATAGGTGCTTGGGATTTGAAATGAAAGGCAGCTGGCTGTGATACTGGTGACATCACTGCCTGATATAGCATCAGCCGTAGAAACATATATGCCTTAACTATACTAGTTCATTGATTTTTTTTTAAACTAAAGAAGACTAAACTCTTATTGAACTAGACTGGAGTTTTAGTAAGAATTGTAGTTGATGGCCTGTGAGCCAGTGGTTGTATCTTCACGAGACACTTTACTGTGCAGTAAACCAGTCAACTGTGCAGTTAACTACTCCCTATAGATACAAGTAGTAAATGAACTGCAAAGTTAGATAATGCACAGTAAAATGCACGTAGATGCTGCCTGGGAACAAATATGCTCCTGGTCAGCCTAGCCAGCAGGGGGACACAGGAGACAGGGAGTTCTTTGACCCTAGTGCTGGTGCTATTCAACTCGCTGGCCCTTTCCAGGAGCTAATCAGGGCTAGGACTGGGGAGCTCTCTGTCCCCTGTCAATGCTTTCTGGATTGGCCCCACACAGGAACTTCATGTGTCATGTATCTTAGAGCTGGTACCACGTTTTCCCCTGGCCCTATATGGTGCTGGGGCGGTGGGTGGTTCAGTACAGGTCTGGCATGAGGGCCCACTCAAGACCCAAGGCCAGCACTGGAGACTGGATCATTTTAAGAGTTTTATTTTTATAAGCTTTAGAGTTTATGAAGATTATTACAGTAAACTCGCACATAATTGAAAGAATAAATATTAAAATAAGTCCAGCCTTTTCTCTTCTCTTTTTAAATTATCATTGACAGAATTAAACTTCTACCTGGAGGCTTTAGATAAAATGGACTTAATTGTTCTATGCACTCTAATAACACAGGATAAGATAAAATCCTGTCCCAAGGAAATTAAAGTTGAAACTGACAGAATAGATTCCAATTCAGGCAACAGAGGCAATTCAGAAACATGAATATTAAAGTACACACAAGAAGTTTGTGATCTTCTACATATCAGTCAAGCACCTCAACCACAAAAACCATCATATAATATCTATAATGAAGTCAAGAGTAATAAAGGAGGGTGTGTATATATATATAATGAAGTCAAGAATAATAAAGGATGGTTTTGTGGTTGAGGTGCTTGACTGATATGCAGAATTTATATAATTTAGATATATAACACATATATCATATATAAAATTAGAGTAGAGAATCCCCTGCTCCCTTTATATAAATACAAATATTTCTTTTTGTTCTTTGCCCAAAAGCTCGCAAGGAACAATGTTTCCATCTATTTAGTTGGCCAAATAAAAGATACCACATCTACCCAAAGAACCTTGTCTGCCTATGCCCTTAGACCAACACAGCTACAACCAATAGATACAGATAGATAGATACATAGATAGATATAACTAGATATAGATACATGTATCAGGGCACTAAGTTGCCTGGTACTTGAAAAGCAGCAGTATGGGTTCAGGTGTTGGTTGCTAGGGGCAACCAGGAGGAGCTAAGGGCCCACAACTGGTGAGTCAGCTGACTGGAAGGGGCAGGGCTCACTACTATAAGACCCAGACTGGAGGCTGTGAGTGGTTTTTCTCTGCTGGCAGCCAGGAAGAAGGAGTACTGCCTGGGAAAGAGATCACCCCTGAATGTGGGAAAGAGAATAAGGCCTGAATGTACCAGCCGCTATTTACACAGGTGAGAGACGTGGTGTGGTTTGGAGAACGTTTAGTCAGGAGGTTTAGCTTTGTGTTATAGCCCAGGGGCTTGTGTAATTTTTTTTTTTTTGCTGTTGTTACACCAGAGGACTGGGTGAGGCTATTAGGGGTTGGAAGAGGCCTCATAGGGGCTCCATGGTAGCATGGGGACCCTGGTGCCAGAGAGGGCACAGCATTTGGGGTGCACTGACCCCAGCCTCGGAGTAAGGGGGTAGTGAGAAGCCCTAGAGCAAGGGGCACAGTTATGAAAAGCCCTGGAGCAGGCAGTTGTGAGAAGCCCCGGAGTAGGGGCAGAGATTGACGAGTGCCAGAAAGCACGGTTGCAAGGCAAGCCAGAAACGCCCGTGGGGTGCGGAGAGTGAAATCGACCAAACAATGTTCGGTACATCTTGGGGCATGGTACCGGGATGGTTGGAGCCACACATAGCCCATAAGGTTGGGGTGCACCGAGTCACCCAAGATAGAACAAAGACCAAGATACATCAGAGCACTGTGCCAGAGAGGACTAAGGGCAGCCTCCCTTATACATGGTTAACATCAAAGATGTGGCGGGTGAGATGTGAGGGTGCTTTTAGTATTACATCACAGTAGGGGGTGCTAGGTGAGTTCACGGTCACCCCTATGACTCTGGTCTGCTACAATACATATAGATATATGGTAAATGTGAAATCTTTTATTAGACCAACTGAATAGTTGGGAAAATTGTTCTTTGCAACATTTTGGGCACAAACCCTTCTTCAGGCATAAGAAAAGTCTGGTGGTGTTTTGTATGCTCTCCTAGGCAGAGTAGAAGCTGATATGCAAAATGCAGGTCTGTGAAAATGCACATGCATGACAGTGAGGATCAGAGGAGATGTGAGACAATCAGTGTGAGACAGATAGGTGATAGAATGTAGTTGTTAAAATGCAGACAGGTTACCTGGGGTTATCAGATGGCAGACAGGTTATAATGTGCAATAAATCCAATGTCCATGATTTTTAGTATCCAGTAGACTTATGAAGTAAAGTTCATAGGCTTGTGTACTAAAGGTGTTTTGAAAGTTCCCTTTGAGGATTAGAACTCAAAGATTGGAGCGAGAGTGGTTGTCTTGTGAGAAGTGTGCACCAACAGGTAATTGCGTACTTTTGTCTTTGATAGATTTCCGGTGTATATAACATGTCTGGAGGTTCAGGTGCAAGATCCAGAGATGGTGATTTTTCTGTTGTGGGGTGTAGTCAGTGTGGGAGTAGTAGAGATGTGTTGGCAAGTACAGTTGTAAAAAAAGTTTTATAGAGTACCTCTAATTAAATTAGAGAACCTCATACACACATACACACACATACACACACACACACACACGCACACACAAAGAAAAAAAGAGGTTGGGGTGGAGCTCTGCCAGCCTTGGCAATTGTTTAAATGCAAAGACCTGGAGAAGAGGCTGAGAGAAAACCAATGCACAGTTTTTTGGACAGTGGGGCAATGACATTGTGTAAAATCATTTAGAACAGGGGTGTCCAACCTTTTTGAATGTGGGGCCAGATCATGAACTTTTTATCACCCAGTGGGCCAGCGAGCCATATTTAAAGACTTCACAGGAAGTGGTATCACATCACCCCCCCCCCCAAATGAAACTACAGTGTTTACTTTCATTTCCTTTCGCAGCACCTCAGGCCTCAGAAAACAGCTTGGACAGCCACATGGCAGCCTGCGGGCCATATGTTGGACAAGCCTGATTTAGAATGTGGATATAAAGGTTAATTTATGGGAAGGAGGGAAGGTTTGAGACCTCAGTTTTAGCTATATTGAGCCTGAACTGATAGGTAGACATTCAGGTAATGATAATCTAGAGAGAAACTGAGATGTACATTTTATTCATAGAAATGAGCTGAATTTGAGTTTGTCAATGAGATTACAGAAAAATAAGTGTAGAGAGAGGGGAAAAGGTGACCAAGAAAGGAACCTGTGAGTACCTTAGAGAAAGCTGAATTGGGGAAAAACACCTTAAAAGAACTTTTAGAGAGGAAGAAAAATATAAGGAGAGAACAATAAAAGAGGCTAAGTCTTTAAGTAACCCTCCCCGTCTCCTCCACATACTCAGTTGAAAAGTCTCTATGTTTTTAATAGATCACAGACATGGACTCAAAAATAAAGTCAACTTCTCCCTGAGCTTTTGTTTTATTTATGCATTGGGAAGGGGCATAGTTCAAAATCAGTTTCTTTTCTATCTTCATTACCTTGGGTTAAGGCATAATCTCCCACTCCCTTTATTAGCTGGGGAGAAGTAATTAGACCCACCCATATATATGACTGAGCCGTAATCCCACTATAATTGATACATGACTTGATGTAGGAGTACCATATTATTATGCTTAATTTTAAGCATTGAAAGCTTGATACAGGAGATAGAACTAGTTTAATTTTTTAACAAAAAGCCCCCCTTTTCTGCTAGAAGATTTTTCTTTAAAAATGTTGTTTCCGAATATTTCACCGATATGTTATTTTCTTTTTTATGTTTGTGTTTGAATATGATTTTGGGGTTTTTTTAATTTTGTTCTTTCACATGTTATGGAAGCTGTTTGTAAGGGGTAGGAAATGGGCTTTCATTTTCGCATTTTGTGTTGGAATCCAAACCAGAGAAATATATTGTTTCTTAGTTTCTCAAAGAAAAAATCCCTACTAAATAATAAAGCAAACTACAATAACAGTTATGCCTTCCCACTTCCCAAAAATATAATAACAATTCCACAAGTACATATAGATCAAACTCATGCCTTGCCCAGTTCTGATGGAAGTTCCCTGAATTCTAGCATTCTGTAATGCTTACTATCAAATAAAGTAGTTATTTAGAGAATCTCTCAAACCATATACTGCAGAGCTGTGCAAATGAATTATGCATTCAGCCTTTCAGTATACAAAAGCAATATTTAACCAAGGCTAGATGAAAGGCCTCTATTCAGACTAACAGCAGAAAACCTTGGGCCTGTACTGTTCAATCTCTTTATCAGCGATTTGGACAACAGGTGAAAAGCAACCTGTTTAAATTTGCTGATGATATCAAAATTTGAGGTGAGGTGAGCACACTAATAGGGAGGGAAAGACTGCAGCAAGACCTAGAAAGGTTACGGGGGTGGGCTAACAAAAACAGGATGCATTTCAATACTGACACTTGGGCAGTAGTAACCAGCAGCACATTTATAAGATGGGAAACTCCCTTCTTGAGAGCATGGAGGCAGAAAGGAATCTTGGAGTCATTAAGATGAACATGGGCCGACAATGCGAGGTCATGGTTGGCAGAGCTAACTGGACCTTGTCGTGCATCCACAGGTGCATCTCAAGCAGGGCCAAGGAGATGATCCTCCCCTTGTATGCAACACTGGTCAGATCACAGCTGTAGTACTGTGTCCAGTTCTGTGCACCCCACTTCAGGAGGGATGTGGACAACAACGAGAGGGTCCAGAGGAGGGCCATCCTCATGATCTAGGGACAACAGGGCAGACCCTACAATGAGAGACTGTGGGACCTAAACCTGTTCAGCCTTCACAAGAGAAGGCTGAGGGGGGACCTGGTGACCATCTATAAACTCACTAGAGGGGACCAGAAGGATTTGGGAGAGACCTTGTTTCCCCTAACGCCCCCTGGCATAACAAGGAATAATGGCCACAAGTTGTTGGAGACTAGGTTTGGATTAGACATCTGTAAGAGCTACTTCACAGTTAGGGCGGCTAGGATCTGGAACCAACTTCCAAGGGAAGTGGTGCTGGCTCCTACCCTGGGGATCTTTAAGAAGAGACTTGATGCCTACCTGGCTGGAATCATTTGAGCCCAGTTTTTCTCCTGCCCAGGCAAGGGGTCGGACTTGAAGATCTACAACGTCCCTTCTGACCCTACTTACATGATTCTATGGAAGTTTTGACCTTTAAATAATGCAGTTTCTCAATATGATATTTTAAGTCAATGTCCTTCTATCCATTGTTCTTAATAGGAAATAAAATCTGAAGGGCAATTATGAAAACATGTATTTCTTTAAATATATATATAAAAAAAGTACATGCTCCCATAATTCCCCTTGAATTTTATTTCCTTCCAAGAACAAGGGGTAGAAGGATATAGAGTTAAAATGTAGCATATAGGTTACATAAATAGAACCCACTCTATGGGCTAGATGAATGGTATGGGGCTGGCTTTATGGGCCAGATAAAGCCCATGGACCACCTCACACTGGATCCAACATTCACAGTATCTGCTCTAGCTGGTCTGGGATATAAGCCGCATGCAACACTCTGGCTGGTCCAGGGTAGGCACTACACACAGCATGGTCCCAAAACCACTCTGGGTGGTCCAGGACTATGCCACATGTAGTGTTGGCTCCAGGGCCCACGCTGTATTTGATGCCCATCCTGGACCAACTGAAATGAGGTCCATGTGCAGCTCACTGCCTGGACTGACCACAGTAGTTGCTAGGTGTGGCATTGTCCCACACCCATTAGAGTGCGTGCAGTGGGCACTAGATTCTGCATATTGGAGAAGAGCTGTGTGGGGCTTTCTGTGCAGAGCCAGCTGCTCTAGGGAACAAGCATGAGCTGGGAATCTAGCCCTAGAGGATGACCTACATCCCCGGGGGCCTGAAAAACCTGGTGAACAGGGGACCCTGTGGTAGGTCAGTAAGGGGTGCTCCTGTGCTGAGCCACCCACCTCACTGCACCCAACCACCTTCCAAGTGCCTTCCTAGGAGAGCCTCATATCTGGGCGACCCCCTTACTGGAGGATACTCTCTTGCCTGGAGGTATTGCTGCTACCATCCAGGAACTGACTCGATCCTGGCATGGTGTCCCCTGGAAAACTGGCCTAATAGCCCTCAAGAGTACTTGTCTCACGTCAAGAACTTAGAATGATTCCTTCAGTCAGAAGCATAAGTAGTGGTATCCCTTAGTCAGCCAAATGAAGGGGAACTTTATTGGTTACAAGGAGTAGGGTTGAAATAGGATACAGATTTGAGTAGAATCAGAGAAATCCCATAGAGCAAACAGGGTGGCTGGGGTAGCCATTGATCATGCATCTGAGTTTCTGCAAGCTATGTATCTAGTTAGATCTCAGGTGTCATCCAAATGCAGGTGAAGTGTCCCTCTGGAAGCAGGCAGTTCATTGATCATGAGTTTCAGGACAGAGAGCAAGTTTCATATGGTCCAGCTCATCTCTCTCTCTAAGTTTTTATCATGGCTACTACCCTTCCTCATGGGCAACCCCTAACTTATGACCTCATTTACCTGGTCCAATGAAGTCTAGCACCTGTTGGCTGCCAGCCAACCAATTTGAAATGCATCACTGGTTGCTGGGCAGACTGGCAGTCTCTAGCCCATTAGATAGTCAAAGCCCCTTACCCAGGTATGTGATGCCAGTCATGTAAGCAGAGGGAGCAGATTCCCCCACTCCCTCAGGAATGTAGTCAGCTCAGGTTACCTAAACAGATGGGGTAAGGTGATGTCTTCTGTTGGGCCCATACTAACCAAATTGTCACGAAGTAGAGTTTTTGGGAAGAAACAGAGGTGGCCTTCTGTCACAGAGCCCATGGTTCAGAAGATGAGCATGAGATGGGGAAAGAAGTGTGTGTAGGTGCTGGTGGGTGGTGAATGGTTCATCAGGAGAGATTCATAGGTGCATGACACAGTAAGAGAACATGCAACATGCAGACCTAGACTTCTAATCATGTTAGACTTCAATAGAAGAGTAAATACACTATGTTAATTGCCTGCCAAGCATTAAATCTGTTTAATAAAATTCAGATCTTTTGCCAAAGAATACTTTGTTTTGCTAGCTGTATTAACATTTCAAATGTTGTAATAATTTGAGCAAATCCACTAAAGCACATTTGTTTACAAAGCCTCTTTTTTAAAGAAATTGGTAAACTATTTTAAGAAAGTATCAGTCTGATCATAGACAATTCACAAAGTGGAGTAAGTGCTACATTAGCTAAATAAAATATTCAATAAAAAACTATTCACCTGGCTCTAATTTGAATCTTGAAGAGAGCTTATTTGAAAATTTCTCCTAGAAATGCTGCTTTCAAGCTCTGAAAAGCCTTTATTCACTGTGGACCTGAATAAATCTTATAGATATCACTTCCATAATCAAAAAAAAATATTAGCGCCTTAAAGGAATTTCCCCCATCCTCTTATCCTATTTAATTGTTTGCCAAAATATGTGGGAAGTTTGGATAGGAAAAAAGAAGGTTGTGCAACAGACACTTGCCATCTAGGCTTGAATTTATAGTTACACTATTTATCAAACTATAAAGTAACTTTTCAGTGTGATGCATACACTTCCAATAATGATAATGAGGTATGGATGCTTATATTTCCATGCAGAAGTCAAAGTTATACTTTCTGTATTATAATAACTAATAAATAAGAGAGGAGAAATTGTAAAAGTCAGGATAAAAATTCAAGGTAATAACAAACATGGCAAACAGAGAGATAAATGATTACAATAAATATTAATGTTTGGAGACAATTGAATTCATATAAGACAAAACAATAACCCATCTCATCCTCTTCACTGGGGTTGGATTTTAATAGCCTAATAATATAGCCCTGCAATCCTTAAGGGGTAAGAAGTGGGAAGAATTTGCTGGGGTCAAATGCTCTAGTCAACATATTGAGGTAGGTTGTGTGGTATGTTCTTATTCCCCTCCTTTTCCTCACTTGACCTACACAAGTTTTTATACTGATATGCATATGATTGCTATTTGGTTATTCTGGAGACATGGTGCTGAATCTTTTGGCAAATGTAGTTGCTTTCTCAACCTGGGTAGGACAAAAAGGGATTGTTTATACACAAAAGTCATCTTGAGCCATGAGGGGACCTAGACTGCTAGGTACATGCAGACATTTAGGGAGGATAGGGGGAGATTAGCTCAACCTCATCTAAGATAAGTTGGAATGGGGGGAGTGAAAGGCTTAGGGGAATGGGGGCGGGTATCGGTGTCCATGGGGAGGGGATAAGGGGGTTTGGAGGTGCTACCAGGTTCTGTGGGAGGGATCAGGGATAGGAGGGTCTGCAGGAGAGATTGGAGAAGGGTAAGTGGGGTCCATAGGGGAAGAGTGGCGGGGATGCATGAAGTCCATTGGGGCAATCTGGGAAATCAGGGTGGAAAACAGGGTTGGGGGAGGGGGGGTTGGTAGAGTCCAGGGTGGTTGGGTGGGATCAGGGAGCTAGCAAGGTCCTCAGGGAACTTGGAAGTATGAGGGGAGGGAGCAGCTTGTGGGATGATGAAGGTTTGCTAGGTTTGAGTGGGAGAGACACTCATTGGTCTATGGGTGTTGTCCATCTGGGGAAATAAAAGTTGCCTGGTGCTGGGAGGGTAGGAAAAGTGTAACCCTGAGGTTGGAACCAGAAGCTGTGTTTCCCCTGTGCTCTGGGAACTGTATGCAAGTTCAGTTAGATAGGTCTTGCTGGGCCCAATTTGAGATGGATGATTTTGGAGGTACACTTAAAATACATCAGGTCAGTCTTTTTTAGACTGAACTAACTGCCTTAAACTTCTGCACAGTTTGCATTTATATACACCTGACTAGTAATCTAACTGTAATGTCCTCACTTGTATGAACTAAGTTAGATTGGGAGAACTAAGTTATGTTTTTAAACTAATTTCCCCTAGTCTCCCTGAACATCTGTATGTACCATCCTTTGCCTTCTCCAAAATGCTGCAAAAGTTTGATATGTAGGTTTCAAGCACTATATACTGATGGGATAATAATCTTTCAAGCAGATGATAAGGCTTTAAACCTATTTATGCATTTTCAATCACAGCATAGACTGATCCTTGGCTCCAGGGGGTTGTGTGGGGGGCAAGGGCTCAGTCATTAATGCAATGGAATGACTGCAAACACCATTTGTACAGTGCCCAATTTTAAATTAAAGATATGCCAATTTAATCACAACGGTTTAGTTAGTAAAAATATTATTCACAAACTATGAAAGCAACTCAGTGGTTAAGAAATGCTTAATTTATAGGTTATCAGATCACAGAAACATTGACATAATGTCCAGCAAATTAGTCTAGAAGTAACAGCTGCTTAAATACACTCAAAAGGTTCATAAAGGACTCTGCTACCCTTTCATTTAAAGCATATACTTTAAAAATAAACAGTACAGTATTAAATTACAGGGCAGTTCAGAGCTCCAAAAGTGTTTAAATATCTTCACTATTTTGATCATTGTAATTTAAAACTCAAAATTAAGCTAGTTTGGTTTGTACTGGTTTAATTAACTACAAGGCAAGGTTACTGTAAAGGTTAATTAAAATCTGCCTTCTATGACTGTGGGGAAAACACTTTATGATAAGTAGTTCAAGAGGTATTGTGGTTTTCTGTAAGAGCACTCGAGCATGTTAAATGCAGTGGGTTTGACATAAAAGAAGGGCTTTCTTTCTGATATATCTGAAAAGCTTGTTAATCATAAATATTACTCTGCCATTCATGTGCAACAGAAAAAGACAAAAAAATCCTTTTTAGTAATTTAACTCGGTTTTTAAAAATATTTTGATTCATAGCTCTTGTCCTATGTCAACTGCGCATTACCTGGTCCTATTTTGTAATTTTCTTAGTGATTACTGTGTGGTTGTATGCTGGTAAAACAAGAGCAAAAAAGATCCCTTGGCACCCCACCAACATGAAACAAGGGTTGTATGTCAAGTATACAGCTTTTCATCTTTGATTAAACTCATCCTCAAAGGTGACTCCTTTCACAAAGAAAACAATAATTAATCAGCTAATTACATTTCTGACTAACCTTCTGAACTGAGCCAAAATGAAATTTTATTTAATAATAACTTCTCCATTTGTGTCCCAGACTGTATTATTCTGTTTTAAAAAACAATTCAGATACTCTTGCTGGCAACTCATGGTATTTATGACATGTTACCAATGAAATCTGACCTATTACCCCTAAAACTTCATAGTTTCTAGGGTCAGAAGGGACCTGAGTAGATCATCTAGTCCGACCCCCTGCCATGGCAGGAAAGAACACTGCGGTCTAATGACCCCAGCAAGATGTTCATCTAACCTCCTCTTAAACACCCCCAGGGTAGGAGCCTGCACCACTTCT
>NW_017728906.1:113885031-113897211 GCF_001723895.1 Crocodylus porosus | reverse complement strand
CCCCTGGTGGGGCTGTGCACCTCCTGGGTTAGATGGAGGTCCTGCACCCTGGCCAAGAACCTATGTGAGCGTTCATACCTGGCTGACTGTTCTTCCCAGCAGATGCCCAGGAGGTTCAGGTCCCCCATGACTACCACATCCTTAGCCTTCACTACCTCTGTGAGCTGATCCAAGAATTCTTGGTCAAGCTCTTCTCCTGGTTGGGAGGTCTGTAGTAGATTCCCACCGTTAAGTCTCTTCCACTCGACTGCCTTGTACTCTAACCCAAAGCACATAAAATTATGTTAGGGAAGATGATTAAATAAATGACTGAGCAATGTTGCACCACATTGGATGCTGATTTGCAATACAGACTAATGATGATACATCCCTGTAAAGTCTGCAGCTGCTTTAGAAAGCTATTGGGAAATTTGCTGTATGAGAAACCTTGTGAAAGGGGGGAAAAGACAAGCTTTCCAGCCTGGCACCACCCCCTCTACCCTGAAGACAAACCAGAGTTGAGCTCTCAGCCCTGGCTGCTGCCCTGGATCCATGGTGGTCTCAGGGAAATGCACTCTGTGCCTTTGCTAGACCAGGTCTGTGGACCTAGTGGAGAAAGCAGCATCTTGACTCCTTAGGAAGAAACGAAAAAAGTGAAATGTCCCTTGTTTCTTCCATAGACCCATTCTGCTTCTTCAACAAACCTAGGTCACTCCCAACTATGCAAAAGGTGGGAGAACTGTGCAACCATTCAGCTTGGCACAGGAGAAGGGTGTTCTTCCTGGGTAGAAGCATGCTCTTTTTTCATAGAAGTACCAGTTCTCTTCCTGGAATTGCTATACACTATCTTTCATTTGGCACACATGCAACTCCTGCCTATATCTCAGTTTAAAAAGTTGAGGATCTATGTTTCCATACAGAGGATATGCAGGCAAAAGAAAACTACAGTAAAAGCTCTGTTATTTGGCATCCCCCATTCCAGGGGGATGGTGGATAACAAAATATGCTGGTTAATTGAATGATGCTAGCTGCCACTTCTCACGCTGTGTCTGGGGCATCCCTCCGCCACTCCTGTGGCATTGCTGCTGCTCCCGCGGGGCCTGCAGGACCCTGCAGGACATGAAGGTGGGTCCCACACAGCCTCACATAGTCTGTTATGCCCCCAGGCCATGGGGGCTCAGCAGCACAGGCTGCTTTGCCCCAAGCAATGGGGGCTCAGAGAAACTGGAAGTGCCACGGTGGGCACTTCTTGTTTTCACTTTATCTTGCAAGCCAGCATGCTGGTTAGTGGAGCATGCCAGTTTATAAGATGCCAGATAACAGAACTTTTACTGTAGATAAATTTAAACTCATGAAGGTTCCTTTTTTCAGATATGGATTTGCCTTCTGCAAAAAAAGCCTGCTGGGAAAGGATCATAAACATCGGGTATCCTGGTTTTTTCTGATTAAAAAATCCCCAATTTTCTGATTTAAAAAAGTAACCCAAAATCCACATTTTGCTGTAATTAAAATGAAATGTGTCTGTGTGTCTGTGTGTCTGTGTGTCTGTGTGGAAAAGCACAGACCAACTGCAGGTGCTCTCTCAGCCTGATGAAGGGCATTTGTACCCAAAAGTTTAGAAATAATTTTTCCAACTATTTTAGTTGGTTTAATAAAAGATAAGCAGACATGGTTCTTTGGGTAAATCTGATATCTCCTTAAACCAATATGGCTGCAACCTTTACTCCTGAAATATTGATCTGTCAGGACGACAAGTTTCTTGATCTGCCCATCTGGATAGGTGCTCTTGCTTTCATACTCCATCCAATTTACAGTCATCCTTTGAATAATATAATTCATCCTACTATTCCTCCCCAGACCATGGTTGCATGCAGACTGATCACCCCTTCTGCTCTCCCTCCCCCCACCATAGGCTATTTCTCAGACATTCTTTCACATTAAGGAGCTTCTGGGGGTCAAAGGGAAGGGAAAGCAATATGACATAGTTACCTCTTCTTTTCCCGTATCTTCTCTACCCATCATATGTTTTTTGTTCATCTTTATCATATAGAAGCAAAATAGAACACAGGAATATCAACATGGACAATAATCTTTCCCCCTTGTAAAACTTTGCTAATAAGCTTTTTGTAAATCAAGTCCAATCCTAAATGACATCTGTAAAATCCAATTATCTTCAATTCCTGGCCTTAGTTAATATGTGAAATTACAAGGGATTCAAAATGATCAAATTGAGCTCCATAATTTAATTAATAATAATAGTTATATTCTGTAAATATTACAGTTACAATAATAATCCCATTCAATGTCCATCAAGTACAGCAGAACCCAGTTCATGAAGTTAAAAAAAAAATTATTTAAGTAACTAAAGTAGTCAAAATGCTCACTTACTAATAAAGTGCAGAAAACAATTATGATTCACAATATACATGCAGAGTATGTTTTTCTGAGCAAATGGTGACACTTTTACAGTCAAGAATATGGCACATTATGACAGAAATGGGTTAGGATTTGGGAACAAAATTAAAATTGCATTTATTATCTATTGCTGGAAATTCTACGTATCATGAACTAGTAAGAATAACAAGAAACAAAAAATAAGCATAATGTTTATCATTATAAATACATTTGTAGCAGTTACTTTAATTTACTTTAATTATTCTGAATATTATATCCCTCACACCATTAGCTTTCTCATAAAAGAGAAATAAAAATGGTATACAGATCTGAAAGAGTGGGATCAAGGTATATGATAGTTTTCTTTTTTGTAAGTGCAATTTATACCCAGAAACGTACAGCCATATTTCTACCTCCATTTTGTAAATGCAAAAAAATAAATTTCAGGTATTGGGAATTTTGATTTTCAGTTCAGTATCATGACTATGGACACAGTGTTTTTAACACACAGGAAATTAAATTTGGCATAAATGCACTGGTAGACACGTCCAGTATGACTTGCATAACATCAGCGATTGAAGTAATAGAAACGGTAGGAAATATAATAGTACAAAGTGCAGTCATGTGCACTGGGACTACTCCTAAAATATTTTGGATCAACTGGTTGGTTTTATCCTAGAAATAGTAGTTGGAGAGATGGATTTGGATATATACATTGGCAGCTCATAGGCCTTCTATTCTTTTGCTTATGTGATGTGGCTGTAAAAAACAAACAAAAAACCAACTAATTCAATTATAGAATTCATTAGGAAGGATATTTTTAATAGCAATGGGTAATTATTAGTAGAATTATACAGGGCTTTAGTACAACCTTATTCAAAACAAGTTAAATTAAGATGAACTAGGGGTAAATAAGTCCTTAAAATGTTTAGGAGACCAAAAGAGAATACTTTACCTAAGTCCCTATCCCTTTCGGGGGGAGAGGGGTGGGAAGAGGCTAAAATACTGCTCATGTCTTTGTCTCTCTTGTGCTCTTCCTGTGGTAGATTCAAATTGTATTTTTTAGGGTTGGGGTGGGGACATGAGTTGTGTTAATTTCAACATTGTTATGGTGAAGATTGTTATGGAATGCTTTGTACCTGCAATATGCAGGAGGGTCCAAAATAGATGTTCTGGTGGACAATTATGGATCATAGTTAACAAAGATCACAGGAGACAAGACTCAATGGTCTGGCTACTTTTTTCCAACTGTGTATACCTTAACAAATGACAGAATCCTTTTTTTTGGGAATCGGTGAGAACACAGTATCAAAAATATTTGGAGGGGAAGGAAATGAGAATTAACTATCATTACCATGTTGAAAGGCAAATTTTCCACTTCCAGGTAAACAGCTAAGTGAAACCTGACTCTGGTGGCATAACTACATATTGCTGTTCAGTGATATTGCTATGGCACCATGCTTTAGTACTTTCTTTTGGTAGTTATTTGTGAAAGTACTAAAGCTTGGTGCAGTAGGGGAAGGTACTTCACTGTGCACACAACACACAGTTAGATTTTGCCACTATGTTGCCGTAGTGGCATGCTATACCAGGGCAGTGTGCTGCTACGGCAACAGAGCTGCCAATCCTGTGTAGACCCATGCGATGACTATACCACCATAGCAGACCGCATGGCAGTGTAGTATGCTGCTATGTAGTAGGGCTGTGTGAAATTTTGCTGGCTGTTTCATTTTGATACTATTTTGACTCATTCTGAGGTCAAAACAGCAAAATTGAAACAAAACAAAGAGTTTCAAAACAAAATGAGGGCAGTTGAAATGTTTCAAAAGTTTCTAAATGTTTCAAGTTTTGAAGCAGTGAGCCAGGTGGTGGGAGACAGGGGAAAACCAGGGCTGCATTCCCTGTGGCTCCACAGCCCCATGTAGCTCAGCTTGGCGTGGAGTGCAGCTTTGGCTCTCCCTGTCTCCTGCAGCCAGGCTGTGCTTGGTGGGGCTGGCAGAGTGAATGGGAGTGCAGTATTGGCTCTGCCGACCTCCTGCTGCTGGGCCGTGCTCTGATTGGCTCTGCCAGCTCCATGGAGCTCAGCCCAGTGACAGAAATGCTGTGCTCTGCCTCCCGCCACCGAGATGAGTTGCATGGGGCTCCAGGAAGCCAACTGCAGTGTTGGGGAACTCAGCCCAGTTGAGTTCTCCAGCCCGATCGCAGAGCTGGGGAGGGGAACTCAGTCAGGCCGAGTTCCCCAGCCCAATTCACAGCCCTATCAAAACAGCATTGAAACAGTGAAACTGTTTTGATGAAATGGAGTGGAACAGTGCTTTCAAAGCGAAGCAAAACTCAAAATAAAACACTGTTTCTTTGAAACGTCAAAATGGATGTCAAAGCAGAACGCTGCTGTTTCATACAGCCCTACTATGTAGCTAAAGGGTGACACATGCTGGGAGATCATTTAGAGTGCAGGTGAAGGTACAAGAGAATATTGCAGTTCTGTGAGCAGGGATTTCTGAGGAGCATTGTGGCTAACAACAGAATCAAAATGGCAAGGTTAACTTTAGGTTCACCTTTTCCTAAATATAATAAAAATATATTACAAATTTATGGTATAACTTATTTATGGTATAACATATGATTTTAGCATTTGTCTAGTTCAAAACTTTCAGGAATTTGTGTATATTAAGGTCATGTTCATGGGAAAAGGCTTAAATTAATAGTTGAGACTTTGTTTCTTTATTTTGATTATGTTGCAACATTAATAGAGTTTCATTTCATCTTTATAATTTTAGTCACTTTATTTTGAATTTTATATTCAAAATATAAAATGTATGTATATATATATGAGAGAGGGAGAGAGAGAGGTGTGGGGAGGGACCTACCAAATTTGTGATTTCACAATTTTGCTGAAACCATTGATTTGGTCCATCCCTCTGAAAGTGCAGGGACGGTGAAAAAGGTACAAAAATCAGTGAATCAAGGGAGAAAAATGAAAAAAATGTAGCTGCAAAATGGCAGTAAGTCCTAGTGTCTTGAAGCATGGGGCAGAATGGGGAAAAGGAAAGGAGAGGCGGGAGAAGGAGCAAATTGGATGCTGAGCCTCTGATGTAGATTCAGTCTGGGAGCCAGTCAGGAGCCAGCCCAAGAGCTTGCAAAGAAGCTGGCCTCCCTCTTTTTTGCTTTCATTTGTTTTGCATTGCATTGCAAATGCCAAGCCTGGCACAGCCTGCCTGCTTGCCCTCCCACCAGGGCAAAGAGCTACCTCCCTTCCTGGCAAGCGGTGAAGACCATGGAAGCCATTGACTCTGCCCTAGACTGCTTAATAATGTGGCAATTACTGGCTTCTATGGGCTTAATCAGGGGGTTTAGCCCATGGAAGCCTTTAATTGCTGCATTACCAAGCCTCAATTAGGGCCATTGGTCCATCTTTAGGGAGGGGTGGGACTTCTGGGGCCCATTAGCCAAGCAGACCTTTGTGTGTGGGGTGTGGGGGTAGGGGGCTGCCCCACTCCACTGAGAAAGTAGCTGTGAGTGCTGGGCTCAGACTCTAAAATCAGATGGTAGCCACCCCAAAATTGGTAGGCCGCTATATATATTTAATATTTTACATTAATTTGATACCAAAACAATGTGTTTTAATACCATCAATAGAAAACTTTTCAATTATTCTTAATAGTTGTTACCCTGCATCCCCCCCATTTCCCTTCTCCTACAGTTTTCTTCTACAGGAATTCTAAACATTTTGGATTTTCATTCCATTAGAGAAGGGGGAATGATAAAATGTTTAAAATTCAAATGGACTTGAAATTGCATTTTCCAATTAACTCTACATACATGATTTATTGTTTTTCTTTGTACTGAACATATTTGAATTGGAAATAAAAACATAATGGCTCACTAGCAGAGCACTTAAGTGACTTCATGTAATACTGAGTGCTTCATTTAGGATTTCCCTCTAAGGAATTGGAAGCCTAGCTTAAAATAGGAAAAAGCAAACAAAAAAGAAACAAACAAATCATCAAACACAAAAAATCAATTGATTAAAAGTTAATTGAAAATAGTTAAAACATTATGTTCAATGTGATAATTATAGCCTATTCCAGTTAATCTTGGTATTCAGTTTCTTCCAAGATGAATTGCAGCTAGAAAGTCCTACAGTGTTGCATGATTGCTTAGCAAGGTAAGAGATACAAAGGAGAACAGAGACTTAAAACACTTACACTACTATTCTATAACATGGAAAGAGACACTGCCTCTTTAATTTCATGGTCTGAATCATGCTCACCAAGAAAAGTTTCAATGAATTGAATCATAAGTCACAGCTATAACTTAAAGTAGATTGCTTGGTGTCTTTGTTTGCTGAATTTATGGTGACAGGATCATTATGACTGTTCTTAATCCCTATTTTCAGGGATTTTTTTATTTTATCCCCCAAATTTTCTGAGCCATAAAGTTTTATTCAAAGAAAGGGTTTTCTTTCTCCAACAAACACAAAAATATCTATACAAATAGAAAAATATACAAGTTTTCTGTTTTTGAACTTATAACTGAAAACTGACTTTCATTTGAACAAATTAAAATGTGCAATCTTTTGTATACATATAGTATTTTTTTCCAAAACAATGGCATAAACATATGAATTAATTCATGTTGGAATCATGATTCCATTCCCCCAAACTGCCTTGTGATTAGTTCTGTTATATTGTAATTAAACTGGTTATGGCCAATTTAACAGATTGACATTTCCATGTCCCTTTTCTTTCTCCCCTCACTGGCTTTATAAAAAAAAAAAAAAATCATTGTTTTCCTTCCTGGATTTCTAGATTATTTGTTTTACCATACCTGAAATCCTGGCTTACTGCATACCTCTTTGACTGGTCAAAACACTTCAAAGGGAGGGACAAAGACCTTCCTTGTTATCAATTTACCCTGAATCTCTTCTTTTCCTCTTTCTGCTCTAATTTCTTGCCAGAAAGATCCTCTGATAAGGTGGGGAGGAAGAGAGGGGGGTGCACAACACTGTCCTATTTCACTCTATAATAAAGTTTGTACAGTGATTTCAAGGCACACAAAAGTGAAATTGCCATTAAGCTTTGGAGGGAAATGTGTTTCTTTTTAGGTAATAGACAATACTGGTTGGTGGGGAAAGTGTTGTGACTAGTTCTTATATGATGAGATGAAAGCCACCCCCAGGGACTAGTTTTCCTCAGCTAGTGACTCTTGTTCTATAAAATGACTGGATAGCTTCAGGCTCAAGATTATAAAAGCCTAGCCTGAAGGAGGTTTAATTTTGAAGTGATTGCTGTAAGTTGTGAAATGCTAAGAGAGACTGAAGCTGACTTTTGCTTGAAGGGTGAGCTCCCTTGTCAATAAATAATGTAGCATGTTTTCTTTCTCTTTTGCACTCCCCTTTTACCATTTTAAAAACTTTTAAATATCATCTGGTGATTATCAGGCCATCCGGCTTTGTAAGTTTATTCTCTACTTTGTGAACCTGCTTTTATTTGTATTGGTACCTTTTCATCATAGCTAGTAGCCATAGCTGTATTAGCTGCCATGAAGAGTTAAATGTCATGAAGAGCTCCAGCATGGGAAGGGGGTGTGTGGGGACCGGCAGAGCCCCAGGAGGTTTGGGCCACGGTGCAGCCCAGCTGCTACAGGCAGCTGATCTCGGCTGCTCCCGGGGCCAGGGTGAGTGCCATGGCCCATGTCGCCTGGGGCTCCGCTTGTCTGCACTCATCCCAGCCTATACTAGAGCAGCCCTTGGAGCAGCCAACACCAGCTGCCTGCACCAGGGCATGATGCAACCTAACAGCAGAGGTGACTGTGGACAAGTGGGCGGCACAGGGCAAGGCACTTATGCCAGAGCCCAGGCACAGCATGAGGGCAGGGGAAGCACAGTGCAGTCCAGCAGCTGCAGGCAGCTGGCGCCAGCCACTCCCACTGCAGCCTGGGCTGGGATGACTGGGGACAACGGCCCTTTCTTCACTCCCAACAGACTTACCTGTTTGGGCAGGGGTGGGGGGGTGCCTATGCTGATTGATTGCATAGAAGTTAATTTACGACGCATATAATGATATGGTCTAAATACTCTCATCACATAAGAGTGAATGTATAAATAAAGAACCCACATAAACTGAGGAAAACCTGGAAAATTGTCATTTCTTGTCTGATTCATATGAAACTTGCAGGGATGGTAGTCCTTTCTGAGGCCATGAAATCTGCCGATGTCCAAGGAGATAGGAGGAGTTTCTGGGAAACTGCATCTCAAGCTGCTGACAAGCAAAACTTCTGACATGGGTGACACTGTGTATGTGCTAAGGTATTAAGGTGCAGGAGGGTTAAAACTGCAGGCATGTTAGGCCCTGATGAGGCCATTGAGCATGCCAGCTTTCAAAGAGATAGGTGCAAGGGTTTCTGGGAAACTGCATCTCAGGCTGCTGACAAGCAAAACTTGTGACATGGGAGACACTGTGTGTGTGTTAAGATGTGATCTCACTGGCTCTGGGACCTCCACATGACATGATAGTGTGTCTCCATGAGGTCTCCTCCTCCCCTACAACCTCAGCTGGTCCACCACTTTAAAGGATAGCAGATATAATAATAACTTAGTTAGCAGCAGCACAGTAGGACCAGCAACATCTCGGGCAGCCAAACTGTGACAGAGCCTTTCTTTCCTCTCTGCAGGAGCTTCTTCTCCAGCAGCCACCAGAGAACTCTCCCTACCAGCCCCAGCCCTGGGGTTAGCTGTGCCCAGGGCCCTGCATCCTTCCGGTCAGGTGCTAGGGGTGTTGGTCTAAGGACATGGCAATGACAGACAAGGTCCTTTCCTTTGGGTCAATCTAATATGGTATGTTTTAACACACCAACTGAATAATCACAGAAATATATCTTGGCAAGCTTTTGGGTTGGAAAACCCTTTGTCAAGAAGCACCTGCAGTTGGGGCGTGTGTGTGTTCGTGTGTGTGCGTGCGTGTGTGCACACACACACACATGAGCTATTTCTAGATGGAAGGAATAGTAAAGAAGCCAGGGGCTGGTATGCAATGCAGGCAAGAAAGCCAATCAGTGAAAATGGAAGTGAGGGTGTCACAGGGTGTTGCAACCCTGTAAGGGATGCTCCTGCACTGAGCCACTCACCACCTTGTGCCAAATAGCCTTCCATTGTCTGAGTGCCTCCCAGGAGGCACCTCACATCCAGCACACCCACAAGCCTGGGGGTAACATCACTACTACCCAGAGTCTGGACTGATCTTGGCCCTGTGTCTCCTGGGAAAGACAGGCCTAGTAGTGCTTGAGGGGTACTTGACCCACTATTGCCCACTTTTTTCATCATTTTAATTATCTTTAAATGTGTAAGTGAAGTTACATACACATACACTTATGTGCTATATGTGTATAGATAGACAGATAGGTATATAGAGTTATATCTATAGATACACACACACACATCTTAACCTTAATATACATTGCTTAATTCTGTTGAAACATCAGACCAGTATTCATCTGCATAATCAAATTAAAGCTAGTATGCACTCACCAAACACCAGCTTCTTTTTTTAACTCCCAGAAGCATAAGGTCCTTTAAAAGAAAGTATGTGCTCTTCTGTAAGTGTTTTTATGAATTAGCTCCTGAGCTATAGACCATCTACAAAGCTTTAAAACTTACAATTCAATAACCAACTTGAGCCTCCACACAAAGTAAATTCCTAATATTCTCTCATCTCTGGGTGAATGCACACCTAGAGTGGTATTGATTATGTAATTCATTCTGAAGTTTCTGCATGAGGTACCACTAAAAGCACTAAGAAGCCAATGGCACATCTGATATAAGATCAGTAACAGCAACAGAAAAATTAGATATTCTTCCTGCTATCCATTAAAGGATCCTTAAGATTGTCCATTAAAAATGAATTAATAGTAAGTGTCAAGGAAAAAGCTGAATTTCTGATCCATGAGCTTTTGCTCATACCATGCTGAAGGAATCAACTAGGTAACATCTTTAGTTCTACATACAAATTCACTGAGAAATGTATGATTCCTCAATGCAGGACTTCCTATTCTGAAGATTCTGCTTTTTTAAGGGGGTGGAGGGAATCTCAGAAGGACTTTATTCCTTGTTCTCACAATGATTTTCATAGTGGCCATAGAACAAATTTTGGAATTTACCAATTTAGCAGGAAGTACTAGTTGAGTTCTTTCTGTTGTTGTTTTGTGGTATCATACATGTGTAAGGCCATTCTCATAAACAGAGTGCAGAAGTAGTAATGAGGCCACCTGGAGAATTTTGTAATGGGTCAGACCAAATGGAGGACAGAATTGACACTTTAGCTGCTAGAGTCCTTGAAAGTAGACTTTCCTTCAACCTGTTTGGGCACTATGTCCAAATTTCTACACAGACAGTTGTCAAGTTTTAAACTGATACTGAATTATTATTATTGTTGTTATTATTATGATGATGCATTTGGCTGTGACTGAAAAAAGTAAACTTGCCAAACATTTTTTGAGGAATGACTGAAAATCAAACATTTCCCTTACATCTTTGGAAATGAAACAAGATTACTACTTTGATCTTGAAATCTTGCTTTATTTAAACATTAACTTTACCTTTTAAATTATTAAGTTAAAAGGTTTACAATCAACTTAAGCAACAGGGTTTTTTTGGCGGGGGGTGTTGGGGTATTTTGAGTCACTGAAAAGAAGAATACATTATTTACATATTTTTAGTTTGTATAAATATTTCTTTTGTTTTATTTTGGCAGTATCACAGTTCCTAAATCTTCAGCATCCAGGAGGTACATTTTTCTTCTGTATTATAATATATTATATTATACTTATATTTTCCTTTTTTATATTACTGTCAGTATTAATGGTGCATTATTTTCTTGCAAATAATTAACAATACCTGTCTACCTCTGCATTCTCTTTACTTTGGATCTCAAGAGAAGAAGAATATAATAAACATGCACTAAGGGGAAAAAAATGTTTTTGACACCTTACAGTGCTTAAATAGATGCATAAAAAGCAACAAGCACAATGGTTAGAGTACCACAGAAATGAACAATATACTGAACTGCAACAACAACAACAACAACACTCTGCCACTGCTTGCTTCCCCATATGGGAAGATAAACTTATATGGAAAATGTGTTGTAAGAGAGGTCATTTGTTTATCTGTTTTTTCCCATGACTTTAGTGTGGTTTGCAATACTAGTATGTGATTGGTGATTAACTGGAAGCCATTCATTTCAAGAATCATAATTCCTATTATCTAATGTTTCAGTTTTTCAGAGTATGTCTGTATGTGCATTTTATTCATAAATGGGGAACTGAAATATTACTCTTTAAAGAGAATCGCAGTGGCCTGAGCATAGGACATATTCAAGGAATTGATGAAAATACTCATTAACTCAATAATGAAACAGAGGCATGGCCATCCATCAGACACATGCTTTTCTTTTTTTGCTGAGGATTAAAACAAAAGCATGTATACCTCAGGTTTACAAGGTGTCACAGAGTCACATGGGTGCCCCGTGAGTGTGAGGGGATTGGCAGTGCTGTCAATCACCCAGGCAGCTCAGGTGCCTGGTTGCCAGGGCAACCAGGTGGGTCACATGGCCGGAAGAGGGCAGGGCCAGGCCTTTATAACCGGCTTGGGCCGGAGCCTACTACACAGTTCCCTTCTGGCTGCCGCAGGAGCAGGAGCTCTGTGGCTGAGCTGAGCGGCCTGAGTTAGTGGTCGCAGCCTTACCACCCTAACCGGCCGCGATGATGCGGGAACAAGAGCACCCTGACGGAAGGTAGGGTTGAGAGCCCTGG